>NW_020955200.1:1728328-1865097 GCF_003031625.1 Empidonax traillii
GATAGAGAATGTAGCAAATACGGGAATGTAGCAGAGAGAATGTAGCAGGGAGAGAAACCGAGAGTCTAAAAAGGGAATTTGGTACTAAGATAAAGAAAAAGGGACTAAAACTCCAGACATAACTTCAGCAGTATGTAAGCAATATTAAAGGCCAACCAATCCTGAGCTTAGGTTCTGCAATATGTATGATCTTATTACACATGTTATAAAATGACTGCCTTATAGATAATAAATCGAACACGCTTATTGATTGTGAGGTCGTTGTGTGGTTCCTCCGTCCCCACAAAAGTCCTCGGGAATTAAAACACAACTGCATGTGACTTTCAAAAATGGAAGTGGTATTCGAAATTAATCCCCTGAATTCCTTGAAATACTTTATTTTCTCTGTATTATCTCTTCAGCTTTCAGTTTCACCTAATGTAGAAAAAAACCCTTGTCAAAATCTTGCGTGTACTTTGGAAAGTTAGTAGGGAAATTTAAACCATGTTATAACATTAACCCAGATCTTTCTTTTATTTCTGTATACAAATTTAATCATTACATACGTGTTACAACTTAGATAGCTTCAGTCCATCTTACTTTTGTATTGAAGATGTGTCAAAGTATCCTAACTTGTAAAAGCTGAAAAATGAAGAACTGCAGTCCCTGACACCAAAAAGATCAACAAGCACTCAAGAATATAGAACAAATACCTGTCCTTTGAAACAGACTTTTGCTACTGCCTCATCTTCAATAGCATTCTAACCTTTCTTCTTCCACCCACAAGCAAATCTAACCTGAAGCAAACCCTTATACTCCTGGTCTAGATTCCCTTCTACAGCCACTTTAAAATTCCCCCCATCTGCTTTAAAATACCTATATCACATCAGACAAAGTTTGTCAGATTATCTGTTTGCCACTTTCTCTAACAAAATAAATTAACCCTTTCCACTGAAAGAACCTGTGAGCTTCTGGGAAACAAAGTATGTTTCAAAATTATCAAGTCACTAGAAGCATCTTTTGAAGGCAGCCATGGCTATATATATAATTTTACTGGCACGAACATATAATCTTTCCAAGTCTGTGATTAAGCACCAGCCAGCATCAAAGATTTCCATAGGTAATTCAAAACACAGGCATGGAGTTCTCTCTGGTTTCATAGTTCATACTGGTATAAAACCTGGTTATCTACTAACTTAGTGATAGCTACCTGTCTTACATGATTGTGGTAAGTCCCATGGGCTTCATGGAATCCTTTATAGAGAAAAATAACAAATATTGCAAGTTTAGGTGGATTATTTAAGCACATATTTTGAAAATATCTTTACAAGGGTCAGATGAGATGATAACACTAGAAATTACAGGAAGTGAAAACAGAAAATATAAGTCTGGAATAAAAACCTTAAGAGGAAGAAAGAGAGCAGGTTTTATTGTCCATCAGTGTTACTATTTCCCTGTGCCCAAGATACAGTAAAGAATGGCAGCAACAACAGTCAATCCATAAAAGCATGGCATCATCCTTGTTATTTCTTTCTTTCAAAAAAAAAATTTGCCTCAGTTGCCTAGTGGATGTCCTCGTTCATCCCCATGCATTAGTTTTTATGACAGGACTTGCATTACTGTTTTCTTCTAACAGAATGGGAGACAAGCAGCAGATGCTGGTTGTAATATCATCTCTAATAGCAGCTGTTTCTGTGCTTCCTCACAGGTGTTTGTCTTCCACATGGCTGACAGCTGAATTCTGTTCAAAAAGGATGATTAAGACTGCAATAGGTACAAAGCCAAGTTTCCTCTTGAATTCTTTTCTTTTTCCTGCTGTGCCTCATGTGGTTGGCAGAGCTTTTCCATTGTGGAACAGGGGTTGCTGGAAGTGAATTCTTCCTTAGCAGACAGGCTTTTGTTCAGTTTTGACTCCAGGCTTCTAGCCCAAACTCTTGAGCAATCTTCACTGAGAAACCTCTGTGCGTCTGTGGTAAGATTTTTTTTTTAGAGTTTTCTAGTCTGAGCCAATTTGTAGTACAGAGATCCATTTTCTGAAAGACTGTGTTCTGTGCAAAGATTCTTCAGTATGAGCCTTGTGCTAGCACATTCTCTGAGATTTACATCACATTAGGCTTTAGATTTAAATGCAAATAAAATTGTTCTTAGGTTTATATTTCTTTGGGCAGACTAATTGTGGAACAAATCAGGGAGGCATACTATATTCTCACATCTCTTGTCTCTTAATTAATTAATCCTTCACTTATTTTTCCATATGAAGGGGTGTAAAAATAGTGTTTACACATTAAATTTTTATTTCTGAATTCTTCTCATCCAAGTTCAAAACATTTCTAGCCAGCCTTCACCTAACAGCTGCTTTGGTTGAATGTTTTGATGAATTGTATAAAAATTGTATGTGACTTCTGCTGCAGTTTGCACTTTGCTTCTTTTCTAGCCAAAAAGAGAGGAGTGAGGGTTACAGAGTTTCCACATTTCTTAATCTAACTGTAAGCCCAAAATGCACATTCACAACTCTTCTGCAGAATGGCAAGGAAATTTTACAACAGCTACAAGCTCCTGGGTAGCAGGTTTGTTGTTAGCATTTTCAATTCTACCTAAGATGCTTGCTTTTTTCTTTAAACTTGTTTTTCCCATCATTATTCCACTTCAAGAAATTCATCTGCGTCTGACCCTCCCTCTCCATACTGCTACATGTTTTTTTATCCTAAAATTGTTTAATAGGTGACCTTTCCCTGGACTTAATCTCCTATAAATTGCCATATCCAGACTTGGAGTCCTATTTTTAAATATCTTGACAACATATTGCTTTTACAGACACTTCTATTTTCTGTAAGAATACATGAACGTATCAATATCTCAAATATCATAAAAACACTAAACCATAAAGAACAAGCGAGAAAAGCCACAAAACAGAACTTCAGCTGATTCATGGCGGACTTGATTATTTGCTTCTCAAGTTATTAAAAACGCTGTTCCTGTGTTGATTATCACTAAGATGAAATGTAGCAACTCCATTTGATTTATAACACTGAGGATACAAAAGATAGTAATGCTTACCTGATATCTTTTAAGCTTTTGATATCTTTTGTTCTTTTATCCAGGATAAGGACAGATGTTTTTTGAATCAATGGGCTGCACTGGGGTATTAGACAGTGTTCCAGATGGAAATCCTTATTCATTTATATGAACTCCTGTGTTGCTTCCCTTGAAGAAATATAAAGAGTCACATATTTATAAGAGCCCATAATGCTAAAGGTTTTATTTGTTCAATTGACTGCTGCTTATAATTACAGCATGACAGAAAGTAACAGACCAACATATTCATTTTTTAGTGTATAATTACACCCTGACCAAGAATAGTTGGAATTACTATGGGAAGAACCATTCAGCTATACTGTTGAAAAGAAAAATGGAGTCACAGAATGTTTTCAGTTGGAAGGGATATTGAGGATACTCTAGTTCTACTTCCCTTGTCATGGGAAGGAAAACCTTCTAATAGGGCCAGGCTGCTCAAAGGCTCCATCCAACCTGGCCTCAAACACTTACAGGGATGAGGCATCCATAGCTTCTCTGGGAAATCTGTTGCAGTGTCTTACCACCCTCACAGTAAATAATTTCTTCCCAATATCCAATCTAAATACATCCCTTTCTTTCAAAGTCACTTCTGCTTGTCCTATGTTCTTTTTAAAAGTGTTTTTTTTTAAAGTCCCTCTTCAGCTCTCTTTTAGGCCCCCTTCTGCTACTGGAAGGCCATTAGAAAAATCTTTCCTCTGATCATATTTGTGGACTCCCTCTGGATATATCCATGTCATTCCTCTGCTGAGGACCCCAGAGCTAGATGAACACTACAGGTGGGGTCTCAAAAGAGTAGGGTAGAGGGACAGAATCACCTCCCCTGACCTGCTGGCCACACTGCTTTTGACACAGCCCAGGATGGGGTTTGATTTTCTGGACTGTGAGTGCGCACTCTCCACTCATGTCCAGCTTCTCAACCACCAACAACCCCAAGTCTTTCACACCAGGACTGTTCTTGGTCCATTCTCTGCCCAGACTCTATTTCTGCTCAGGACTGCTGAGACCCAGGTGCAGGGTTGGCCTTGTTGAATTTCATGAGGTTCACTCAAACCCACCTCTCAGGCCCGTCCAGGTCCCTCCAGTGTCATTCCTTCCTCTAGCATGTTGATTGCACCACACAGCCTGGTGTCATCAGTGAACTTGCTGAGGGTGCACTCCATCCCACTGCCCATGTCACTGACAAAGATATTTAGCAGCACCAGTCCCAAAGTTCCCTGAGGAAGCCTCTCATCAGTGGTGTCCACTTGGATATGGAGCTGCTGCAACTCTCTGAGTGTGACCTTCCGGTTATATCCCTATCCATCGAGTGGTCCAGATGTCAAATCTGTGTCTCTCTGGTTTAGAGACAAGGTTGTTGTGTGGGGCAATGTCAAATGCTTTGCACAAGTCCAGGTAGATGAGGTCAATCACTCTTTCTTCATCCACAGCCTCTGTAATCCCACCATATAAGGCCACCAAATTTGTCAGGCATGATTTGCAATCAGTGAAGCTGTAACCAGTCACCTCTGTACTTTCTGTGTGCCTTAGCATAGTTTTCAGGAGGATCAGCTCCATCAGTTTCCAAGGCACTGAGGTGAGACTGAGTGGCCTATAGTTCCCTGGAGCTTTCTTACTTCCTTTATTTCCTCACTTTCCTTTTTTAAAACAGGGGTTATGTTTCCCCTTTTCCAGTCAGTGGGAACTTCACTGGACTGCCATGACTTCTCAAATATGATCAGTAGTGGCTTAGATACTTCCTTCATCAGTTCCCTCGGGACCCACATAAGCAGCTGATTGGATCCCATGGACTTGTGCATCTTGAGGTTCCTTAGACTCCTTGAACCTGATCTTTTCCTACAGTGTGCAGTTCTTCATTCTCCAATCCCTGCCTTCACATTCTACAATTTGGGTGGTGTGACTGGACAACTTATTGGTAAAAAAAGCAGCAGAAAAGTCACTGAGTACCATAGCCTTCTCCATCTCCTGGCTAACCAGGTCTACTGTTGCCTTCTGGAGATGGCCCTTATTTTCCCTAGTCTTTCTTTTATCACCAGTGTACCTATAAAGCCTTTTTTTGTTGCCCTTGATGTCCCTGGACAGATTGAATTCTATTAGAGATTTAGCTTTCTTAATCTAATCCCTGGATACTTGGACAATTTATCTGTATTTTTCCCAGGCTACCTGTCCTTGCTCCAACCCTCTGTAGGCTTCCTTTTAGTGTTTGAATTTGTCCAGGAGCTCCATGTTCATTCATGCAGGCCTCCTGACATTTCTGCCTGACATCCTTTTCTTTGGAATGCATCATTCCTGAGCCTTAAGGAAGTGATTCTTGAATATTAGCCAGTTTTCCTGGGGCCTTCTTCCCTCCAGGGCTTTAACCCACAGCACTCTAACAAGCAGGTCTCTGAAGAGGTCAAGCCAGCTCTCCTGAAGTCCAGGGTAGCAAGCCTGATATGCTCCATCCTTGCTGCCCTAAGGATCTCAAATTCCACAATTTCATGGTCACTGCAGCCAAGCCTGTCCTTGAGCTTCACATCCCCCAGCAGCCCCTCCTTGCTGGTGAGAACAAGGTCCAGCACAGCAACTCTCTTTGCTGGCTTCTCTATCACTTGGAGAAGAAAACTATCATAAAAGCATTCCAGGAACTCCTGGGTTGCTTAATTCCTGGCTGTGTTATCCTTCCAACAGATATCGGGGCGGTTGAAGTCCCCCATGAGGTGCAGGGCTTGTGAACACGAGATCATTCCTATCTGTCTATAGATGACTCATGTCACCTGTCCCTCCTCTTCCTTTAATCCTGACCCACAAGCTCTCAGTCAGCTCCTCATCCATCCCTAGGCAGAGCTCTTCGCACTCCAGTAGGTCATTGACATAGGAGGTGACACCTCCTTGTCTCCCCTGCCTGTCTTTTTAAAGAGGAATATACAAAATACATAGAATTATTTTTTTCATGATGGTGTTCTTGGCCTTTAAAACATGTTCATCATTATGAAGTAACAATATTGCTTAAAATGCTTTGAAACAATTTCTGTAGAGAGTGATTTTATTTGACCAACTACATATAGTTATAGAGACTAAGTTATTAAGTGTTGTCATGGTTTAACCCCAAGTGGCCACTCAGACCCCTGCAGCTGCTTGCTTCCTCACCCCTCAGTGGGATAAGGGAGAGAATTGGAAGTGTAAAAGTGAGAAAACTTGTGGCTTGAGGTGCAGACAGTCTAATAGGCAAAGCAAAAGCCACACATGCAAGCAAAGCAAAACAAGGAAATAATTCACTCCTTCACATGGGCAGGTAGGTGTTCAGCCAGCTCTAGGAAAGCCAGGCTTCATCATGGATAAGAGTGACTTGGGAATACAAATGTTATCTCTCCAAATATCCCTCTCTTCCTTCTTCATCCCCCAGCTATATAAGCTGAGCATGATGTCGTACAGTAGGGAATATCCCTTGGGTCAGTTGGGGTCAGCTGTCCCAGCTGTGTCCCCTTCCCAGCTCCTTGTGCACCCCCAACCTACTGGCTGCTGGGGTGGAGTGAGGAGCAGAAAAAGCCTTGTCTTTGAATAAGCACTGCCCAACAGCAAGGAAAACATCCCTGAACTATCAACAGAGTTTCCACAACAAGTCCTGAACCCATCTCCATAATAGATACTGTGAAGAAAATTAACTCCATCACAGCCAAAATCAGCACGTATGTTTTATAGCATATTGTAATTACCATAAATCTGAGTGAATAAAAGTGCACATACAAAAGAACAAGTCTTTGTTTAATCAGGTAAAGGGTAATAAGATTATAAAAATTCAGCCATGACTGTGAAAAAAAAAAAAAAACAAACAACAGAACAAAAGGTGAGCCACTGGGAGGAGTGCTTTCAGAAGGATGTCTGGAATCTTCAGATTCTTCATTTAAAATCTGGCCAGGACATCCTTTGAATTTCCTATCTACTTCAGTGCAGTCAGCCTTTCATTGTCTGTTTCTTCCTGGCGTTTTTCACCATTCCCCTGATCTCTCCTCTTCACAAAGTCCACTAAAGTCCAGGTTTAGACAGAGAACAAACAGGATCTGGTCTTTCACAGACCCTCAGTGCTCTAAGTCCTAATGAAACTGAAACCATTGGAATGGTCCTACTGTCTCATCCCAGCACTGTATGCTGTGTAACAGGGTTGGTGAAGGCACCTGTCTCTGGAGAGAACTGGGAGCTGTTAATGTCAACCAAAGATGAGATTGCTGAGAGCAGGTTACATTTGCCACAGATGTCAGAATACAGAAAAGTCAGACCATTTACCATGGAGTAACATTTCTTCATTTCCTATGGAGCAGCTTTTGCAGAAGTACTTGTAAGCCTCACTGCTGGAGAGCCCTGGAACCTGGAGTGTGGTTTCCCTGCTGAACTGTAAGCCTAATCAATGTGGAAGCCTTGGGTGCTGCAGCTCATTCTGTTGAGATATGTCTACATTATGTAAGGTTGAGATTGCCACTATTTTATTATAAACTTTTTTAGCTTTATGATGTCCATTCATCACTGAATTGAAAGAGTTCGTTTGAAAGTAAGAAAAACCTAGGCACAGAATATACTTTAACCAAAAACTGAGAAGAGCAAAGGAAAGGAGTAATGATTTTAAGCTGAAAGAAGGTAGGTTTAGATTATATATAAGGAAGAAGATTTTTACAGCGAGGGTGGTGAAACACTGGCACAAGTTGCCTAGAGAATTGGGAGGTACCCCATCCCTGGAAACACTTAAGGTCAGGTTGGACAGGGCTCTGAGCAATCTGATCTAGTTGAAGATGTCGCTGCTTAGTGCAGAGGGGTGGACTAAATGACCTTTAAAGGTGCCATCCAACCCAAACCGTCCTATGATGCTATGGTTCTATGAAAGTTGTAGTGACCAAGAGCTCCCTCTTGTGTGTTACAGGAAGAGCAGAAGGTCCATGCGTGCGTAGGTCTCTCGGACAGTGCGATGCGGGCAGCCTCCCGAATTAAAAACAAATAAGCAAACAAATAAAAAACGAAAATAGAAAATAAAAGGGGAAGGGAGAAGGACCCAAACAAACAAACAAGTTAACAAATAAACAAAAAACTTGACATTTTGAAACAAATTCTTATCCGTATGACCCTCTTACTTAAAAATATATTTTAAAAAGACGTAGAAAATCAAAGGACTGTGTTTTCATGAATACAGGTTCACAAATTCTTCTCGTCAATAAGACTTAGGACTGATTCTGAAAGAGTGCATGTGGGGTATTTCAGATGGTAGCTAAGGTCACAGCTTTCCAAATAACTCCCTTCTTCTGATTCCATGATGGCCAACTTCCTGCACTGCAGCAGCTCTCAGTCTGTTTCTCTGTGAAGCTGTACATGTGGAAGTACAGTAAATACTTAATTTTGGGTGGACCCTAATTTGGTTTTCATCTAGAACTTTTACTTGAATGTGTTATTTTCTTGGTGTGTGCTGTTTGGACATGTTTTGGCTCTTATGTAATTAATTAATACAGGCATAAACAGTAGCACACTGACTTTTTGGACTCAAACAAGCTCATTTCTTCTTCACTGCAGTTTTGAAAACAGGAGAACAGAGGTTACAAAATGCATTGAACCTTGAAAAAAAGGATAAATTCAAGCTGTTTTCAGGTCTGGTGATTTTTTCCTCCACAGCATGACTTTGCACAAATCACACTAAAACTGTGTGATGAAACTGTGTTAGTATACTTGACTGCACTTCAAGCGTTTTTTAGGGGTGCCAAAGTTGTTCAAGGCTGCTTCTGAAAGTACAAAGGAAAGTGAAAAAAAAAAAAAAAAGATTAATTTGTATTATATCCTAACTGGCTTATTTTAGTAATTTTAACCTATCTGAGATTAAACACTGCACTGGAAAATAAAGAAGAATTAATGTCTTCATACTGTGATAGATCAAGGTTTACTATTTATATAAAATCTGTTAAAACAAGTCCAAAGCAAAGGTGTTTAAAACTGAGATACTTAAAATGGTGAAGCTATACCATGCAAACTAGTTTGAGTAGTAAGATAAAGCCTACTGTGGAATGAACTGTGAGAATTAAATTAAAATAGTAAAGTGTATTTTTTAACTACTGCAGACAACTAGATTAATGGAAATATATGATGACCACACTGACTAATAAATTTTATGATAACACCTTTCAAAACCAATACTAGGGAGGACTGCATATTAAAGGACTGTAAAGGTGAAGAACAGCTTTTTCTGTTTTACTACTCAAATAACAGGAAATGTTATTTGAGTCATAGGATCTCATTTTGTCTGCTTGAAATTCCATCCATATCTACAACCTCTAATCTGGGCGAAAGGTCTCTTACTTCCTCAGAAGAAAAGATCTGAAACTTGACTCAGCTACTAAGCAGAAAAGAAGAAACACACCTGAATTCCTTCTACTTTGGAAGTTTCTTTGGTCTTTCTACATTTGCTTTCACCTGTTTCTGAAAAAATTAAACAATAAAATGAATGCTTGTTTTCTTCTAGTCTTTGACTGAGAACTATGTTCTAACTTTACACTTAAGGTAAAAAAGATTATATAATAAAATTATATATCTATGCGTGCAAGTTTTGGGAAAGCTGGAATACAGAATTCTACTTGAAAATACTCTGCTGTTTAGGGAATTGGGTATTGCTGTGACTAGAGTGTACAAGAAATAAACAATTCAAGCCAGTTTCAAGCTGCAAAAAAAATTATGAAGTTCATAAATGGTTCAGGTTGCTAATAGCTAGTTCTCAATTACTATCATGATTGCTACATATACAAAACCACTAGTCATCAAAAAATCTATCCCAGATGAGCTGCAAGTACACAATACAGTGGAGTTGATGCCATGCAGTGAGTGCTGACGGCTCCATTGCTGGTAGTCCTTGGTCACCAGGATCAGGATAACCAGGCTTGAGAGCTTCTTGCAGGCAGTTGCCTTCTTCACTCAGTTTATGTTTTATACTCTCTGATTCCAGCCCAAAAGAAAAGGAAATTATCTCATTTGTTCTTGCTGACTTATTTTGGGGGTTGGGATGTCTGGGTTTTTGCTTATTTTGCAGGTGTCACCAGACACCTTTCTTGCCTGCTCTGCATCTTTCTCCTTCTGTTTTGTTGTTTGGTTACAGGTTTCCAATTGTAATTTCTTAGGTAAGCTTCATTTTGCCCATTTAGTGAGGCTTTAAGAAAATAGCCAGAAAGAATTAACTAGGAAACTGTGAGCTGTACAGGATCATTTCAGCTGCTGTCAAAAATCACAGTCTTCCTGAAATGTATTTCTTGCCACAGGAAGGAAAAGGAGATTAGGTGACACAGGTCCTATGAGCCTGTAGTCACCCATTTAAGGAAAATGGCTGGAACTGCATCATATCGCCCAGATATAGCCTGCTTTTGAGCCATCTCAGCTATCAGCCAACACTTAAATGCAATCTAAAACTAAAAAGTGTGTTTAAATAAAAGCAGCAAACATCTGAAGATTAACTGTAGATGGATAATCTCTGCTTCAGAGGTGGGGTGGGTACCTGGTAAAGCATCTGCCATCTCACTTTAATCCACATCTGCAAACCTATTAGAGTCCTCAACATATGAATTTTGGGTACCTCTGCCCTGTGAAATCCACAGTCCTCAAACTGACGCCCAGGTTTCTTATGCAGTGTTGAGGGTGAAAATCACAGGTTTAACAAGCTAACAGAGGACTCCTCTCTTCAAGGCTAGAGGATTATGAAGTAGCATCCCAGTGTGGTGCCTCTTCTGGCAATAGGTACTTCATGAAGGTTCAGCCCCTTTTCCAGGGGAGCAAAATGGGACACCAGATCTACTCCATTACAAGCTCATGCTCCTGCCTGAGCTATTGGACCCACATTTTCTTTTTCCTACTCCACCTCATTTGCCACAGAACTTAACATAAATATAATAAGGATGGGGGTTATTTTTGATTTCTTCTTTTGAATCTGTAAACTGGGAAAGGCTGAGAAAGTTGGGGCTGTTCAGTCTGGAGAAGGGAAGGCTGTGTGGAAACGTTCCAGCACCTGAAGGGGGCTTATAGGGAAGCTGGAGAGGGATTATGCATAAGAAATTGTAGTGACAGGACAAATTATAATGGGTATGAACTGAAAGAGGGGAAATTAAGTTAGATATTAGGCAGAAATTTTTTACTGTAAGGTGGTGAGACACTGGAACAGGTTACCTAGGAAGTTGTGGATACTCCAACTCTGTCAGTGTTCAAGGCCAGGTTGGATAAGGCCTTGAGCAACTTGGCCTAGTGGGATGTGTCTGCCCATGGCAGGGGTCGTCGAGTCTGGATGATCTTTAAGATCCATTTCAACACCTTAACATTCTGTGACAGTATTTACTAGAGTAGAACGTGAAAGTCGATACTGCTGAAGACACCGTGTGCCCTTTGAGGGGTTCTTTATCTCTCTGGAGCACCGAACGTCTCAGGATCTGCGAAACAGAACTCTCCAAATCCCTCCCTCTCCACTCCGCTTCTCGGAGGGCACCGAGGCTGCTTTTCGCCGCACCAAGCGCTCGGCACAGGGCAGAGCCCTGCCATCCCTCTCTCCCGCCCCCTTCTTGCCGGACACACGTCCGCACATCCCGGAACCGCTCTGGGAAGGCGGCGCGGGCGCTTCCGGGTGGCAGCAGCGCGTCCCGCCTGGGCCCCTCGGCCACGCCGCGTCCCGCCCGCAGCCCCGGCCGCCCCCGCAGCTCCCGCGCCCCTCCGCACCCCTCTCGCCTTCCCCTTCGCCGGGCGATGCCGCCGCAGGGCTCCCGGGGACCGCTGCCGCCCCTGCTGCTGGTGGCGGCGCTGGCGGCCTGCGTGGCGCGGGCCTCCGAGATCACCTTCGAGCTGCCCGACAACGCCAAGCAGTGCTTCTACGAGGAGATCGCCCAGGGCACCAAGTGCACCCTCGAGTTCCAGGTAGCCGGCCGGGAGGCGCCGCCCCGGGCGCGGGCGCCGCACGGGCCCCGGCGCCGCACGGGCCCCGCTGGGCGCGGCCCGAGGCTGGGCCGCTGCCGGGAGCTCCTGCTCGGCTCCGACGTTCAGAGACTGTCTGGATCCAGTGAGGAGTTTCCAGATCAGCTGCCGCGGGAAGGCTTCAGTGTAGTGCAGGGCTGAGTGGGACACGCAGAGCTGGCTCTGAAAACTGGATAATGATGTCTGTGTCCTGGTCGTTGCCGTGTCGCGTCCTGCCCCAACAGCGCGGAGAATACCTAAAGCACACCCACAAGGTGCCGCGAAATTCCCTTCTGGTTTGCGGAGCACCGACGGGATCAGCACAGTGCATCTTAACGAGCTGATGCTTCGTATTTCAGAGCACAGTTCAGATTGGGTTTACGTAATAAACAGTAAAAGGGTGATGGGACAAGGATGCTGTACAGTGTCACTGTTTTGGTGCCTGTGAGTGTATCTGCGGGCTTGGAGCCTTTCAGTCTGGCACTTTGGCTGATGAAGTCACTGACAGTAAAGCAGCAGCATCAGAGAAAAATCGTCCGTGATGACAGAAATCATAGTTACCTTTGAGGGTTGTTGAAGGGGCTGTGTAATTTTGTAGGCTGACTGTTCTTGTTGAAATTCTGCAGGGTTTTTGTTTCTCAGTTGCTGCCATATATTGGTCCTTGTTACTCTGTTTCACGTGTTCTAGCTCCTAGGTGTCTCTTTCCCCGCCCAAATGCTTCTTGTCCCTGCCTGTTTCTTCCAT
Source organism: Empidonax traillii (assembly GCF_003031625.1). Taxonomy (NCBI): domain Eukaryota; kingdom Metazoa; phylum Chordata; class Aves; order Passeriformes; family Tyrannidae; genus Empidonax; species Empidonax traillii. Next base: position 1,741,053 of record NW_020955200.1, read on the forward strand.
GAAGTCCTTCATGTGCAGTACTTTCCCTACAGTTTTGAATTGCATATCGTTGTGCAGATCAGCCTGCTGTTACCACTTTTTTTTATGACCAGAACAGGAGTAGCATTGCTAAAAGAAAAGTCTGGATTTGACCAGCCACTGGTAGACTAAAGTGCTGTGTGAATGTCCTTTGGCAGTGTGTCTTAAGGGCTGACAGGCAGCACAAGCAAGCTCTGTGGGAAGGAATTCCAGGGGAACTTCAAAGCTCTAGCCAATCTTTACCACCTCTATGTAAACTGACACTTTCAGGGTGATCCAGCTGAATGCAAGTGACTTTCATGTAATTGGTAAAAAGCACTCCCTGGTCAAGTTGGAGATTGTATTTCTGAAAGGAAGAGCTATGTTATTGCTTACCAGCTGGATACTTTTAGAACTTCATCTTTGTGGAAGAGCTGCTACTCTAGTTTGTTATTTCAGTTGTATCATTAAGGTAATTGTTTTAATAACTTGGTAGCTCAGTAAACTGATGGGAGTTTAAACAATGCTAAGTGGAGTGAAGTTCGTATACACAGATACTAAAATATTTCAGTGATTTCTGCACACATATAAAATGAATATGTCTTTAGATATAAGTCTCTTCTTCTTTCAGTATGCTTTATCTTAAAGCTAAAAAGTTTGCGGCAAGTGTAAAACTGCTACTGTAAGAGTCATCAGAACACTGAGTTGTGAATACCTAAACCCTCAGTTAGGCTTTCTGTAGAATCCGGGTAGCAATACTCTGTACACTAACAATAACCAAAGCTTCAAAGAAACCTTTGAGTCCCTCGGAGGCATTATCTAGGTGTGATGTTTTTTGGAAGCACTTCTGTGTCTTAACTGTGCAGGAAGGAGGCAGCAGGACCCTCAGAGCATTCCTCTGTTGAGGAAGACTGGACAGATTTAAATTCTTGTTTTAGTGGTTTAACACCATTCTTGCAGCCTAAGGCAGCTGATATAGTTGGGCAGATACTCTTCTAGCATCACAGAAAGGAAATGTCTTACTGCATGTTAGCAGAGGCACTGATTCCATGGAGGACTTGTTTATACAGCAAATGGTTGACTTGTTACAGTAATGTCTTTGCTGTCCCATTGAGCTTCATTTGCTGTAGCCTTTGCTGTTGTTATTTATAACAAAATAACTAAAATTGCTCTCTGAATGGTTTGAAAATACAGTTGACATTACATATGCTGAACCTAAAGCATTTTTTATTATTTTCTGTGTCTCCCATAGGAAAATAATTTTGCATACTTGCTTTGAAAGTTTTTCAGATTAATGCATTATATTTTAAAGAACTTGTCAAAGCAAAAAGCTTTGCAGTGCTGCTTGACAGATTATGCTTCTTAGAAGAAATGCATAAATATCTATTTTGCTAAAGATACCATTTCTTTGTTTTTGTTCTCAGGTCATCACTGGAGGTCATTACGATGTTGACTGTCGGCTGGAAGATCCTGAAGGCGTTGTATTGTACAAAGAGATGAAGAAACAATATGATAGCTTCACATTTACTGCATCCAGAAACGGAACATACAAATTCTGCTTCAGCAATGAGTTCTCTACTTTCACACACAAAACTGTGTACTTTGATTTCCAGGTTGGAGAAGATCCACCGCTGTTTCCTAGTGAGAACAGAGTAACTGCACTTACCCAGGTAAACACTGTTGTGTTTGACAGAAGATTTTTTTTCCAAGTTCAGCTACATTAGGTAGCTACACCGCTTTTGAAAATAAATGGATTGGAGCTCATAAAATATTACAAATTACTACAAATAAGCTGTCTTTTTAAAGATAAGATTTTTAGAACACAGGACGGAGCTGAGAAGGGATCGCTAAGTGCTTAAGAGGAAGTTAAGGCAGTAACATAAACTTAAGGCCACTATTGTTTGGGGTTTGGGGTTTTTTTCAGTGTTGGTTTGTTTGGTTCATTGGGGTTTCTAAAGTTTCTAAGGGAACTTCCTTTTAAGGCTTCAGTTTGTGCCTCTTGAAATGTGGATTTTGCAACTAGATATTGGTGGAATAGGGTTTCCAAAATTTCCAGACTTTGGAGAGTTTTTTGGGGAGAAATACGCATGTAACTACCCTTCTTAAAATGGAGAAGAAAATCACAGCAAAATAAACAAATTACTAAAGTCATCTGTATTTAGCTGGCTTCTAGATGTATGTCCTTTATAAGACCACAAAATGTCAGAGCATCATTGTTACTGTATTTTCAGAATTTGACAGTTTTGTACCACCTCTACACAATCTAAATACATCAAAACTTCCTTTGGAACACTTCATGAATTGCTACACATGTCCTTACATTGTAACCATCACCAAACCTCACTTTAAGCAGCAGTTAAAGAATGCTGGATGTGGTCGCTGCTGTGCAAATCTAAACTCAACAGTATAAATACCACTTCCCAAATGCCAATATCATTTGAATTGACATCACACAAGTCTTCAGTAACTGAGGTTTGTAAAGAGTAGATGAGTTGCTGTGAATTCAGTTACAGCTCTTGCCTCTTCCTTCTTGTCACTTTTCTGCATTGCTTTATTCTGTGTTCTGATTCTTGATAGTGGATATCTCCATCTCTTTTCCTTCTTTGGTGAGAAGGTTCTTTTTGCAGTTCTCTTCAGGCTTGTAGCATGATCAAATTTGGGCAGCCTTTCATGGGGACAGTTAAAGGTAAATCCCTAACACCAGAGTGACCTTGTGCTTAAATCCCTTATGCAGATTAGGAGATTTATACAATATATCAGTGAGACCAATGGCAAAACTTAGTTTAGAAAAACTGCTCGTGAATTTTGTTGAGAAGAGTATCTTAGACTTGTTCAGTCACGTCTTGAAAGTCATCAGCTTGAAAATATGATTAAACACAAATATAAGTGACAGTTGTTGTTTGAGGGTGTTAAATATTTCCTTTTATAATAATTCATGCTGTTTGATTTTCAGAAATACTTATTTTTAACCATAAAACAGAAACCTAAGTTGTTATTAGGAATTAAGTATTTTGAGGATCCATTGATTAATCTCTTGAGGAGTACTTTTCCTTACAGAAGATACCCTGAAAATGGACAAGGTTTATATAAAAAAGTATCTAGGCCTTGGAAAACTAGTAGTACTTTTTTAATGAAAAATTACAGTGGAATTGGGCAAGTTGGTAAGTATTTTTATATGAGTATGTTATGGAGCATTTGGGAGCAATGAAAGGTCACAGTTGTCCCTCTCTAATCAGTTTTTATATATGTCAGTAAGAGAATGGTCTCTTGACAACAGAACAGACACTGTACAACTTCAGTGAGAATTAAGCAATGAAGAATGTTGTACTTGTGAAACAAGCATTTAATATTTACTGTGTGCATCTTAATGTTACAAGCAACTGCTTCTTTTTCTGTGGAATTAACAGCTGGGGGATTACTGACATTTCAGAAATGTTTCTGATGTTCATTTTGAACCCAAATATGTATGAATTTAAAATTTGTTTAGCTATTCTCAGAGCCTGTTGTTTTTTATTAGATCTGCAATTTTACCTGCTTCTGTACTTATCAATGTCACATTCTTGTGTGTAAAGTTTGATCAACATAAGTTAAATTTTACTGTATTTGCAGTATTCAGTCTGACATTGGACTGAGTTAATCCTTAGCTTGCAAAGTTATACACCTCCTAATTTTAAGTATCAAAGCACGAAACCACTGGCAGGGTTCTTAATTCCGTTGTGTATATTTGTTTCTCCAGATGGAGTCTGCGTGCGTTTCAATTCATGAAGCTTTGAAGTCTGTCATCGACTATCAGACTCATTTCCGCCTGAGGGAAGCACAGGGCCGCAGCAGAGCAGAAGATCTGAACACAAGGGTGGCCTACTGGTCAATAGGGGAAGCAATCATTCTTCTTGTTGTTAGTATTGGGCAGGTGTTTCTCCTTAAAAGCTTCTTCTCGGATAAAAGAACCACAACAACCCGTGTTGGGTCATAACCAGTAGTGGTTCATGGTGTGTTACTCATCTCTAAAGATTAATGGTTTTCCAATTAATTGTAGGTGCAGAGGATCTGAATATATGCAACACTCAAATGTGTATACCCCTCATCTTTTAAAAATCACAAACAGACCCAAAAAAGTTATGAAAGGGACACATGATTTGAAATATTTTTAAAGATACTTTGGAACTTCAGTGTTTTTCAATTCCTATACTAAAATATCTGCAATGTTCAGCTTTTCTTTATTTCCACTGATATTAATCCAAACCAAGTTTGATTTTTACCAGTAAGATTAACCATCTACAGTATAACATTTATAAGTAACCCAACAGTCTAGTGTCTGAGACATGATACATATGAAAATTTGGTTTGATTTTAATTTTCAGGATGAATGTCTTGGATATGATGAACTGTAGTGCACTGTTTTGATTTGCTGTTAAAAAAATAATGCAATGGTACCCCTTGCTTATTTGTAAAATTGTCGAAAGATTGGCACTACATTGTGATGCAAATTCTTCATCAGCCTGGAAAGTCTCCATCTTCAGGATTAGCTCGTTTTATACTTGATTATGATTGCTTAAACATACATTCTTCTGTGATAAAATAAACGCATTTTCTCTTTTGCAGTGTTTTACTGAAGAAATTTTAAGCTGAGACTACTCAGGAAATCCACTTCTGTATACAAAGAAAATCCAAATTTACCAGTGTATTTAAATAAGATGCAATAGAATAGGGAGTCTTGTAACTTTGTCACTGAAACCATACAGTTTCTGTACTCATATTTACTGCTGCTGCTTTTCAGATTAAAGACCAGAAGTAGTTTGGTTTGTTAAGCAGCACAGCATGAGCACTGGACAAGGCTATATTCTGTTAGGCACATAAAAAGCATTTTACTAAATTGTTTTCCTGTTAAGAGCGCAATTTGATATTGATTCTGCATAGCACAAGTGCTGTAAATTTTCCTCTGTGTGGTGCACTGAGACAAGATGGTCTCATGCCCCTAATTGCCACTCCTTTTTGCTAATGGTCAGGAAATGTTCTAAATATTTCAGGTTATTTTTTTGGTAGAGTTAGAGTTACATTGTTTCCACTGCTCGTTTCTTCAGTAGCTTAGGTACTGTACAGTCCTGTTTTAGTTGGTTGTGGAAGGTAGTAAATGTGTGTTTGTACCCACAGTTTAAATTGAGCTGGTCATAGTAAGGCTAAACTTCAAATGGTTCTGGAGGAGTAAGTAGACTGACCAATTCTTAAATGCACACAAACTAAACTAAAGTGAAAAATCTGTCATGAATTACTAGCTAAATCAAAAGACACTTGAACAAGTTCTCGGCAAGCAGAGAAATAGTGCCCTTGTTAGTTGTCTGTATTACTGCTAGAAGAATTTTGAAATTATGTATTCAGGTGACACTTGAACAGTCTGAAAAAGTGATCTAAGATGACTTTATTTTAAAATCTTGTCATGGCTGAAGAAAATAAAAGTAGCCCTACTCTGTTGTGAACAGAATGACTGCTCTTTCAGAAACTGAAGGAAAACCTCAAGCAGTTCAAGAGATGGTCAAAAGCTTAATGTATGTAAAATTCAGGATTACATGTAAAGTTTTGCTCTCCTATGCTGAATTTTAAATACTGCAGTCCCATTTTGGGATTCCAGTTTCCTGGAAATAGACTCACTAACACGAGAAAACAAGAGTCTGCTCTTGTCTTGTGCTACAAGTCTGTGCCTGCACACAACATTCTTGATTGTACCTATATGCTTTATTCTTGTGTTTTAGCAGCTGATGTTCAGTACTTCTTGTTTTGCATTGCACACAATAATGAAGCAAGTGGTACACTCTGGGTGCAAGTGTCAAATGAAAACATGATTTAGTTTTGATGGTGTTCACTATTATCTTCTGGAGTTTGAATATTAGTTATGTAGCTTTAACCACAACAAAAGCATTTGTATTAAAGCTTGAAATGTGTTGGTTTTTTTTCCACTGAGTTGTTCTGTGTGCTGGCAAAATTGGTAAACAATCGTATAGAACGGATGATGGTCAGCCATCGCATACATGTCTTTTTATTCTTTCACAATGTTTGAATGTGTGAAGTGGGACTGTTCAGCTCAATATTACTCCCACTGCAGAGGTTTAGTGGTCTTGACTTTTACATTGAAGTTAGGTGTCTGAACCAATGCTCTAGTATCCTGCTGCACGTCATGCAGCAATAGCTTAAAAATGCCTTTATTTTTGTGTTGTTAAAAACTTGGCACAAATACACGTTTAAACATAGCTGTATATAGTTTTTAAAATAACTGACTGAATAGGATATAATAAAACACATGCTAACACGCAGTGAGTGAGGAAGTGCATTGTGACTTTCGGTTAAAGCTGCACCTTTTTAATACATGAACATTTTGATTAATGATGTGGATACTCAAGTAAACACTCTGCGTTAAAGGGGATATAACTGTGTTTTTAATTGCTAAAGGCTCTGGGTTTCAGCTATGCGTTGGATGTTTTCTGTTTACAAGACTTCTTTTCATGTCCTTAAATGTCAGTTCTTTAGTTTGGGGGTGGGGAAAAAGTGTTTAGTTTGAATGACAAAAAGCAGACCCTGTGAATATTGTATGGGGAAATAAAAATTAATATATGAATGTTGTCTGATTGTTTTGTTTGCACATGGGATTGGGCAACATTATTCATCAAAAAAGCTTTGAATCATGATTTGAGTAGTCAAGTTGTATTTTAACGTATTACAGTTAATCTGCCACCTGACACTTGATCATCACATCTATTGCTGGACATCATGAAATGTACAGGTTCACTGTTGTTCATCATCAGCTGTGCTTAGCAAGGAAGTGTTTTTCCTGTCTCTTTGCTCACCACATTAGTAATGCAGGCAGCAATATTCATAAATATGTTCCTGTTGGAGTAGAATTCACAGTATTTGCCTACAGATGCTAGGAGTTAATTTGGGACCTGCTGCATCTTTTCATAGTTCTGTGGATACAAAGTTATGGGGTCAGCTAGAAAGGTGCATGCAATTAGATTTCCCCAATGATGGGATATAAATTTCAAATATATAGTAACTAAATATCTGATTGGAGGTACTTTATATTGTGTTGCTTAGTTAAGTTTTAAAAACCGAATGCAGTAGGCATCATTGCTTTGTGTGGGCACCTTCCAAAATGACTCGTTTCTTGCTGTTTATGTTTCTCCTATGTCCGTTGCTTTACAACCAAAAAATCCCAAGACTATTTATACAGTACTTGGATTAAAAAAAGCTTTTGTCTAGAAATATGGGTAAGTTCTCTTTCAGTGATGTGTTATTGTTATGGTCAAGTAGTTGTCTGGGGCTTTTTTTGGGTGCACAGCACACAGGATTTTAAAATAGCTTAAGTTGTGCTTTGAAGTGCTTTTCCTACTGAAAACTAATAATCCTAAAAAAAAAAGAAAAGTAGACAAAGCGAAAAGATGAGTCAGTGGATCAGGTGGCACATATGATGATGATGATGAAAGCTTTTATCAAGGAGGAAGTAGAAATGTGCTCTGGACAGCTGCGAATTTCCTGGCCCAGCAGGTTGCGCAAGGGCACAAGTGCAGCAGGGACACTACAACCTCGGTTTTGTATGACTTCTGCAACAGCAGCAGTTACTGAAAGCAGTTTTTAAAGCCTGACCCTGCAGTTCAAAAGGTTTTAACACATTTGTGTGCAGAGAGCTGGCATACTGCACCAGCTTACTCTAGGAGAGTTTCTGTGCTCCATCCGTGAGTGAAGTTCATGATTGAGATGGATTCTGTTTCACAAGTTTCCACAGCTGGTACTCTCCATCTCTAAGGGAAAGCCATCTTCCTGTATATTAACAAGAACTCAGATTTACACTGTCTGATGCTACTCTGGAGTAATTGGTACTGACTTCTGAGGCTTTTGTCCAGATTGACTCTCAGATGTTATCAAAGTGTGTCTCCTTGTCTCCTAATTCTTACTCTTGATGTGTAAACAATTTGTGCCCTTTCGTTTCTTCCTAATTGGGCTTACCACAGGAATGCTCATACGAAATCCCCAGTAAGGGAAGCATCATCTAATGTCAATGATTATTTTAAACCAAGTCTTAGCAATCCTCATTACCTTAATTGAATTATTTTCCTCAGCCACTGAAGTAGGCACTCTGCATTTGCAGCTGAATGAGTGCTAATCCTGCTTGATAGTGAGACCATGGAGATACTTTTTGAAGTGATTGAAATCTTCCAACATCACCTGATTTCTTGTTATTAAAAAGCAAACCAGCAGATTAAAGTCCCTTTTCTGAATAGCTCAGTGGAGGAGCCATTCTCCAGGTGTGAGATGAAACCAAAAGTTTAACTTGGTTAATAACCAAAAACCTAAATAAGATGGTTTCAAAGTCTTTCTCTCACATTCCTCCCCTTGACTTCCAGAATCAAGTTCCAGAAAAGCAAGGTTATGCTGTGTGCATACTGAGGGCACTACTGATTTTGATTAAGTGTTGTGAGACGAGGGGAAGTGGTGACTCAGCTCAGCTCAGGAAACATTCTGGTTACTTGACAGAAGCAGCACTCAAGAGGTTCATCATTTGTATTAAAAAGCTCGTGCTACACACCACAGAGCAAGATCTTATGTAAGCATAAAGTGGTTTTACTTTGCAGCACTGCTAAGCAGATGGATTTGACTCATACGTTCTCTCTCACTTGCTTACAAGAACCAGGACACGTGCAAGTGGCCTGGGCAGCATCACTCATGTACAACACTTGATTTTAAGCAAGTGGACTGCCTTGTGTCCATGTTTTATATTTCTTATTGCTAAAAGCTGTTTTGCTGATGAACTAACTAAGGGAGTTACATGGAGTATGCTGCAGCTTTGTTGCCAGCCTCCTGTGTTCAGGATAGAGACTCCTCTGCTGATGAGTCATCTGCGCTGTGGTTTTACCAGAGTGCAGAAACTGATCTTGACAGGAATGCCACATTCCTTAGTTCCAGTGCTGATAATTGTGGGTTCACTTATCAGTAGAGGCCACTGAACAGAACTTCCTAAATACTTCTGTGGTCTGAATCTCTCACTGTAAGATGCTGCCCAGCTTGGAATGCAGCACATGAAAGGCAATACAGCATGATGCCATCCCTTCAATACCCCGCATTTTTCAGGTGCACATTTCATAGCTGAATATATTTTGTTGGTGTTCCCATGAGAAGGATGCCTCCTACCAGACCTGTGACAGGGTATGATTAGTTAGCAGCTGCATATCTGGGAGTACTCCTGGTTTGGCAATAACCTTTTTGTTAGGAATACAATTGGTTCCTATCTGTGTCTTGGACGTTCTTTCTGAAATTTTCCTGGCACCAAGGGACAGACCAGGGATTTTCCTGGCACCAAGGACAGCAGATTTTTTCAGACCTGCTTGCTGTAAATGAATATTCTTTATAAATTGCCAAAAAGAAAGTATATTGATATATATGATGTGCAGAATATGAAGAACTGAGAAGCAGCATTTTCCTTCTGGAGGAAATCAAACATCAGGAAGACGGGTTTGGGAATGTTAATGTATTGATACCAGACAAGCTTTTTTGACACAGCACTGTCTTTCGCTCTGATGTTCGAAGAACAAAATACCAGTGGATGTCAAAGAATTATCTCAACAGAGACTGAAAAAGGCGTAAGAGAGGCAGAAGAGAGGGAGGAAAGAAGAAGGAAGATTGAGGGAGGAAGAAAGGGAAGGAAGGAAAGGAGAAAACGAGAAGACAGAGCGGAGAAAGGAGCCTATGTGCTGGGTTTGGGAGGCTTGAGGCGTGCCCAGCTTGCTCTCTATGACCAAGAGGTACTCCCTCTTCTGGGATGCAGTGGTCTTCGGCCACTGCTACTCCCAGCACAGGTTCACAATGCAATCTGCAAAGGGCAGCTGGAAGTCACACCAGAATCAACTCTTTCTAATGCATATTGGCACTCCCGTGTTAGGAATTCAATGAAAAATTGCCCGAGGGAACTCGGAAGGAACATGTGTCAAAGAAGCATGTATCAAAAGATCGAACCTGGAAGGACAGTCGGCTGCTGCACGAGGGGAATGTGAAGAATAGAGAGCGGTAACCAGGAAATGTAACCGGTGAGATGCTCTGCCTCCCACACAACCTGTCAGTGTTACAAACCCCAAATGATTCTGCAGTTCTGTCTGAGAGGAGACAGCCTCAAGCTGCACCAGGGAAGATTTAGGCTGGACATTAGTAGGATTTCTTCACAGAAAGGGTGATTAGACATAGGAATGGGCTGCCCAGGGAGGTGGTGGAGTCACAGTCCCTGGAAGTGTTTGAAGAAAGACAGGATGTGGCACTTGGTTGTTGACATGGTGACGTTCGGTCACAGGTTGGGCTCGATGATCCCAGAGGTCTCTTCCAACCTGGCTGATCCCGTGATCCTGTAACAGCTGTGGCACAGCGCACAGACCGCATTCTGCACAGCCAGACGTACCGATGGCTCCCTGGGGACAGCCCGGCACTGGCAGGGCCGGCAGGAGGAGGAAAAAGGGGGGGAAAGGCGGCTTTCCTCCAAATCTCTACAGGGAGGCACAGCATAGAGGGACTGTCAGGACACGGAGCTGTCGCGACCAGCCTGCAGCGGGAGGGGCGGGGCGGGGCGGGGCGAGGCGGGGCGCGGCGCGGAGCGACCGCTCTGCCATCCGCTCGCCGGGGCTGCCGAGCTGGCGCGGGCGCGCGGCCCGTCACGTGTGCGTGCGGCGGCAGTGATTGGTCAGGTCTGGCTCCGACATGGCGGCGGGCGCGGTGTCCAATCCGTCCCAGCTCCTGCCGCTCGGTACCGGCGGGCACGGCGGGCTGGGGCCCTCTACGGGCGAGCACGGCGGGCTGGGGCCCTCTACGGGCGGGCACGGCGGGCTGGGGCCCTCTACGGGCGGGCACGGCGGGCTGGGGCCCTCTACGGGCGGGCACGGCGGGCTGGGGCCCTCCGCGTGTCCGGAGCGGGAAGCAGGAGGGCGGGAGCGCGACCTGCGTCGGGCGGCGGGTCCCGCGCGCGCCCCGGGGGCATTTTGGAGTGGTGTGGGAGGGCGGGCGGAGTAGAGGGGTGTAGGGACGATGGGTGTGCAGGCGTGTGTTGGGGGGTGTGGTGGCGATGGGGGTGTGCAGGGATGTGTAGGGCGTCTGTGAGTATGGGGCTGAGGCGGGGGGTGATGGGCGTGGGTGTTAAGGTGTGTTGGGGGCACAGGGGGCTGGTGTGGGGACGGGATGTGTTTGTAAATAAGCACAAACAAGTTATAAGGCGCAAGAGGGTGCTTTGTGCGACGTACGTTTTCGCGTATGCTTACAGAGCTGGTGGACAAGTGCATAGGATCACGTATTCACATCGTGATGAAGAGTGACAAAGAGATCGTCGGGACTCTTCTGGGATTCGATGACTTCGTCAGTATCCTTCAATGGGAATTCAAGGCTGCCCGCTTCGCTCCTTTGGCTCAGTTTGTTTATTGCTTGTGAGAGTTTTGAGATCACTGGGTAGAACCTTTTTATATGGATCAGTTGTATTGTTCTGATATTTTCAACTTTCAGGTAAAATCACAGTCTAGTATAAACTGAGAATAGTATTAAATGCTTTTGCTTTAAAATTTTGGGCCTTGTTTTCCTTGAAACTGGATTTTCAGATATGGTGTTGGAAGATGTTACAGAATTGTAAGTATTATTTCTTTTTGCTCTTTTATGTTTGGTTTGCTGAGGCAAAATACAGTGTAAGATCCGTAAGCAAAATGTTATATTCTTGGAATACTTGCTAGCTAACCAGTTTTTCTGTGCACTGAAACCGTAGAGTAGGGTGATCTGTTCAGGACAGCCGTGTCATAGGGTAGCTATTGCATGATTTATACTTGTAATGGGGTTCCTGATTTGTAGTTTTAATTTTGATTGTGTTGAACTTTCCAGTTATTTGTTTGCTTTTACATTTCCTTAAGGCCTACGCAGAGATTTAAAAAGGTAGGAAAGTAAAGGATAAGTGTTTATTACTTCGTTATGCCATGTTGATATGTGGCACTTAAGAAACTGCCAGGCTTTAGAGGGTGAACACACATCTTCATGTACTGAGTAGAACAGATCTTTTTTAAATGTCAGGTAGCTTTCTTTACCTAGGTGGTCCATTTATCAAGATCACACTGCAGTGTGGCTGATTTATATGTTAGTTCCAATAAGGAACTAACATGGAGATTTCTGCATTTCTGTGATCAAAACTGAAGCTGTTGTCACCGGTTCTGTGTTCTCACTTGCTGTTTCTAATCCTCCTTCAGTGAGATTACGCCTGAGGGCAGAAGAATCACAAAGCTAGACCAGATTCTGCTCAATGGAAATAACATAACAATGGTAAGTTATCATTGCTCAAAGGCTGCATGTGTTGATTTTCTGTACCTGTAAATCAGCAATTAAGTTCCACTACTCTAAGATGAGCTTTCCAGACAGTTCCACTGCATCAAGAATTTTCGTGTTGGAAAACTGACCCTACTGCTTTACTTGTTACATGCTGTGATTTACAAAAGAATAATGCAAAGACCACTAATTTTGTTTTTATGAATGTTTTTCTGGTCTTCATGTGTGAAGGGAGTCGCTGATTTTGTCAGAACCATAGAATTGTTAAGGTTGGAAAAGATCTCCAGGACCATCCAACCTTTGACCGAACACCACTGTGCCAGCTAAAGTGTCACGTCCAGTTTTTTCTTGAACACTTGCAGGGATAGGGTCTCCACCACTTCCCTGACCGGTACATTCCAATGCCTGACAACCCTTCCAATGAAGAAATTCCTCCTGATATCCATCCTGAGTCTCCCCTGTTGCAACTTGAGGCCATTTCTTGTCCTGTCAGTAGTTGCCTGGGAGAAGAGGCCTAGGAGAAGCTGGCTACAGCCTCCTTACAAGTAGTCATAGGACAGCTCTCCCAGGGGCTTTTAGCTCCAAAGCGGTTGCCTGTGCATGTGGGTCAGACATACCCACGTTCCTATGTGTACACATGTATTTGCAGCAGTTTGGATACTGAGATGCTCACTGAGTTATTTCATGATCATGATAACCATGTGGTGTCCCTACAGCTACAGCTTTACGTGCTTTGCCAAAAAATATGGAGGTCTGTTGGATTATACCAAATCAAAAGCACTAGGATTTTTAGTTTATCATGTGCTGATGTGTGTAGATCAGTACTGAAACAGAGATTAAATGTTGTGATTAGGCATCCCTGAGTTGAATTCTGCAACTTCCTGGATGCCACACAAGCAGACCCAGAGTGGCTCTTTTGCTTATCTGCATAGATGGCCACAAAGCCCAGACTTTGGACACAAGTGTATTCCTAATTTTGTAGGAAGAGGAAGGCTAACTTGAGTCTTGGTTCTGTATGAGTGAGAAATTATCTCCATTTTATTGTTTTACTTTCCTTGCACCTCTGCACTTTGTGTCTGAGCAAATGCCATTCTTGACTTAAATCCTAAGCCCTTTTTCTGCATTGGTTTCTGTTCTGCATCCATACAGGACAGCACGTGTTCTGACTCCTTGTATGGGGTGAAATTCCTACCATTCAGTTAAGCCGATGGTGTGCTGCCCGTGAAGGAGAAGATGGTGATTCTTAGAGTGCAAATTTTCAGCAAGACATAGATACATTTCTGCATTAGATCTTGGGTCTATTTTGGGGACACATCTTCCCATATCAGGAAGTCTGTGCTTTAGAATTCTTCTTATTTTGCTCCCAAAATCAGGGAAGCTCCTCCTCTTTAGAAATGCTCAGCTGATTATGACAAGATAAGGAATGGATATATTTTTTCCCATGTTTTTCTTTTATATTTCTTTTTCTGTTGTTCAGTTCTTTGCTTTCTTCACAAAAAAATGCTCTGCTAACTTACTCCCTGCTACCTTTTTGGTATGTGTGTCTCTTGCCATAACTGACTTTCTCTGTTGTGAGAGGAAGATAATACTGAGTCTAAAAACCACTTTTGTGATCTACCATGAAGTCTTTATATACTAAAATGCTTGTTGTAAAGCAAGAGCTGTTATGTATGGGTTTGTAAAACTCAACTCTATGGCACTAATACAAAGATGTCTTACTCTTTTATAGCTGGTTCCTGGAGGAGAAGGACCTGAAGTATAAAGTGATGCAGTTGTCATCTGTGAAGACATGTTATTCATACATATTTTATATATATGGGTGTAAAATCTAAATAGAGATTTTTGGATAGAGGTGTGTTTTGGTGTGGATTGTCTGCTTGCTGTGTTTATACACTTGACATTTTACAAAAGACAAGGATTTTGTTGGGAAAGGTGCTGATGGCAATGTTGACTTTGTAAGTTGAAATCATGACTTTCTTGTAAAGACACACAAACCTGTTTTGAATAAAAGGCTTTCTTTTTATTAGTTACTGCGTTCTGTTATGTAAGTGCACAAGTTGGATAATTTCGTAACTAGTTGATGGAATAGCAAAATTACTGTTAGATCTCAGTTGCCATCAGTCTTCAGTTTTTTTACAGCTATCACCTTTGTTTCTGGCCCAAGTCTATATAATACACAAGTCATGAGCGAGGAGTTGCTGGTCTTTGGCACATAGGCAGACCCTGAGCTAGATGTTTTGTTTAAAGGCTGCTTTGGGCTGTATCACTGAAAACCATGTGGCAGGTGCTGTAGAGTTCTGAAAGCCCTTCAAACTGGGTGCATCCATTTGATGCTCACCAGCTGGCCTTGGGGTTCAGGTCTCTTGGACTTCTTTTGGTTGGTGGATATACTTCCCTATAGGAAAGGCACTGTAATGGCAGTTGGCAAGCAAGAACAGACAGACCAGACCTGGTGGATGTTCATGACGTAAAAAAGGCTAAATCTTCTCATTGATGTCAGTGGTGACTCTGCTTTCACCACTCAGTGATGCTGTGTACACTCAAATGGGGAGCTGCCTGTGCCTGCTTGCATAGTTCAGAGCACTCATTTTAAGGTAAATGTGTTTTTTTGGCTGCATCTGTTCTCCTTTGAGGTAAAAACTTGACAGATATTGCAAGCTACTGTTACAGGACAATTTATGTAAAGTAAGGAACTGCTGTTTTGTTACAATGCCATGCTACCACTGCAGTTTATTCTTCCATAGTACACCTCTCAACTGGCTTCCATGTGTAAATGTCTTTGAAAAATAGTCACAGGTACCTGCTCTTACTGCAGACAAGGAGGGGCACAGCGTGGGCTCACACAGACAGGATGTACTTTGCCTTCCCAATACCAGAAGGAAAAAAGAGTTGAAGAAGGGGGCTCGAGAGCAAGAGACAGCAAGAAAGCTGCTGTAGATCTTTCTGCCTTGCTTCAGCTGACAGAAACACTACCTTTTGCTAACTGGGCCTGAGCCTCTTGCTGTAGCCTGTTAAGGGGGGAGAGGGAGTCCCTCCCCTATCCCAGGGAGTGTATGACTTCTGACTCAAGTATTCTGAATAAATGATTTGCAATTGCAATGTTTAGATTCTGTGGTGACAATCTATACCATTTACTCTCTGAATGTTTTTTTTTTCTATTGCCATATCCTTTTCCAGCATTTCTTAAATACATATATTAAAAAAAAGTATTTTTTTAAACTTACATTTGGTTGAAACATCATCTGCTAGAGTGTTTGTCTCAACCACTTTCTTTCCTAGAAATGAGTTGAGTCTTCTCATTAGCACACCAGAAAGATTTCTAGACAGTGCAGCAATATGGTGTTGGGATTTTGTTGAATAAGATTCTGTGTATGTTCCAGTGTGTGCAGATCTCAACTGGTTTGCTTGGCATTCATTATTTCTGTAGCCTGTTGCTTTGGAAGTGCAGTAATAAGCTTATCAGTTCAATAAGTGAGTACTGATGCTTTTTGTTCTTCCACCCTTAGAAATCAAGTGCTTATTCCTATTGCACTGTCCTGTAGAAGCTGTGGACACTGGTATTCTCCAGAATGCTATTGAGGGTACAACTACAAGTAGGTAATTTAAACCTTAGGCGTTAAAAAGATGGAAAAGTTAAAGATGCTTTAAGTTTAGAGCAGGGTAGTCATCCAGTTAATATAGCGTCATGGTTGTGACATGGTGCTGGTTCTTTCCTCGTTTTTGTTGGTTTTGTTTCCTGTTTTTCTTTAGGATGGCACTGACTGCAGTGGTCTTTAGTTCTGCTACCTGGCTATTTGTCTTATTAGGCAGAAGGGTCCTTTCTGCCTACTTATTTCAGTTTACTTACTGTTCAGTCTTGGTGTCCATATCCTCTGTTTTTCCTGTAACCTCACTGAAATTATTAAAACAGCTCTCACCAGCCCTGGATCACAAGTAATTCTTAACACAGTCAGCACTTCCAAAGCTTATCATCATTTGTTATTTACCAATCTCATCAGTAATCTGTCATTTTTCAGGTATAACAGTACTTTGGTCAAAAACTACAGTCAGACACAATGTAGGCAGAGAACACAAAGTTTTATTCCAGTTTCAGTTACACTGAATCTGAACTTGAGGCAGTTGATCAGTGAATATCTTCAGGTGCTTACTTTGAAATTTTCAAACTACCATAATGAAAAAGAATCAAAATTCAGCTTTGTTTTGACTGGTGCTTTGAAATTTTCAAACTACTATAATGAAAAAAAATCAAAATTCAGCTTTGTTTTGACTGGTGCTTTGAAATTTTCAAACTACCATAATGAAAAAGAATCAAAATTCAGCTTTGTTTCGACTGGTGCTACATTCACGATGGGCTACACTTCGTGCTGAAAGAGAGAATGGATTTGAATTAATCACTTATCAGCCAATTCTGCATGATGTCATTTTCATGAGGGTACTACTGTTGCTTAGTCAAACTTAAAAGCAACATCAGGGATTCCCAAACTATGGCATTTTATTTCAGAGGCCTTGGCTTCCATTTGTACAATATGTTGCATAACTCCATTTTCTGCAGAACCTAATGCATATTTTAGAGCTTTCTTCCATAAGCTTTTATGAGCTCACACCTCTCTCAAAGACTTCTCCGTGAAGCTCATCATAAAATAAGCATTACAAATGAAGTATTTTTTGCTTCAACAGGAAGAGAAACAGTTACAAGAAAACACACAAATATACCTGTTTAATCTATTATGAAGTAATACGCACTTTAAACAGGCTGAATGCAATCTTCAAACATTAATTCTTATTAGTTTGTTAGCCATTTCCTTCCTTTTTTTAATCATGTATTTTATTAAAATTAAAAAAAACCCTGTTTTATTGAAAAATGACAAAGTATTGTAGTTTCATTTCAATTAATGGATTCTTAAAACCCAGAGTATCCTTTTTTAATCTAATTCAAACCTGTGAACATTAGTATTTTTTTTGTTTGTTTGCTTGATTTTTTAAATGAATATTTGGTTTTCAGGACTGATTAAAAAGAGTGGCCCTCAGCAGCCATTAAGTGTGAAGTGCTTTGTCAAGTCCTGCTCTCACCTGCATTCCCCTGACATTCCATCCGGTGAGGAACTTGACATGGCAGCAGCCCCTGCAAAGGAAGAAGAAAACACAGGTTATAAGCATTTATAAATAAGCAATTAGAATGTTTCCCTATTCAACAAGGGTCAGTATCTTTTTGCAGTTTAGGAAAGGTACTCCCCAATTCAGTGCCCCCACCGAGGTTCTCCCAAACCATGGAATGCGCTCTCTTGCTTCCCCTCCTCTCTGCTGCAACGGATTGGAGGGGAGAGTTGAAGGCACAAAAGGCAAAGATCACAGGTTGAGATAAGAACAATTTACTGGAAACAGCAACAAGATAAGAAAACAAATGGTAATAGCAACAATACTAGTGACAGAGGGTATAAGAAAATAAACATCTCACATGGAAAAAAACCGCAATAATAGGCAATACCACACAGCTCCCTCTGCCACATTTGCTCAACTGGACTGAACCCCTTCTCCCTTGAAGAGAATCCCTTTGCCTCCCTGGGCAATGACATGAGGTGATATAGAATAACCCGACCATGCCGCCTAGTGGCTACTGCAAAAATTAACCCTGTCCTAGCTGGAACCAGGACATATATGCTGACTCTAGCATCTTATGCCTAGTGATGGAAGAGTAAAAAGTCTTTCTTTCCCTAATTTTGATGTTGATGGCCCTTGCAGACCTGGTTCATAAGCCACACAGGGGCTCAGCCAGAGGACAACAGAGCTTATTCCTGGCTCACCAGCATGTCAGCTGTTCTTTTTCCTTCCTCAGGGAGATGGCGCAAGTGGGGCCTTGTCCCAGCACTGAATCTGCACATACACAGTGCTCTGGCAAGCAAGCAGCAACTGCAGTTCCTGTGTGATGGTTGCAGCCATAAAATCTTACTACACATGGCATTTTGGTCCTTCTTCCTATTCTCTTAAATGCACATGTGAACAAGACATGGAGAAAATGATCCTTTTAACACTCCTAGCAGTAGGCACACTAGAACATTCCCTACAGCAATAGATGTGCCAGCTTCAGAGAAATGAGGCATTTAATTGATTGTCTCCCTTAAACTCATGAAATAAATCCCTAATCCTAGGAGGAAAGCCCTAACTAGGCACACAGGCAGTGCTACAGTAAACTTATCTGTAACTTGAAGAAACTTTAGAAGTTATTAATAATGTTAGTTACTTTGTTCACTGCTTAGGAAATTTGTTTTCTGTATATTGTTTCCTATATAAAGTAGCTCTGCCTTAACAGAATTAACTAGATTGACTGCTTGTAAATGGTTTTCTCCTTACATTGTCACTAAGTATCTGACCCAGACCTTCTAAATGTCATAAAATAACTATTCATGTTTTCAGAAAAAAACCCCAACATAAATACACTCCTAATAGCACTCATCTCCCAAAAGATTATCCAACCCTTGTTAACACTTTAATAACATGACAGGCAATTTAGCTCTCTAAAAGTAGATTTTAGTTCCCAGTACTTACTTTCCTGCTGTTTCTTCTTTAAGCGCTTTCTCCGGTCAATGGCAGCCACCTCAGCTTTCAATAACAGGTAACGTTTCTGGATTTCCTGCATTTTTGCTTGGAGAACTGCTATGCGCTCATCACTGGTCAAATTTTCCAAGTCATCTGAAAGTTAAACAATCTCTGTTAATTATTGCATTGCAGCATTTCCCAAACCTGAATTTTGGAGAAGTGGGAAATACTCAAAATCCTAATGATCTGCTTTCAGGTAGCAGGCAGGAAAGCTGAGAAACACGGCAACAGCAGCTGCTGTTTTTTATCACAAGCTTCTGTACCCATAGCTGACTGACACAAACACACTGAAACTTCTTCTTACGAGAAGTAGGCAACATGTCCAGGTTCACTAAGGCAAAATAGAAAGGAAAAAATTACAAATCAATCATCTAAGAGTCTGAACCAGAACTAGAGAATGAGGATTAAAGCAGCAAGAAAAACACTCAGGATTTATCACAAAACTATGACAACTAGGATGGAATAATTTTAGCAGGAAAAAAAAATCCAAACAAGAAAATTCAAAAAGCCTTGTTGTGTTGTGTCACAAGGCCACACTAGCCATGTTTTGAAAAAATACTTATACACTTGAAAACTCCGTTTACAAACTTTGGGCAAACAATTATCCTGTTCTTTAAGATGAGACTCCCTCTCTTTATTTTGTCCACACTTTCCTGTGGGAAAATAGATTGTTACAAAAACAAAGCAACCTTCCCGCTCAACCCAAAGCTTACTAGGAGCTGTCTCACTCTAAAATGACAGAATCCATCCTGGTCTAGCAGCTTGGCACACAGTTCTCTGCACCACTGGTGACCAAGTGCAGCACCACAAACCAGGTCTGTGATGGGGTCCGTCTAATTCTAGAATGCTGGGAAACTTCATTGGAAGTACTGCCCAGTTAGTTGCTGTGCAGGTAGACCCACCTGTTCTGTGGATCTGTGGGAACCAAACTCCTACAGAGCTAGAGTGTGGATAAGAAGTACCTCACTGTGGCTCTACAATCCATCCTGAAAACTGTATATTGCTGAAAGCCTATGGGCAAGAACATAAGGACATGAGGTAGGGACACACTTCTGGAAGGAGACTCTTGAATACAGTCCAACTGCTCAAGGTTCATATAGGCACAGTGCACTCTACTCTCCAGACAGATCATGGCAGTAGCACACTTACTGCCTTAGAACCACTGCCATAAATAAATTGCCTGCATCAGAAAAAACAAAGACAGTGCAAATGTGTCCATGTAGGTGCCAAAATTATCCACCTCTTCTTGCTTATGGGGCTATACCTTTTTAAAAAGGCTCTGAATGGGTGATTACTATGTCCTCTGGTCCACCTTTCTTACTATTCATTTCAAACAAATGGCACAGTACTTTCACACATTTCATTTCAGACTGAGCTACTTTACTTACTACTTTTACTCTTCTTTTGGCTGTTCACAGAGGTTTTGAGGCTTGTTTTCTGCTTTTTTGAGGAGCTGTCTCTTCCCTGAGCATCTTGAAGGACTTTTTTGTCTCTAAACACTATAATGGTGGGCAAAAAAATCAAACACAAAAAACCCACAAAAAGTAGAAAGAAAGAGAATAATAATAAAAATGCTTGCAGTTCTGTGTGTTTTCCTCAAAGTCTATACATCTATAGTCAACAAAGCAATAGAGATATATTTATTGAGGGCTACCTACTGACCTCTTCCAAACCCTTGCCTTTGTTTAAGGAAATGCATTTTGTTGCATTCTTTCAAAAGAACAGCTCCAACAGAATGACAAAGGTAACACACCTTAAGGGCATTTTGAGAAAATTCAGTTAATTGTTAACTGAAATCTGTTGCAATGAAGAAACTACTTCTGTCATCTCAGGATTATAGTCAGACATGTATTTTTTTCCTTAGTATTAATAATTTTTTAGGCACTACAACACAGTGAAAGTAGCTGCACTTTTGAAAGCACTGCAAAAGACCAGTCACTTTCACACAAAAAAGCTTTTGGTCCAACCTTGTTGACAGGTAAAAAGCAGGAAACTGTACAATGACATCATGTGCACAACTGTTGGATGTATTTATTATCCCCTGTTCTCTAGTGGTCTCAGGATCAATCTGAAAAAATCACATCTGAATGTGACCAGCTAGGGTCAAGGCTTGATATCAGGTTGGAGTTTTTTAATTCCATGGATTTTTATATGCATTTATGTATATTTTGAGAACATTAACTTTGGAAGGTGCAAGTTTGAAATGATTGCCCAAGAATGCAATAACCAGCGTTTTCCCTCTTCCACATAAATAGCTTACAGAGAATCAGCTTTTATACAAGAAACAGCATCATCTACATGTAAGCAGAGTACTCAAAATGTTTGTCTTGCTACAGTGTATTACAGCTTGCTCTGGGCTGTTCTTGTCCAGTATAAATGTCATTCTTATACAGTTCTTTTCCTCACTGAAACCATCACAGCTCCTAACAAAAGGCCAAGAAACTTCCTGCCAGTATTTTATTCACTAGATGACTATGGCATTACCACACATTTGAAGTAGACAACAGGCTACCAATTCCTCCAAAAATTCATTTCCGGCAGTGTAACCATAACAGAAGGAAGATGCATCAGCAGTGCTAAAATAAGAGCTGGTTAGTTTGAAGACAGCTCTGTTTACCCTTTAATTTGCCGTTTTCAGCATGCTCTGGCTCTGCTTGCTTACTACTATTGGAGCTGACACCGACATCAAAACCTGTTGGACAACTATTTTCCTCAGACTGGAAATCTTGCAGCCCCGATACAACACTGTGTGCCTTTACTGTGCCATCCGTTTCACTTCTGATGCTTTGTATCTCTTCTTGATTTGGTGGAAGACTCCCAGAGATGGTGACACTGGACTGTCTACTGGACTCTACTACCGTTACAGACAAAGGTGACTCAGGAATTGCAGGAGTATTTAGCACTGAATGCTCCTCCTCCTTCTCTCTGTCAGTTTTATTCTAGGTGAAAAACAGATTAGGAACTATTCTCATTAGAGCAATTGTAAAATTGTAAAATTACAAAAAATCACTTCTTACAGATATTGTGAACATCCAACCTGCAGAGGAAAGCTCTCCTCTTTGTTTAAAAGATTACAAGTACCTTCCTACAGTCCATGCCGAGACCTTTCTACTGAAGACAGGGACTTTGTCAACACTGAAACAAACTGGAAAACAAAACCAGCCAACCAAGTGCTGTAGGAGCAGTGGCAGTGCAGGATGCCAGGCTCAGTGGCCGTTGGGCAGTTGGGCAGCTCTGGGCCGTTGGGCAGTTTTGGGCTGTTGGGCAGTTGGGCAATGTCCTGGCACATGGGTTCCAGAGATTCCATGATGCTGCAGGGGGAGTGGGCGAGAGGGTGGGGCAGAAGGAGTGCTGACACCTGTGGCAGAAGGAAAAGCTTTCTTGCAGCCCCACTGCCCAAGGAACCTAACTTAGGCCTAAGTATCAGTTCTAAAAGAATTAATTTTGAAAGAAATGCTTAGAAATAAAATGATAGGGATGCACGTATGGACTAGTCATAGATTTGCTCTCCAGAATCATAAGAAGGAGCTCTCAAATTGCACACACACACACACGCCCCTTCGGAGCTGGCTCCTAGCACTGATGATAAAATGGATCCTTCTCACATTTTCTATAAATTCATATGTTAATTTCATTTGAAAACAAAACAAAACAAACCAAACCAACAAAATCAGACAAACCAAACCAACCAACCAACCAAAAAAAAAAAAAAAAATCTTGATGAGAAAATTTTTCATCTTTAAAAGACTGGGAAGCTGCTTTTCCCATCACATATTCATAAGCCCTCCTGGCTTCCAGGGCACTGCTGATTCATATTCGACTTGCCATCAACCAGGACCCCCAGGTCCCCTTCCATGGCATTGATTTCTAGTCTCTCATTCCCCAGTCTGTACAAACATCCAGGTTTGTCTCGTCCCAGGTGGGGGGAGGTCTCTCTGCAGGGCCTCCCTGCCTTCGAGGCAGTCAACAACTCCTCCCAGTTTTGTGTCATCTACAAACTTGCTTAGCATCCCTTTCAGTCCTGCATCCAAGTCATTTACAAAGATGTTGGAGAGCACTGGGCTGAGGATGGAGCGCTGCAGAACCCTGCTAGTGACCAGTTGCCAGACGTCACCCCCTTCACTGTTACTCCCTGTGATCGACCTGCGAGCCAATTGCTCACCTACCCCGTGATGTGTTTATCCATCTATGTGCTGGACCTTTTGTCCAGAAGGACATTACAAGTGACAGTATCTGAAATCCAAAAATATTACATCTACTGGCTTCCCTTGATATACTAGGTGGGTTACTTTGTCACAAAAGGAAATCAGATTACATTTGAGGCAAGTCCAAAAAGACAATGGCTGCTGCTCCGGCCTCTTCTCCCCGCTCTCAAGAGTCCTGTATTTCCTTTATTTCTGGAAACATCTTCACAGTTAGGCATTCAAGCCCACTTTATCTAAACCATCTTCGACTAAGAGTTTCTAGGGTTCCTTCAAGGTCAGTAAAGAAACTCAGGCTTGATATGTGAGAAGATGAGAAGACAAACCCCGCTTGTTCTTGTGGATCCTGAGTTCTCTGGAAATGTGAGCAGGGTGCCTGTGGCCCTTAAACGCTATTCCAGGAGGGCAGCAACTCTATCTGCTTCCTGTGGATGTGGGGTCAGGCTCCATCACTGGTGCTTCTGAGGAACACCAACACACTGGCTTCCAGAAGCATGGAGACTTGGTAAGCAGAGAAGGATCTGGCACTGTGGGCAAGTGCCAGTGGGAGTGGACAGGAATAAACAAAAACACCCCTTTCTGCTTCTCCCTGCAGCTGGAACAAGGTGCACAGGGGAGGGAGACTCCCACCCAGAGCTGGCCACTGTCCACCCAGGTGTTCCAAATCCCACCTTTGCACAGAGAAAGGCAATGAGGAGAGGAGGCAATGTCTGTCCACAGGCAGTCCATGCTGACTGGTCCCACCATGTTGCTGCTCACAGAAGACCTTAGCAAGGTGATCAAGGCCACATAATACAGGTGGCTGAGGGAGAGCAACACAGAAATCAAGAAGCTGAAAACAAGAAATGGTATTTCCCTTTTTTTTTATTTCTGGCACTGTGCACCTGCAGAGGGGAATATTCAATGGTGACATCACTCAGTGGTGGAGAGTGACCTTCTAAGCAGCAGATGGGGGCATGGATCCATCACTGGGGGATGGATTGTGACATCACATCTCTCTCTGATTATATTTGGCTCTGGCAGAGTCTGAGCCAATCTGGTTCTAGCCTTGACTCCCGCTGATCAAGACTGCAAGTTTTGGAGCATCTGGTCAGACTTCTTCCAGTGCTGGGTAGTGTGTTGGGAGCTGCCTTTGTCAGCTCTTTCTGCCCATCACAGAGCCATCAGCAGTGTTTTCCCAGTCCTGCTTGGTTCAGGCAGCCTGGCACCATAGGTAGCAGTGAAGCTCAGCTACCTGCAGTAGCTGTAAGGGGAAAACGCCCCCTGGTGTAGGGCAGGTGATTGGGTTCAGGGAACCAGGAGGGTGTCCTTCTTGAGAGAGCTAGGCATTTCTTTTTCCCCTCCCTGGGACAGTCAGGAGGGCTGTCACACAGTTCTCTCTTGCTCTGTGTGGTGCCAATGGCAGGGAGCATCTCCTGGTCCTCAGCTCTTCCCAGTACGCTGCAGAGCACAGAGATGGCCATGGAGACAGACTGGAGTTGCCCCATCTGCCGGGACACTCGGAGGAGCAGGGCTTCTGCTCTGCCCTGTTGCCACCAGTTCTGTCTAAGCTGCATCCTGCAGTGGGCACAGAGAAATCCATCATGCCCACTTTGCAGAACACCAATAGATGCTGTCAGGTTTTCTGAGCAGGGCAGATGGGACTCTCTACTGTTTGTCATCATGCATCCTGGCGTGTCACCACAGGCTAGCAGCCAGGAAAGACAAGCTTCTAGAGAGTCACCAGAGACTCCCTTGGTGGGGAAGAGTGGCCCCCAATGCCCTGCGGCATCCCCTTCATCTTCTCCACAGGGGACACAGGGGACATTTTTGGAGTCCCCACGTGAGCAGGGGGCTGCAGGGCCAAAGCCCGTGGGTGGCATCCTGCCTGAGGTGTGGGCAGAACTTTTCCAACGACAACAGCATCTTCTGGACCCTGTGCTGCCCTGGCTACGCCAGAGGCTTGAGGAAATTTACTGCAACTGGTGGTTGCCAGTACAGGTTGCTGAGAGCAGAATCCTGTCTGATCTCTGTGTCTATGGTCTGCACGAGGAGACCTTGATTCTGAGGCTGCAGAACCACCTCAGAGGACGTGCAGCACCACTGGTTCGTGACCTCATCAAAGTTATTGTGAGCTGGTGCAGCGAGGAGGCTCAGAGGCTCCTGCACTCCCACACTGATGGAGAGGAAACAGGTAAGCCTGAGGCCAGTACCAGCTCCAGCAGCTCCAGCTTTAGATCCAACAGCTCTCATGAGGGGATTTCTGCCAGTGGCACAGAAAGCTCTATCATGGAGGAGGAAGGTCTTATATGGAGAAAATAGGGTTTGGATACAGTCCTCAGTTCTTGCAACTTTAATTACTAATTAGAATTGATGCCCAAAAAAGGCAGATTAAAACTGTTTAAAGACAGAGTTTTATGCCTCAAACAGCAGGTATTTATTTATTGAGTGGCCGGGCAGCCTGCCAGCTATTGCTGGGAAAACAGGCTCCAAAGTGCTTGAATAGATCAAGCAATTTATACAGTTTCTAGTTACAATTACAACATAATCACATACATATTCATATTATTGCATCATTAGATTACAATATTCATAGCAGGTGGAGTCAAGGCAGAGTTTGAGGCGTGGTCTCTATTTTAAGGAATATTATGGTGGTAGATCCTGCCTTTACTTCGTCATGGGGTCTCAAATCTACTCTTCTTCATCGCGTAACCCCGGAGACCTTTCGTACTTTCTATTGTCTAGTGTTCTGATCGTCCAGGCTTGAAGAAAACCTTGGCTTCAGGCCTATTTCACCTATTCAAATGTCTACCTTAGCCTATTTGGCTATAATTTATTACCTCTGGGCTCTTTGTACAATGTACCTGTGGGATATGTCTACAGAATTTGTACAGAACAAAATCTCCTTAGAGTAAGGTAAAAAAAAGGGGGGGAGAGAAGAGTGGCTTTTTGCAGTAAGACGCTTCGATTAACCCTTCTAAAGCCTTGTCTTCCTTCAGAATTAGCACAGATTGTATGCTTGGACAGAATCCACTTCAAATAGTATAGTTTAATATTTTAATATATAAAATAAAGAAATATTCTAATTAATTAGTTAAATAAATTAAATATTTATGTATCATTTTAGCGGTAAATGTTATTACATATAATTTGTATACATACATTATATACTTATAAATTTATAATTTGTCATTATAAATTATAATTATATTGTAATTAATTAATACAAATTACCATAACAAATATATATTTGATTATTTATAAATATAATTAATCTATTATAATATAGTATTTAAATATTACTATATAATAGTATATTTCTGTATTAGTAACAAGTGACAATGTGCCTCATACCCACTCTAGAACAGTGGCTGATCATCTTGTTATATTTCCTCCCCTTCTCCTGCTCTGTGAACTGCACATCTATGGATGATTTTTTTTATTTTGAAACAGATGGGAGTTATGTTTCACAGTGTGATTTCTGATCATGATCTCTCTGGAGTCAGACCTCAGAGTTGCCCCGACACCTGATCTTAATTTTGAGGAATCCATCCACAGCATGGATCTACCCTGGAGCTGTTCGTACCAGAAGTATGTAATATTTTGGAGAGGTGTTTCAGAAGTTGAATGTCCCAGAATCTCAGTTTAGCCATCTGTCAGCCTCTGATGACCTAAAGTTTTCAAAAGGAACTGGCTCTGCTTTACTGGTTCTTTGCTGCACAATGGAGTTTTGGAAAATCTTGTGAGCTTCAGTTCTTGCTGGAATTTCTTGTCAAGAAAGATCAAGGGCTCACTTAACAAAGATGGAGCCATTTCAGACCTTCTCAGAATGAAACCAGCCATGAGAGTACTGCACACGTATGTGGAAAACTAATTTTCCTAAGTGATTACTTTCCTTATCTAGTCTTACGGGAAAATTAGCCTGCTGAGAAGCAATTGCTGTAACTGAACTGAAAGCCTGCTAGACAACATTATTTCTGAAATATAGATTTAATAAAGTCATACATGAAACCAAACATGAATAATGTCAGATAGTCTTTATAATACTATTCTACATATATTCTACTGGTGGGAGAAATTTCTGTGGTCTTTTTTCAGTCCCTCAGTTACAAAGAAAGCAAAGCACAATTGAATGCTTTCAGCTGGTGCGGTGAAACCCAGTGTGCCCGCTCTGCAGAAGACCAGTAGAGATTGTCAGGTTTCCTGAGCAGGGTAAACAGGCCTATGCACACTTTGCCATCAGCTTCCCCAGAGAGTTGCCAGACACCAGCAACCAGGCAGGGAGAACTCTCTTCTGCCTGGGTGAGAACAGTCTCCATCATCACCCTGTGGTGTCTCCTCCATCTTTTCCACAGTGGATAGAGACCATGGGTGTCCTCCTGCCTGAGGGAGGGCAGAACTTTTCCAACAATGGCAGCATCTCCTGGATCCTGTGCTATCACTGCATTGGAGATATATAAAGGACTGGAATTTCACCTGAGACGTCATTCCAATATTTTTGGAATCAAGAGTCTAAGCAAACTTTGCAGGGTTTCATGTTTCCTTAATTTTCAGTATCAACATTTTTATTTTCTCTTGCTGATTGGAAAGCAGAGCTGTTTCAAAGCTGAACTCAGTGTATCTCCATAAAGAACACATTGGGTGAAGTCTTTTTAGAGCCAAAATCTAATGCTTTTG
Organism: Empidonax traillii; assembly: GCF_003031625.1. Lineage (NCBI taxonomy): Eukaryota > Metazoa > Chordata > Aves > Passeriformes > Tyrannidae > Empidonax > Empidonax traillii. Next base: position 1,768,820 of record NW_020955200.1, read on the forward strand.
CAGGAAAGTGTAGGTACTGTGTTTTGTGCACAGAATAAGAGGGACTTCAAGAACAACATGGGGAAAATTTAGGGGTCTTGGGTTAACTGTGCCATGAGAGGGAGGTCTGACATTATTGAATCACAGGGAACACAGACAAGGAAACTTAGATGATGTTCGGTATTACTTGTCCTCTTACAGTAACTGTGAAATCAGATTGAATGAGCAGGGAGACATCAGTGCTAATTCTAGGCCAGCTGCTGGTGGTTGTCCTACCCTTGCTACATTTGCTAGCACCCATCATGGGGCTCTCAGGATGTAAGTAATTGTAGGCCACATGCTGGTGGAAGCATTTGATGGGCTTGCTCTTAGTTGTTGCTGGCAAAGAACAGTAACCGTGAAGAAGCAAAACCAAGAAAAAATGATTTCTGTCCCCCTTTGTCTAGGATTTTAAGGATTCTCATCTTACCTGGCTCTATCCTGAGTTTAAAAATGCATGCTGTTGAAGGGTTGGGGTCAGATTTTGGGGGAATGAACTGGGAGCCTTTCTTTTTGTGGGCTTGTGTGATATCAGGAGCCAGGAAGCAATGACATGCTTCCTTCCTCAAGCACAGGAGCCCTGACTGTTGGCTTGAGAGCACCTGGAAAACTGTACAACACAGCTGCTGGCTGTCCCTTCCCTTGTGCCAGCTTTGGGGGGTGGCTGTGTGCAACAGTTGCTTGATGAACACTGCCTTGCTGTTCCTTCAGGGTGGACAAGAAGTTGCCTGCAGAAAACCTCCTCCTCCTCAAGCAGCTGCTTGCAGTGCTCCAACGTATTGGCCAGCACATGTCCACAAGCAGAATGACTTCCAGCAGCCTGGCCATCTGCCTGGAGCCAAACTTGCTGAGCCCACTCAAAAAGGACCTGCTCCCGCTTGAGGTCATGCTGGTAGTGACCAAGAAGGTAAAGCTGCTTTGAGCAGCCAGGTGCAGCCTCTCCAGCCCACCTGAGCTGGATGCCCAGAGAGCCTTGGCATCCTCCTCACTCCAGCAAATGCTAGTGGAGTAGCTGCCTGGAAGAGCTGCCCCACAGCCACCTCCATCTATGCAGAGGTAAGTCTCAGGAGTCATCCTTGACATGCTTTCCGGTACCTGGGCTGAGACCAAGACTTTGATGTGTGCAGATGACAGCGCTGGAGAAGTTCATGACGGAAAACTTTGATGAGATTTTTGGGAAGGAGGTGGCTGGCATGGAGGAGTCACCAGCATCCATAGACAGATCCACAGGTATGAGCAGGAAAAAGGTTGTCATAGCCTGGGACTGGGGTGAACAAGTGTCTTCAGCCACCATGGTCACATCCAGGGAAAACAATCTGTATTACTAACCAAGCCCCTAAAGGGAGAACAGAAAAGCAGGGATGTAGACACAAGCCCAGGGGAGCAGCTGCTCAAACACAGCCCACTGTGACTGACTGTGTTGATGGGCTTGTGCAGCAAGCAGCAGTCAATCTGAATTACCTTCATGAAATACAGCCATCAGGAGCCTCAGTGCCAGTTGGCCCAGGAGCTGGTCCTGGAAGTCACTGATTCAGGACATGGAAAGTTTTTAGCCACTGTGGCTCTCCTGGAATAGACTGTGCCACAGGCATCATCCATTTCTCTTAACAACCTTCTCCTAGAAAAGGAGGATTGAGAGGGAGAAAAATTTCACATAGCACAGGGAAACAGCTATAACAACAAAGTTTTTCTTGTTTAATTTTCCTTTGTGCAATTTTTTTAATTAAGTGGATGGAGGGAGGGGCATGTTTCCCAAACCATGGGTAGGGGCCATGATGTTCACTAGAAACACTCATCAAGCTGAACAAAGTCACCGGATCACAAGTCAGGGAACTCTCGTGTAGTCACCTTAAATTTGACAAGCAGCCCACTGTTTAGACTCAAAATAGGGTGACTCTCATTCCCCTCTCCCACCCCTTCTGGATGTGGCACTTAGGGATATGGGTTAGGGATGATTATAATAAAGCTACGTTGACAGTTGAGCTAGATGATCTTTATGGTCTTTTCCGACCTTGATGATTCTGTGTGATTTATGAGAAAACTACATTTTCCATCAGAAAGTGCACTAGTGAAAAATACATGATCTGCTCTAGCATGATTGTGAGCTTCTCGAGTGGAACATTGGTACTGGAGTTTGGGCTAAGCATGACAGCCTTTGCACTCCACGATGCTGTTTCTCAGAGGGCTAGCAGGGAGCATGAGGTCAGTTGGCATCACTGCGTAGCTGGGCTTTGGAGTGTGTTACTCTCTCCCTATTTTCCTGCACTTTGCTTTCCCTGGGGGATAGTGAGACCTTTTGAACTGTACACTTGCTCCCGTTCTGCATCCTGCCTCTGTGATGTTGGCCAGGTGAGCTCACTTTCCTCCTCTGGTACGGAGTGTGGTTATACCAGGTTCTGCTGGGGTATTCTGGGAATTGTAGTTCTAAGACTCTGTTGCACATGCTCAGATGGATGCTTGCATGGGATTGGCTTAGGAAGTTACCTGTGTGACGTAGGATTACTTGAAACTACTATTTAACCTGTGACTTGTTGAATAAAGGAGATTCGTTACCCCACCACGTTGGTGTTCACATGGTCCCCATGGGACTTATTTATTTATTATATTAATAACGCTACACTCTGGGAATACATTCTCACCATCCAGGGCTTGTGGGCTGATTCACATCTGTATCCAGCTCAGATGTCTCTAGCAGAGTGACCTCAGAGGATCACAGCAGCCTACCTGATCAGTGAAGCCAGCACAATGGCCAGCAGGACACAGCACACAGTGATTGCCTCTTTAGGGATGGTGTTCACTGCTGGCTAAAATAGGTTGCAGAGCTACAACTTTTCCAGTGTATCCCATACACTAACATTGCCTGTGTTCAGAGTTATTTGTGTATTTATTTTGAAGAAATATCAGAAACAAAAAGATGAGGTGCTAAATGTTAAGAGTTTTCCTTCTTCAGCAGCCTTTAGTAATTTTTACCTCCTCTCCAACAAAAGGGTCACCCAATATATAAACTGAATATGTCTGAGAAATGTTTCCAAAGTTTTAAAATATACTGTGTAATATTTTTCCTGTGCTCTGAGTTTTTTAATTTTGTTGATTGGCTTTGATTTAGGTTTCACTTTGGTTTGGTTTTGCTGTTTATTAATTTATTTGAAATCTGGTTTTATTGTTCATGGGAACTATGCATCTCGTATTACATACTCTTTCTATCCATAATTTGCTCTTTGTTTCCATTTCTTCCATCTCTCCTTTTATAATCCACATTTTTACTTTAATGCATAGGTCCTTTCCCCCTCACCCCCCTTTCTGGCTAAACTGAACCGTAATTCCATTAAGGGAACTTGTCTGTATGACCATTCATAGGCCACCCTGGCAGTCCCACTCCTACCACCAGAAACTTTAACTGTTAGGACCAAAGCCCCTTTGCTGTTAAGCAGAAATTGTAGAAAGCCAATCTTCCTCTTGTGACTCCTCTATAAGCATCACTGGGGTGCTTTTTCAGAACCTCTTCCAGGGTCCTGGCTTCATCCTACATGAAGAGGCACTGCTATAATGACCCTGATATGATGGCCTCCTGCAGTGCTGGGAAAAGCCCAGGAGCTGGGGACCTCTCTGGGTGATACTGGGACCCCTGCGGAGGGCAACCTCTGACATACTGTGTTGGTCTGAGTACCGTAGGGGTAGACATCCTATTGTGATGTCACAAGGTGGTGGAGGCTGATGTCACTTGCAGAGGACTGTGACATCACCATATTAAATTGTCATCTTGTGTTCCTTACTGCTTAAATTAGGGTGCTGACAGAGCCTGGCCTACTCTGACTTATGCCTGGACTCCCGCTGAACGTGTCCATGAGGTCTGGAGTGTTGAGCCAGGCTTTTCCCACAGCTGGTTGCTGCCATTGGCAGCTCTCAGTGCCCATCCTGGAGCCAATAGTAGTGTTTTCATAGCCCTGCAGCCAGGCTTCTTGAGAAGTGAGCTGGGCACGGAGAGTACCCTTGGGGAGGCTGTAGGACAGATGCAAAGGCCTTGAGAACGGGAAGGGTGTCCTTCTCGAGTGGCCTAGGTGTTTCTTTCTACGCTCCCCAGGACAGCTTGTGACCATGGCATCTCCATTTTGCAGTGTGTGACACCTTTTGGTAGTACCAGCACCGGTGATGGGGAGTATCTTCTCACTCTTATCTCACCCCAAACTTCAGGAAGGCACAGACAAAGCCACAGAAACAGAGTGGAACTGCCCCATCTGCCGTGATACTCGAGATGACCTTGCTTATGTAATGCCCTGTCTCCACCAGTTCTGCCTGGGCTGCATTATGCGTTGGGCAGAGATGCAAATAGTGTGCCCACTGTGCAGAGAACTGATAGAGTCTGTCAGGTTTTCTGTGCAGACAGATAGCTACATAGACTGTGTCTTCACAGCCCCCGAAGATGCCAGCAGCTGGGCAGGAATAACTCTTGGGCAGCTGGTTAGAAACAACCCCTATCACTTTGCAGCATCCCCTTCCCGTTCTCCACGGGGGATATTGCCAGCAGCTGAGCCAGGTGGTGCAGGAACAGAGCCCGTGGGTGGCCTCCTGCCTAGGGTGTGGGCAGAACTTTTCCGAAGAGATGAGCATCTCCTTGATCCTGTGGTGCCCTGGCTGCGCCGGGAGCTGGAGGCAATATATGGCACCCGGTGGTGGATGGCGAGGATTGCGGAGAGCATCATCCTGCATGCTGTGTCCATCTGTGGTCCAGTTGCGAATGTCTTGGTCCAGGTACTGCAGGACTTCCTCGAGGAACATACAGAACATCTGATCCATGGCACCATCAGCATCATTGTGGACCAGTGCAGTGAGGAGGCCCACAGGCTGCTGCACTCTCCTGTTGTCCCAGAGGAGGACAGCAGCTCTGTGGCCACCGTCAGCAGCACTCAGCGCGGTACTCCCGTCCCCCATTCAACCCCTGCTAGAAGCTCTACAAGCTCCAGCACAACGCAAGCTGTCCTCGACAGCCCCCAACAGTCTGCTCCTGTCCCTGCAGATCAGGAAGAGCCGGAGGACGAGGCGGTGGCAGACGAGGAGGAGGTGGAGGAGGAAGAGGAGCTGGAAGAGCAGGAGGAGCTGGGGGATGAGGCGGTGGAACCTGGCAGAGTGGAGGAAAACAGCGCTGTGGCCATCCTCAGCACCCATCAAGGGGGTATTCCCGCCCTCCACCCAACCCCTGGCAGCAGCCCTGTAGGCTCCAACGTAGAAGACCGACTCAGCACGTCGGAAGCTGTGCTCCACAGCCCCCACCCGCCTGTTCCCGTCCCTACAGAGCAGGAGGAGCTGGAGCGGGCAGCAGCCTCAGGTCCCTCCACCCAAGGCGGCAGCCACAGCCCCTCCGCTCCCAGCCGGGGGCAGGACCCTTCCCGCAGGACGCCTCGGCGTGCCCCAAGGAGGAGAGCTGCCAGTCTCCCAGAGCCTCCGCAGTCCTGCAAGAGGCCACCCCATCCGCAGCACTAGCAGGGCTGCAGCACGTCTCCATTCGAGAGAAAGGAAATAAATTGCTATTTCCCTGGCAAAGTCTCTGGCGGCTGCTTTATCTCCCTTCTCCCAGTACATTTCCCTGACCCGGCACCCCACCACGAGCGAAGTGCACCTTGGGGAGGATTGCATTTGCAAAGGAGAATGTGCCAAATCAAGGCTGCTGGTGCCTATGCCCAGATGGAATCACTATGTTGCTCTCCGCATTGCCGTTCTCTGCAGGCAAAGGGACAGGAGGGACCTAGCAGGTCCCTGGGCAGAAAAGGTTTCTGGGAAAACAGGCTGAGAGGGGAATGGTCCTGCCAGCCAGTCATGACATGCCATGTGACTGAAAGAGCAGTGTCCTTTCCAGGGTACAGGGCATTGGGGCTTCAGAGCACAACTTCTCTGCATCCAAAAACCACTTTGCAGCAATAACCAGATTTCTGTGGCTGTCACAGCACTCTCTCAGAGAAGATTTACTCTGACAAAAGAAAATGGTGGGCATGATGCTCCTTGAAGAGCTACAGTCTCATGAAAGGATGTGCTTCATTGAAGACACTTCTCAGCTGAGCCCTTGCCTGATCCTCAGGAACTGTCCAATGGTTATACATTTAGGAAAGAGAGAAACTTCTGAAAGTGAAAAAGCAGGGTTTTTTGCAAGGTAAACAACATGAAGAAGACAGCCATGATCAGAAAGGGTAAAGGAGCACTAGCAGAAGCATATGCAACTGAGGCAGTCATGTGTAGCCTGTCAACTTGCTACTGCCTCCAAAAAAACCCAACAGTACCTCTAATTTTTTATGTGCACACAGTGAAGAACTAGACTATGCAGTCTCAGATATTGGAATACTAGCAGGCTAGATTTCACAGAAACCACAGGGGGTTAAGTGAAATTCATCTATCAAAGCAGGAAAAGGAAAATAAATATTCATTTCCACATATCAATGCAAATAGCTTATAAAGAGGCATATATGAGTTAGTGAGCTTGACATCAACTGTGTGTGTATGTAAAGAGGCATTTCCAATTCATGGTAGGGTGACAGTAATGAGTAGAGTAACTTTTTCATGACAGTTAGATTAGGTTATGAAAGAACTACTCCTAAACCTAGCTGTTCTGCAGGTAGTCCACCTGATGGAGGAGCTTTAGAGCAGGAAAGTTCAGTGGAGATAGGTGAGCAATTCCAGAAGGGTGGACTGCAATGCAGGAAAAAGCAGCACCTGTCTGCTGGCTACTTCACAGCTCTGAATATGCACTTTGTTCAGAAGCATTAGTGTGATCCAAAAGGGCATATTTTCAAAGAGACTTGGTATTCCAGTTTTCTCCCACGCCAGGTTTTTCCCAGCAGCAAAAACCTCCTTGAGTGAAAACTCTATTTCCTTCTGGAATAAATCTTCCACATATAACTTTGTCCCTACGATAGATGGAAGAAGTGTCTTCTGTTTCAGTAATTTGGAAAGCTGTAAACAGTCCACCAGGGCTTTTTTGTCATACATGTGTATAATTCTACCTAAATGCAATGCTTTTTTTCATCCAAATAAATTGCCTTCTAATTCTCCAGGATAAATGAAAGAGTACAAAACTGGATTCACTAGACCTTTCAATCAATTCATCAAGTCTGTCCAGGAGGAAGTTCCATATCATAAAATGTTTCATGTGTCAGAAACTAGTTGGTTTCATATTTGAATGAAATACAGAGTTTTAGATTATTTCTAAAGCAATTTAATCACAAACAGGAAGGTACAGCTGCAAGGGTTTGCATTGTTGACACAATCACAAGTTTAAATTTATGTGCGGATATTTTCAGGCTATAGAAAGAAATAAATGACCCAGTTTACATATCCCAGCAGTTCAAACATATTCTCAACAGCAGATTTTCTTTGAGTTTCCTTTCCCCACACACTGTTACATTTAGATAAACTTATCCTTATCAAGATTACAGTAACACTTTGCCATGCTTTCATCATACCAGAAAAAAGTAGGTGAAGAATTATCAATGTACCAATGAGAATAAATAAAATGAGTCAGAAAGGTGGGTTTACTTCACAAAGACTTGGAAGTTTTATGGCAAAACATGCTATATTCATTGAGGTTTTCTCCTGTAACCCACGTAATTACCAAAACCAAGGAGTATTGCTAGTGCATGATGACTGCAAGACTTAGTTTACTGTATTACCCACACTGAAAGTTCTATGAAAGTCTACTGCCTTACTATTTTTTGTAGAACCACCAGAAGCAAAAAAAGGCATAGCAGCTTAATCAGAGAACAGTATATTTCAACAGATGTCTCTCTAAATTTCTAGAGATAATTAAAACCATTGGGGTGTCCTGAAGATTCTGTTGAAAATTATTAATAGTAAATAAATGCATATTTCCCTACTCTTTGTTACTGGGATAAAGAGCGGGGTTGCTTACTGAGTACCAGGAAAAAAAGGGGGAAAACCCCCAGACAAAACAAGGGAACAATTACCCCCTAGGTGAGAATTGCTCAGGAATTGAATGACATGGAACCTGGATGTGGAGAAAACACACTCATGGTCATGACTGTCTCTTATTTATCTTATTGCACAGCCGAACTATTAGCTGTATTTTTCATGTAGGCTGTAGCAGCCAACCTGACTTTATGAAGAGGAAATCATGCCTGACACATTTGGTGACCTTCTATGATGTGGCTACTGCAAGGGTGAATGGGGCAGAGCAACTGACATCATCTACCTAGACTTACGCAAAGCATTTGATACTGTCCCGCACAACATCCTTGTCTCCAGATTGGAGAGACATGGATTTGATGGATGGAACACTCAGTAGATAAAGAACTGGCTGTGTGGCTGCACACAAAGAGTTGTGGTTAACATCTCTTTTTCCATGTGGAGACCAGTGATGCAGAGGTTGGTACTGGGGCCTGTACTGTTCAACATCTTTGTCGGTGACATGGACGGTGGGATCCAGGGCACCCTCAGCAATTTCACTGATGACAACAAGCTGGAAATTTTCAAGGTCAGGTTGGATAAGGCCTTGAGAAATCTTGTCCAGTGGGAGATATTCCTGCCCATGGCAGGAGGGGCTGGGACTAGGTGATCTTTAAGGTCCCTTCTAACTCCTTAATATTTTATGATTATATGATTCTAGTACTTAGCCATTTCACAGTTGGAGCTGTCTATTCAGATAGGTCCACATCTGAGAACATAGAGCAGGTAAAAAAAACAAAACCAAAACCCCACATGTTCAAATGCAAGACTATTCTCTGCATTTAAATATATAAAGACTCAATGAACATAATTTGTGTAATTTATGTAAGCCACACTACTTTCCTCTTCTAAGATGCATCTAATTCTTTGTTCCAATAAAGTTCTACTTCCTCTCTCTCTCCTTTTTTTCTTTTTTTTTTTTTTTTTCTTTTTTTTTTCTTTTTTCTTTTTGAGAGAGAGAATTGAAAAAACGTATTTTCTACTATATGGACAAAACAAACCCCCCAAACTAAATTCTGTGAGCATTTCAAGAATTTCTGCCTTTTCTAGAAGAATAAAGTATAAAAAGAAGGATTGTGCTACCAGAAAAACCTGAAAGCCCCATTGTCTTCCCTGATATCCTCAGTGATGGACATTCATTTCAGGTAGAATTATCAAGACTTTACCAGTTTGGTCAAAAAAAGCCTTTGCTGTGCCTTTCTCCAGGCTCTGTGACACCATCAGCTACACCACAGTCTCACCTTCCTGTATGCAGTCCAATGCTGATTTGGGTCCAGGCAAAGGACCTTTGAGAAGGATATTTTTGTCACGTTTCTCTTCTACAAGAAGCAGAGGTGGATCTTACCCTGAAAGAAAGGCATTAATCACCAGCACAGCTTAATTAAGCCCTGCACTGTTTCCTTTAGGTGCTTTCGTTATTCTTCATATCAATCAAGAGACTGTGCCAGCCCAAAATTCTATCTTTTCCATTTTGATGAATGAGTCATATATGTAATCCTTAATGAGTTTCTTCAGCATTATGGTTGTTTCTCATACTCTTTTGAATCTGTGTGCTCAAAGTCTACTCAGAGTTGTATGTAGCCAACTGGGAAGAGCAATGAGTTGTTCCCTAAGTGTAGAAGCAGCATATAGATTATACAACGCTGGCTAAAACACAGCTTCCAGCATGAGAAGGCCATGGCCTCTGCTCACCATGAACACAAGAGGGTGCTCATCACTTTGTGGAAAATTTTGCTTTTGGAAATACTGTGTTCCTGTTTCGGAATGGGAGATCTGCAAGGAAATCTTCTGCCCTAATGAACTATGAGCTGAGAATTGAAGAGGCATGATGAAGCTAAACAGGTCGCATGAAACATCTGAGAGTACTAATCAAATAAGCTCCTTTACAGTATTGAAGTTACAAATAGACATTATGCTTTTACAGTTTGCATCCCTTTACCTTCTTTCTTTACCTTCTTTGAGGAGAGTAGCATTAAAAAATTATGCACTATCATTGTGCTGTAGTAGCATCACTGTGGCAGGAACCAGACATTTGGATGAAGTTGCTGCAGATTCTCCTGGGTGATACTTCTGCAAAGACATTGCAGCTCAGAAATAATGCTGGGGACCCTTCATGCCCCTGGAACTGTCAGTGAGATTTTCTACTCCCTCTGGAACCTGGTTTGTTACCTCATTATGACATTATGCTCACCAGGCACAGCTCATGAATCTGCTGATGAGTTCTTGCCTCCTGTTTTAAAAATACATCAGAAGCAAGAAAAAAGCGAGTGTGCCTGGTGTGTCTGTATTTGTTGGGGATGGTTGTGGTTTAACCCAAGCCAGCAACTAAGAACCACCCAGCCACTTGTTCACTCTCCCCCAGCAGGATGAAGAAGAGAATTGAAAGGGTAAAAGCTCAAAAACCCATGGGCTAAGATAAAGACAGTTTAACAGGGAAAGCAAAAGTCTTGCACACAAAGTGAAGTAAGGAATTCATTCATCATTACCCATGGGCAGGCAGGTATTCAACCAGTTCCAGGAAGGCAGAGTAACAGTGACTTGGGAAGCCAAACACCATCACTCCAAACTTTCTCCCCTTCCTTCTCCTTCTCCCTACTTTATACTTACATATATATGATATCATATGGTGTAGAACATACATTTGGTCAGCTGGGGTGAGCTGTCCCATCTGTGTCCCTGTAATGTGCTCTTTGCACAAACTGACTGAGAAGAAAGTCTTTTGGCAATGGACCAAGCAACAACAAGAATGGCAGCAACCTTTGATGCCTGCAAGAACGGTTTGGCTGAACATGCTCAACTACACACTCTTAAGAAAGGATATAATTTTGAACCAGAAGTAATAATTCTAGATAATGTAATCTCAGGGGGATTGAGATAGACAACTGAGTCAAAAAATCAGAAAGAACCTATAGGATTTTGGCCTAAGCATTACAAGGCTCTGCTACACATTATATCTGGATGGAAAAACAAATTCTAGCTGTAGTATGGTCAGAGGAGGCAAAGGGGTGTCATTGTATATAACAGCAGTGCTAGAATGTATGGAGCCCACAGTTGGCAATGGCACAGTTGGGAGCCTCTGGGTAAGAATCAAGGGGCAAACAAATAATGCAGATGTATTGTGGGAGTCTGCCACAGACCTCCCAGCCAGGATGATGATGCAAATGAATTAATCTTTGAGGAACTAAGGGACACTTCCAAGTCAACTGACCTTGTCCTTGTGGGGGACTTCAACTTGCCATAAATTAACTAGGAGCATCACACGGCTGGTACAACCCTGGCCAGAAGGCTCCTAAAAAACCTGGATGACAACTTTGTGTAACAGGTCCTAAGGGAGCCGACTTGGAAAGATGCCCTCCTTGATCTGCTGCTTGTCAACAGAGGGGATCTTGTGAGAGAAGTGGAGACTGGTGACCTTCTTGGCCACAGTGACCATGAAGTCATCAAGTTTAATATCTCTGTTGACAGGAGGAAAAGTGCCAGCAAAATCTCAACATGAAAAGAGCAGATTTCAGGCTGCTCAGGCAATTAGTAAGTAAGATCTCCTGGGAAAAATGTTTTTGCAGGTGCTGGAGTTCAACAGTGCTGGTCACTTTTCAAACAACTCCTAAGGGCACAGGAATACGCAATTCCCAGATGTCGGAAGTCAAGCAGGTGAGGCAGAAGGCCAACTTGGCTGACCAGGGATCTTCTCTTGGAAATAAGGCATAAAAGGAAGGTTTATATCCACTGCAATAAGATCAAGTGACATGAGAAGAATACAGAGATGCTGCTTGCTGCTGCAGGGAGAAAATTCATACAGCCAAAGCTCAGCTGGAGTTGCAGCTGGTCAGAAATGTGTGGGACAATAAAGAGTTTTTTTCAAATATATTAATGGGAATAGCCAGTGTAGAAATATTATTGGTCTGTTACAGGATGGAGATGGTCACCTCCCAAACAGGGACAGAGACAAGGCAGAGGTTTTCAATGCTTTCTTTGCCTCTGCTTTCATAAACAGATAACAGACCAAGAGGGTCTCAGTGCCCTGAGCTGGAGGACCATGACTGCGAGAATGATCAATGCCCAGTCAACCCTGAAATTGTGAGGGATCTGCTGCTCCAGCTGGATCCCTACAAATCTATAGGTCCTGATGGGATTCATCCCAGAATCCTCAAAGAGCTGTCTGATGTCATTGCAAAACCTCTATGAGGTTTCAAGCGGTCTTGGGAATCTGGAGAGGTCCCAGCTGACTGAAAGCTGATGAACATTGCCCAGATTTTCAAGAAGGGCAAGAAGAAGGACCCCAGAAACTACAGGCCTGTCAGTCTCACTTCAGTTCTTGGTATAAAGTTACAGAGAATTTTCTGAGAAGTATTGAAAAACACCTGAAAGACAATGCAGTCATTGGTCACAGCCTGCATGGCTCTCATGAGAGAGGAAAGTCCTGCTTATAAAACCTGATTTCCTTTTATGACAAGGTAACCCACACAGTTGATCAGGGGAAGCCAGTTAATGTAATCCTTTCGGATTTCAGTAAAACTTTTGATACTGTATCTCACAGTATCCTCCTGGACAAAATGTCCAGCACAGCTGGAGAAACACATCATGTGGTGGGTGAGCAATTGGCTCACAGATTGAGCACAGAGGGTAATGGTGAACGGGGTAACATCAGACTGGTGACCTGTCACTAATGTGGTTCCACAGGGCTCCATCTTAGGCTCTGAGCTCTTCAACATCTTCATAAATGATGTGGATGCAGGACTGGAAGGGATACTAAGCAAGTTGGCAGACAACACAAAACTGAGAGGAGCTGTTGAGTCCCTTGAAGGCTGGGAGGCCCTGCTGAGAGACCTTGACAAATTAGAGGACTGAGCAATCACCAACCATAGGAAGTTCAACACAAGAAAGTGTCAGATTCTGCACCTGGGATGGGGCAACCCTGGAAGTTTGTATAGACTGGGAATGAGATGCTGATAAGCAGTTCCACATTGCCCACCATCCCCAAGCTGGATTGAAAGAAAGAATAGGATGCTGAAGGGATATTTGAAAAAGTTAACTAGTGCTAAAACTTTACAACACTGGAATACACCTTGCCAAAGCAGTTTTCTTGTTAAACAACCTGAATATTCACAACCAAACACTCTGTGATCATATTGCATCACCTCCAGTACAAAACATTGTGAGGACCGAGGTTCTTCCAGATGGTGTCTCTGCCAAAATATTAACTACAGAATCACAGAATCACAGAATCTGCTGAGTTGGAAGGGACCCACAGGGATCATCAAGTCCAGCCCTTAGCCCTGCACAAGACCATCCTCAAAAGTCTACAGGGGAAATGGAATTGTTTCCACCAATGAATTGTGTGGTGGGATCACAGCCTGTTAGTCTAAATATGAAAATTCATGTAATAATGCCTGACAATGCAGTATGGTTTTGTACTCCAGCTTCTCTCCTTATGGTACATCGTCTGTTGATATCAAATTCTCTAGTTCTTGTATTTCAGGCATCTTTGACAAATACCTGGGCCTTATCTAGTGGTGCCATGAACCCACCATCAAATTGAAGTTCAGTCTGAAAAAACACAAACCATACCTCTTCAATCGGTGTGTGCAATTACCCCCCATCTCAGGTTACCAGACTTGGAGTAATTTTATCTCAAGGAGCTGGAGCAACAGCATATGTATTACTGAAAAGAGATGACTCCTATTTTCCTTCTTTATCACAGGTTGACTCATCGTGCTTTGTAGATTTGTATGACATAGAGCACCTGGAGTATGCCTTCACCAAGGTTTAAATTGGACACCAAAGGCAATTGTTGTCTCACTGAATGTGGAGGTAAGTGCACTACACCTGGGAACCTTACCAGATCAGTTGCCGATGAGCTACCTCCTGTCTCAACACCACGTACACTGCTCTGAGTTTGAGTCAGCTGTAGTGAGAGGAACATTTGACATTGACAGAACTTCATACGTTGACTGAGGCAACCTATCTGTGCCATGTTTGCTGAGTGATTTAACTCCCTGTCAGGAGGACTGGGACATTTGCCTTAGACTATTATATGTTTATTCCCTTCTTCCTACATGCTCATAAAGTGCCTCTGCAAATTACCATGTCCTGTACTTCCAGCCCCAGCACCAGTGGTCTCTTGAGCGAGCAGCTGGAAGTTGGTAGGAAGGGTTTGAAAGCAGGACAATGTCAAGGAAGATGGCAGATATGCTAAAGTGACCTTGCAGCTGGGAATGCTGAGGTCTGGAAAAAAACAGTGTGAGAAACCCTATCTATTATGGCTATTGCTGTTTGTCCTCTGTCTGTTTTGAGAAGTAGAATTTCTGTGTAGAGATAACATAGGAGTTTACAGAATCTTGGAGGTATTCTCATGGACGGACTTGAGCTCCCTGTCTTGGGAGAGAGATCCAAACTCAGAGATTCTAAAGAGCACAAGGGAGAACACACCCTGGGCCTTTGATAAATTGCAGCATACAGCAGATACCCCGTCCTTCAGGATGGGCTGAGCCTAACAGTGGCAGTGTTCCTGATTGTGTGTCTCTGCCCAGGCGTTGCTTCGGGATCCTCCAGTTAGCAAGGTAATGAAATAAATTTACTCTCTGCATTTCAGCTGTGGTTTGTAGTTTTTCAGGCTTCCTGCCTGTGTTGACTTACACAGTCCCCTCCCGGCTTCTTGTGTACCACCAGCCCACATGATGCTGGGGCAGTACAAGGAGCAGAAAAGACCTTGGCTCTGCGTAAGTGCTGCTCAGCAATAACAAAAATATGTCTGCGTTATCAACCCTGTGTTCAGTACAAATCCAAAACATTGCCCCATACTAGCCACTGTGAAGACAGTTAACTCTAACCCAGACAAAACCAACACAAAGGTTTACCTAGGGTGCCAGCCCTGTATATAGTTAATACCATCCATCAAGTTCTGCAGAAAGCTCTTAGCAAACTAAAATCCTGTATTGCCATCACACACATCTTGCAGATAAATGCCATTACTATCATTACTATGTCATGGTACATTGCTAGTATAATTTGAAAAACAACTTCTTAGGTATTCAATAGGATGTTTTACTGTTTAGGGCAAAGATTTTGCTGCTTGCTTGAGTTTTTATATTTTCTCATTTCAGAAGCTCTAGGTCTCTTGTTCTGAATGTGGTCCTGCAAAACACTTAGTATTTTCTATTCATGTGTTTTGCTTTGTTTTGATTTTTTTTCTGAACTAGGATTCAGCTTTCCTGGTCTAATAACATAATACCTTTATGTTTACGACTTTGCAATGCAATCCTCAGCAGAGATCCAGCAAAGCCACAATGTTGAAAACAGGATATAACAATAGTAATTTGAAAAGTTGCTAATATGCTCTCCCTATTGAACTTTATGTAAAATATCTAAGTATTTCAAACTGATTTAGAAAATCTTCAGAGCAGATTCTTGAAGGGTAGGCATGCAGAACTTTTTCTAATCTAACATAAGGTCTTTACATGTGACTTCTAACTTTCTTTTTGATACTTTGGCATGTTGGTACAGGATAGTATCTCAGCTTTTGGAAATTGTTAGAGGGATTGCTTTTTAGGACCAATGATCACATAAAATAATTCTCTAAAATTTATCTCTAAAATCACACTTTCTGTGAACAGTGTTCTAGTGTGGCATCCTTCTGGATAGCTGGGCCTATGACTGGTGATAAAAAAAGACTATGCTGTCTATTCAGACAGTTAAAACTATAAAATTGCATTAATTAAAAAGTATTTTGTAACTTTATTGTTTTGTAGTTATTTTTAAAAAATAAACAGGGTCTTAGAGCCAGTGCTTTGAGCAAACAAAGAATGAACAACTGTAGGGCTCATTATGATTTGGTAGAGTCTGAATATGAGCAGAGTGGACAAACTCCTGCTCAGATGCAGTGTTTAGAGGGAAAAAAAAAAGGAAAGAAAAAAAGAAAATTATCTTAGAGCTGTAAGATTTCTTTTGATAATAGCTTTTTATTTAATGAAATTTCAAATTTTTGGATAGCGTGAAAATGAGTTTTTTACTGAATTTGAACATGTGTGTTTTCATACATTTAAGGATAAACAAAACCACTGTCACAGACTCTCACTATTAAAAATTCAAAGGTTGATTTTTACTAGACATACTTACACTTTTTAGGGATGATGACACAAACAGCACCAGCTGACAAGTGAGTCTAATGACTTCGAATACATAGAATTACTAACAGTGGTTGTATTAGAAATATGTCTTCCCTCTTTTAGAGCAAATATTTTTTAAATAACACAGTATAAAACAGAGTAAAGAATAACATTAAAGAGTCAAGTTACGTCATGAACCAACAGAAATCTGTAGAGTGATAAAGGAGAACAGGTCAGCATAAATCTTAAATAACTTCACTTTGATATAAAAGCAGGAATGGAAAAAGTGTTCTGCTTTCCCCAACTAAAAATTCAAATAGTTCACTTGCGGCAACTGTATGAGCAGCAATATACTGCTTCCTACCAAGAGAAATCAGGTTATTTCTGGTTTTTCTTAGGTGTATATATTTTCAAGCCTAAGTGTGAAGTTTTCCCATTTAAGGTATGTTTTATTTCCATTTATTTGCAACTTCTACAGCTATTTGTATGTAAGTATATATAATGAGTTGCGTGTTAAATCTAATGCTCAAGTATCTTAGATAATTTGGGGGGAGGAGGGGTTTGTACTTATATTTACTTAGAAAATAATCATACGAAAAGGGTTTTACAAACATTTCTACTGGCTTCTGAGCAGATATATGACAACCTGTCCCTACTGACTTGAGTAATGTTCTGAGATAGAACTCTTGAATAACCTTCTGGGATAGAAAAGTAACTGCAATCATCATCGCACAGACTGGGATGCTTCCTAAGAAGGATACAGTTACTTTTACAAATGCCAGAAAGGGACTTGGAAGCAGCTGAATCCCTCCATTTTGTTAATTCCTGCGACAGTGCTGTTGAGAAATGAAATTCTCAGAATTGTATCTGCCAAATTACAAAGAGTAAAAATATATCCTCTACAAGAAAGTGGACAAAAATTTTAATTTTTTTTCAGAAATACTAGACCAACAAAGTATCTTTTTTACAGGTGTCCCTGTACAGGTTACAGGTTACTTGCTTTAAAATAAATAAAAGAAACAGCAATAGCACATAATGTCTAATACTTTGGGCCCTTCAAATGTTTGTTTTTAGTTATAAGAAATGCTGCTGATATTTAAGCACTAGTGAGAAGAGTCTAGGAGGTGCCACAGCAGATGAGTTATGGTGCCATGGAGTCTGTCTTTTTATCAGCAAACACTGTAGAATGTTTGCAGGGGTGTATAAAAACACTTAATGGGGAATAGGTGAAGGATAGTTTGTTACCTTCTTCATAACTGCTTCTTAATGCTTATAACTGGAAACAGGTTTGAACACTAAAATGACATTTTCTCTCTTCCAAAATATTTAGCACAAATACAGATTTGAAGCTTGCCTGCTTATAAGTCCAAATTAGTTGAGATGTTTGACTGGAGGATGAAAATCTTTGTGAAACATATAGGAAGTTCCTCCAGTGCTCTTCTACACGGGGAGAACCTCACCAGAGAGGCACGGATGAACAACCTAATTGCATTTCCAGGTGACAAGAATGGTGAGGTTTCAGCCAATAAGCATCTTGAGGTGAAAGTAAAAGTACAGAGAAGACAAAGGTAATGAAAAAAACAGGAATGAAACCTAAATCTTTAACAGTTAAAAAGTAAGGAGAAGAAATGCTTTTACACAGAGTCAATCAGTTTCCATTATTAACTAAGTGGTATTTTAGCTTGTATCAACACTAGGAATGATGATACATAAGTTCCAAGTTCTGATTACTTATATAGCAATACGATATATTCTCACTTCTATGGTTGATTTTTTTTTTTTCGGGATAAATGTAGGTGAGGTAATAAAGTGATGAACATAAGTTGTTTAACTTCTTTTTTTTTTTTTTTCCTGAAAATTACTCAAAGCTAGAAGCAATAAGCCAGGGTATTCTAGATCTGAGTTATAAATGTAACCCTTATGCCCAAGATGTAACTTCAGTTCAGTACTCATGGCAGGGATGCAGGAGGTCTCCATTTCAACCCCTGCCAAGAGCAGGGCCACCTCTGTTCTCAGACCAGATCATTAAGGGCTTTATCGAATCAGGACTTGAAAACCTCTAAATATGGAAAGGACAGAGTTTTTCTGGCCCTCATTCCACAGCTGAGCTACCATCACAGGGAGTTTCTCCTTATAACCTGTATTCATTGCTCTGTTTTTACCTTGTGCCTATTGCCTTTCAGGCTCCCAACCACACATCACTATGTGGATCCTCGCTGCTGTTTATCAGCATTCTTACTGCACAAACTGGGGCGGGGGGGGGGGGGGGGGGGGGGGGGGGGGGGGGGGGGGGGGGGGGGGGGGGGAAAGGGGGGAGGAAGGGAAGGAAGTGGCATGGGAGTATCCAGAGCTGCCCCAGCTGTGTTCACTGCAGGGCTCTGCCTTTCCAGTGCAAGACTCCATACTTGTCCTTGTTGAATTTCATCAGGTTCCCATTAGTTGGTTCTTCATGCTTGTCCAGGTATCTCTGAACAGTAGCCCTGCCTTCCCTAATATGAGCTAATTGGTCACAGTTTGTTGTCATCTCCAGATTTGATGAGAGTGACCCCCATCCACTTTTCTGAGATGCAGAACAGAGCAGGCTCCATGACAGACCCCCATAGAACACTCTGGATACAGACCTCCAGGTATGGCGTGACCCATGGACCATGACCTTCTGAGTGAGACCAATTTGCCAGTTTTCTACCCGTGTAGTTGTTGTCCCATTCACACTGTGATAACCTAACCTCAATACACGAATCCTGTAGGAGGTGGTGTTCAAAGCCTCGTAATGAAGAAATAAATGGCATCCACTGCATTTTCCTCAACTACAAATGCAGTCATTTTAACATAGAAAATTATCAGGTTGATCAGGCATGATTAATCTCTAATAAATCTATGCTGGCAATTTCCAGTCACTGCCTTCTTCAAGTGCCCAGACGAAGAACATTCCTGGCACCATGACATTCTTGGGGATTGAAGTGATGCTAACTAGCCTGCAGTTCCTCAGATTAGTTTAAACTTTTCTAAAGATGGATGTGACATTTACCTTTCTCCAATCATTCAGGACCTCTTTCAGCATCCACTAGCTCTGAGCTGATGGCTTTGTAAGGACAGAAGCCATCTCCTTCAGGGTTTTCACGTACAGCCTATCAGGTCTTAGTACTTGTGTAGATCAAATATTTGAAATACATCCCTTCTTCAGTCTTCGTTACCTACCAGTAGCTCATCTCTCCTTGTGTCTTATCACCAGGTGCAGAGGCCTGGCAGACCTTGCTGGTGATGACAGTGAGCACTATTTCCTTCCGTATGTCCATTGCCCCTATGTCTCCTGCCCCATTCTGAAACAGGTCCAAGTTGTCCTTGGTCAGGTTTTTACTGCTAGCAGTAGTAGAAACTCCTCTTTTCTTCCCTTGACATCTTTTGCAAAACTGAATTCCAAGTGAGCACCAGCATCTTTGACACTACCCCTGTATGCCCAGGCAATGTTTCTCCATTTTTTCGTGGTGATCAGCCTTTGATGCACTGCCTTGTTGGCTGGTTTTTTTTGACCTGGACATCTGCCTTCTTTGTTCACTGTGTTCATCCTTATTGCGAGGAGGATGCTCTTCTTTATAGGCTGACCAGCTTTCCTGTACTCCTTTGCCCTTCAGAGCTCAGTCCCATGAAATCTTCCTTGCCTGAATAAACCAAATCTGCTGTCCTAAGCAGTTTCTGTGCTCTCTCAGTCCTGCCACCCTCCCTTGCCTCAGAAACTTGACCTCCACTATATCAAAATCCATAACTGATCATCCCCACCCCAATCAACTTATGGTATCAATACAGGCTAAGGGATAAACACAATACAACAGCTTGAAGATTTAGACTGAAAGCAACTTTTTTTTTCTGATACAAGTGTTTTGGTTTTGGAGTATCTTTTCCAGTTTGTGTTTTTGAAAGTTAAGAAGAGCATGCGTGGAAAAATTGGAAATAGAAATCAAGTTTTGCAAAATTCCATTCACTAGTAAAGTACAGAAACCCTGTTTTCATTTGTTACAGTAAGCTCACAGTTGGATAGGGCTGAAATCTGTCCTATGATGGAGCACCTTTCATCTTTGGCTGTGTCTTGCAGATTTGGTAAGCTAAGATCAGGACACCTACTCTGAAGCCCTGAAATATATGGACACAGGCTTTTCCAGTGACCTGATATTAGTGAGCTTTCAGTATATTTACAATATCTGCAATTCTATTTTCATTTAACAGAATAAAAGACAAAATCATAGAAATTCTCATGTAAGGTAGCATGTATATGATAGTCTTTAGTCTCACATATACGGTTAAAGTTGTATGTTTGCTAATAAATGGCTGATTTGAAGACTGGGAAGGGCACAAAGAAAAATGCAAGGGCTGCCTTCTCATGCAGTCTTGAGTGTTAAAACTTACTTCAAGCCCTGGTCCATAAACCCTGGCATAAATGTTGATTTTGAGGGCTTGATTGCAAGAAAGTGGTCCAAGGTGGGAGGTGATTTCTTTCTTAGTAAGGAGTGCTCTAAATCCTGAATCTTTTGCTTTATATATATATACGTCTATCTCAACAGAGATGCATCGAGGATGTAACTTCAAAAATGGCCTCTCCAGTATCAAATATTTCTCTTTCTTTGTATAAGACCTTATGTGTTGTTGTAACGGAGTTTGGAAATCTTTTCCCAGGTGCTGGATCTGCATCTTTTTCAGGAGAGAAGAGAGGTCTGTCATCTGAGCCAATAACAATTTTTAAAGTGCCCTATTTTCCTGAAGTAGTAAAAGCTATATTTTTTTTATAGCTAAGACTATTTTTTGAAGCCATGTCCAGACAAGCCCAAGAGGTATACAATTTCTTTGGCTGAGCTGGAGAGCAGAACACACGGTTGAAGTAAATTCCTGAGCCTCCTTCCTTCAAGAGCATCAGTCGAAGGAGGACAGACCATGGCCACGGCAAGATTTTCCCAGGGAAAATACGGGGGTCTGGACTGAGGGATTGCGGGGTGGAGACAAATGAAACTCCGTCGGGTACAGATTTCTCTGCCCTTATCTTGTCCCAGGCACATGGCATCGGCAAGGGCCCAGATTCACTCGCGCACGTGTGAGACACACGTCGTTCTGTCTGGCAAACCTCCTCGTCGGGAAGGGCGCCAGAGTCGCGAAATGCAATTCAGTGGCTTCCCCCCACCCTCCTCCCAGGAAGAGTTATTTTAAAACTTCAGGGATAGTCCTCGGTAGCAACAGTGACCAGGGATAAAAGGGCAAAGGGAGGAAATGCGGGAGGGAGCGTGGTAACAATGGAAGTGTTTAAACTCTCCGAGGCAGTTGCAGAGCGGCTGCAGCAGCAGCAGCATCATTAGCAGGGAGAGCCGGGACGGGGCGGCAGAGATGCTACGGGGTCGGGGCAGTCCGGGGAGTGGCAGCGGAGCTGCCGAGAGGCACCTTGCGGAGGTGGTCCCGGCCCCGCCCGGCAGTGAGGGCACGGCCGGGGCCGGCGCTCCCTGTGGAGCGGAGCCGCAGGAAGTGGGAACCCAAGGGGGCTGGCAGGGGGGCTGGCACGGCCCCGCCCGGCCAGACCCGAGCCCGCCGCCGCCACCCACCATGTCGCTGCCGGCGGGGATGGAAGGGTCCCGCGGCGCCCCGCACAGCCTCGCCCCGCCACCCCAGCCGGCTCAGGGCTCGCTGTCCGCCCCCGCCGCCCCCGCCCTCCCGCCGGCGCCGCCGCCGTCACCGCTCCGCCTGGACGAGCCGCAGCGCGGCCGGCCATGCCCATGCCCATTCCCGTGCCCCCCGGGCGTGCTGCCCGCACTCCCGCTCCTGCTGGCGCTGCTGCAGGTCGGCCTGGGCAGCGCCCTGTTGGCGCTGAGCTTCGCGACGGTGTGGCTTGGCAGCGCCCCGCAGGTAAAGGGCACGAGCTCCGCCTGGGCCGGCTTCTCGGTAAGTCGGGACACCTGCGGGGCAGAGCGGGCTTCTGTCCCGCTCCTCCGCCCCCGTTTAGAAATGGGGTGCGGGTAACGCTTTCCCTGACACTTTAGCCAGGATGTCAGCTTGACCCCAGTGGGGAATTTATTTACTGACGTGCTTCCTCCACGCCAAAAAAATAATTATAACAAAATAAAAATTATTTTACGCAATTAGAAACAAGATTTTCAAAAGTCACTGTGTATGTAGACGTTACGTATTGCTTTCACGCATTGTGTTGCTTATTGATTTTATGCATTGTGCCTTTCCTCTCATGACAGACAAAACAGTGTTCCAGGGGGAAAAAATGGATGGGGTTGTGACAGTTTCGTAAAGAGCATGGAGAGGAGTTATTCTGTGTCATGTGGGACCCTGCTTTAAACCACAGCTTTATAAATACAGAATATATATATAATAGTTTGTGTTGCAGAAGCTTGACAGTGGTAAGCAGAATTCAACAGGAGTAGAAGGGTCAGGGTGATTGCTCCCAATTTCTGGGCCCTCAAGCAATGAGCAAGTCATGTTCTATGGCTGGAATGCTCAGCTCCTACTGTTAGGGTAAAGAGCATCAGCCTGTCTCTTGGTTTAAACGTTTAAATTACGTTGCAGTGTTGTTCACCACCTGTGAAAACGTGCTCCGTGACCTGTGGTTTGGGGATCGAGTAGTTTCTGTTTGTCTGTATAATGAAAGTACATAGTCCTTGGGTGGTGGTGGGAAATCCAGACCATCCAAATGTGTATTTTTAGTATCTCTCTTGTGATCTTTCATCTTTTTTTCTTTACTCTAGGTTAAAAGAAGTTTAAGTATATGTAAGCTCTGGACTTTCTTTGAACCTTGCGCACAGAACCATGCATATGCTTTTAAAATGTTTTAAAATTGCACATGGAAAATAGAAGTATTCAGTATCTTTAATAATGAAGAAGGGTATTGGCATTGTTTGGGATTTTTTAATGCTATCTCTGAAACAATAGTACACTCAGAAAAGTTACTGAAAATGCCTTGTGGTTGTTAAAACATGAGTGAAAATTTTTGCCCAGAAGCAACTTGGAAGAGTAGTGGTCATTAAAAGCTGGAATTGATGGTGTCTGTTTGAGTGGTTTTTTTGGCTTGGTTTTTTTTTGTTTGTTTGTTTTTTGTTTGTTGTTTGGTTTGATTTTTTTTCATTATAGTTGCAACATGATGACTTGTTAAGTACAAGTCAGGAAAGGTTTGAGAAAGACTTTTCTTATCGTAAAGCTTTAACAAATGTAGTGAATTAAATCTTGTTGTCCTTAAGGCAAGAAAGCAATTCATATCGGTATTGGTGTGCTTGTTATAAAGTCGTGTGATCACTTTGCAGTCAGAGAATTCAAAAAAATACTTTGTTATAAAGCTGCAGAGTTATGTATGTGGTTTTGCAACACCAGTGGTTATACCAGTGGGTGTTTTGGCCAAGTCATATATGCACATTATGCTAGATCAGATTGATCATGGTCAAGTGAATAAAGTTACAGAAGGGATTTAATAAAAATGCTAGTGGATGACTTCTTGCTTGGTCTAGTCTTCTTGAATTTTTTTAGGGTAGGAGCTTGATGTCAATTGGCTTAGTCACAAAGGGTTAAAAGTATACCTGTTGATTTGCAGGACATACTGAAAAACTGATTTTCCTTTCCCTATAAGGTTCCCATTCTTCTGTGAGAGAGTATTTGGGTATGCTATTTGTTTCAGTTCTACAGCAATTCTTTCTCCTTCCTTAACTGTTTTGCCCTCTAAGGTAAAGTAATTTGTGGGGTTCAACTCTGTTATTCAGCAAGTTTGGTCTAACAACTGCTGTTGCTTTTATTTCTCTTCTTTCCTCATGCTGATACTGGCATTAATCTGTTTAAATAGCAAGTCATTTCAGGGAGATAGTGCTGCTGCTCCTCAGTGGTTTTGATAGGGTTCATGCTCTGGGTTTTAGTTCACCAGAATGGTCAGAAGAGGGCCAAATTAGCACAAGAGAAGAAAGAGGCAGCCGCTTCATGAAGTGCTGGAATAGTGGCACAGGGTGGAGACACAGAGCCAGTTTTTAGATTTGCTTGGCTATGCTGCAGAGAACAAGTGCTCAATTGGCTGAAAATAATTATTTTAGTCAATTGTGAAGGTCAGAGTTGCTGACATACTACTTGTCCCCATAGATGTTTCTTGGGAGGAAAAAATTTAGATAAGAGTAGATTTAAATTTGGTTGTTATTTCACAGGATGTTTTTAGGAGTGAAGAACCTCAGAAGCACAGGTTGTTATCCTCTGAGTGCATCTTCATATCTTCCCAATATTGTTGTAGTGTTCAAAAGTACCATTCATTAGAACAGTAATAAAAAAAAAAGAGTAAATAGTGTTTCACGAACAGTTGTTCACTTCTTGATGTTTTTGATGTTGTAGGCAATGTTATGTGGAATCTTTGCGTTGACAACATGGAAGAGGTCGGTGATTTTGGTAAGTGTGGATTAAAATGTTGTAATGAAATTATCAAAATATAATCCTGATTTAATAGTCATTGTTAAAAAGAGAAATCTCTTCTTTCTCCTTGAAAAAACAGCCTGTATGGTTGAGTCTCTCCTTTTAAACTGTAGAATCATAATTATTGAAAGAGGAGTCAAAGGCCATGAAAGGCCGTATTCTTTCCTGCATGGATGGAGTCCCCAGTAAGGGCAAGAAGGGACAATGTGTGGAAGAATAGTTAATGTTGTTTACAGAGCACATTTTGTGGTTTTGTATATGTAAGGAAGTGCTGGCTTAGAATAAATAATTTAGCTCTCTGAGGCAGTGCTGCTTAAAGTGAGATGGGGGAGATAGCTTTAAAGCTTAGCTTAGTTGTAGTGTTTTTTGATAGCGGCTGTGAGAGCTAGCCGAAGTCCTGCCACTGTTACCGTTTCAGATACAGTTGACATTGCATTGCAGTGAGAGAAGTAAATTGATTTGTTAGCTGTTTCCAGTTGCAAGTGAAATCTGAAGCTGTGTGGCTCCTAATGTCTCAGAGCTGGGATTTGAAAAAATGCTTTGGAGTTGCTTTTGTTTGTGGGTTTGGGGAGTTTTTTGGTGAGTTGGTTGGCTTGGGGTTTTTTTGTTTATTTGTCTGGGGTTTTTTTCCTTTTTGCCACTTCTGAAGACTTCTTCCAGGCCAAAGCAGTTGTTTCATTTTTGTGCAGCACTTCTTTAGGATGCACATAGACATCAGGGAGGAGTATTAAGTATCAGATGTGTGAGCTAGGTATAGAATCAGTGAGTCCTAGAACAATGGTTGGAGGAGGTTGGAGGAGACCTTTAAGATCATTGAGTCCAACCATCAACCCAGCACTACCACTGTAAGCCCTAAAACACTAAACCACATCAAACCCAGTGCCAGATCCAGACACCTCTTAAACACCTCTGGGGTGGTGCCTCGATTACCTTCCTGGACAACCTAATCCAATGCCTGACTACACCAACAATGAAAATTTTTTTTCTAATATGTAATCTGAATCTTCCCTGTCTCAGCTTAAGGCCATTTCATCTTGTTCTCTCACTGCAGGCATGGTAGAAGAGACCAGCACCCACCTCACTGCAACCTCCTTTCAGGTAGTTGTGGAGAGTGATGAGGTCTCCTTGAGCCTCCTCTTCTCAAGGTTAAAAAAACCCAGCTCCCTCAGCTGTTACCTATAGGATATGTTTTCTAGACCCTTCACAAGCCTTGTTGCCCTTCTCAGGACACACTTGAGCACCAAAATGTAATTTTTAAAGTGAGGGGCCCAGAACTGAACACAGCATTCGAGGTGTGGCCTCACCAGTGCTGAGTACAGGTCCTGGTGGCTACACTATTCTTCATACAGACCAAGATGCCATTGACCTTCCTAGCCACCTGGGCACATTGCTGGCTCATACTGAACCAGCTGTCAAACAACATCCCCAAAATGCATTGTTGTTTCTCAGTGTACATTGGGCAACACAGGCAGAGCAAGGCAAGTTTTTTGAATTCTGTGGCTGTAGAGAGGACCTTGCTGTTGAGGCCTCCAAATCTGAGAGAACTGTGTTTTCATCAAAGTGAGTGTAAACACCATCTGTCTCAAAATGCCTGAGGTTTGCAAAGTGCTCCCTTGTAAGGGTTAAAAACTGATAACTCACTTGAATATCATTGGTTCCTATGTTGGATATTGTCTCTTTGTATTGGCTATCTAAATGTCCAATCACCACTCTCCCCACCAGCCTATATAAGCTGGGGGACATTTGAATAAACTCTCTCTTTTCCTGCTGGCCTCCCTGCGTGCTGCGTGCTCTCTCTATTCCGGGCAGAGGCCCCTCCGCTGCCTGTCCACGCCACGAGGGCAGGCAGCGTGGGGGGGAAGAGGTGATCTCAGCCCTAGGAACCTTCACAGCGCCGGGAGAGACCCCCCAGAAGCCTCCCAAACCCCGACACTCCCTGTTCCTGTATTGCTCGTGTTCTGTACTGTTTCTTAAGCATATTGTTTCTGTAGTTTCCTTTTGTCTGTTGTTGCTCTTTCATTCTTTTACATTCTCCAATGTATAAACCTTATGGGACTTTACTAATTTTACTTAAATATGAAAGCACCAAGCTCTTCCTGATCCTTTCTTTTATATGAAATGATCTTTAGGATGATCATGCCCTGGGATTGCCCTAGGGTGTTGTGTAGCAGATGGGAAAATTTCTGACATAAGATTGATTAAAGCCTTGAGCAGCCCACTGTGATCTCATAGCTGACCCTGCTTTTGAGCAGGACGATACACAAGGGTCTTCCTGAGCTCTCTTGCAGCCACAGTTATTCACTGATTATGTGATTCTGTGATTCAGGGTTTTTTATATGTGTATTTTATAGAGGTCTGATTTTTGATAGCCAGATTAGATCAACCTTGACATTGGGAAGCATTTCTTTACTGAAAGAGTGGTCAAACTCTGGAACAGGCAGAGTGGTTAAGGCCTGGAACTGGTTTCACAGGGAAGTGGTTGATGTCCCAGGCCTGTCAGGGTTTAAGAGGCATTTGGACAACACTCTGTAGACTTTGGGTCAGATTGAAATGGTCAGGGAGTTGAACTAGATGATCGTTGTAGGTCTCTTCCAATTGAAATACTCTGTTCTGTGTACAAAAAAAAAAAAAAAAAAAGGACATTAACATTAAACACTTCATAAAGCTAAGGAAATCATGCCTTGAACTAGCTACGGTATTTCAAGTTCAGATTGTTAGTTTCTGTGAGCATATTTATCTTGTGCTAAATACTAATATATCCACACTGTAGTTACTTGAACATTTTCTCTAGGGAGTTATGAGGAGTTTTGTGAATTGTAAAAGCAAGCTTCCTGCATATCTCAGCAATGAGACTAATTTCATAGTCATGACTTAGAGTTATGGCATTCACAAGCAAAATTATAATATACATTCAGAACTAAAGCATATCATTTTTTCAGCTGTGGTTGTCCTCCCCTCTTTGCTCCTTATGTAAGGTGTAGCACTTGTTTCTTGTAAATACACTTCTAATGGATTTATCTTTCCCAGCTTTTGCACTGAATCCCTTTTCTGCTTGCCTGTACAAAGCCTGTACAAAGCTGTGAAGGCAGCAGAGATCCTACAGTAGTGTCCCTGATAACCCTTAACTTAAGCAAGTGTCAGGTGTAAAAATGCCTTTATGCAGCAAGTGAGCTTTGTGGAAAGAAGTGGTTGCACTTGGAGGTGGCTTTATAAGATCTTTATGGAACCCAGATATTTAACATGTTGGGTACCTGTCCTAGGGCCTTGCCAGAAATCTAAGGAGTGATATCAATTACCGTGTTTTATGTTGCAGCAACTTACATCTGCTTTTAGTTGTCTTTATGCAGAAACTTTGTACTGTGCTCAACAGTTAAAGTGTAAAGTTTATAGGATTAAGTAATGGTTATCCTTTTTCCCTATATAGTTATGTCTTAATCTACAAATGCCTAAGGAAGGGCCTCTGTTCATCTTTTTATGTGTTTGAGCTGTTTTCAATCACTCATTTTCATAATTTCTTCAAATAGTGCAAATACCACCCCCAAAGTCTTCATATAGTCCCAAAGCCC
Organism: Empidonax traillii; assembly: GCF_003031625.1. NCBI lineage: Eukaryota > Metazoa > Chordata > Aves > Passeriformes > Tyrannidae > Empidonax > Empidonax traillii. The sequence continues at coordinate 1,796,874 of NW_020955200.1, forward strand.
CCAAAATGGCTTTGTTTTCAGCTCAAGTTGAATAATTGTATCTAGATTTTAATTTTACACAATGTGTGCTATAAGCTCTCAGATGTAACAGTTGGGTTGTAATTAGGGGTAGATGGTTAAGCTCCATCATCTAAACTTTCTAATTCCCACAGCTGAGTCATGAGCAAAATTACAGTGACTAGTGAGTGCTACAGAATTTGTCCATGAGGAGGTGCTGATCCTCAGAGCAGATTCTGGTATGCTCAAGAACACGGTGATGCTGTTTCTCGTGTGTTTCTGTATTATCTAATTTTTGGTTTTGATTGTCGGTTTGCGACTTAGGAAACTTTATGAAGCAGTTGACATTTATCCGTGCTCCCTTTAAAAATACTAATTCTTTATAGAAGAAACCTGTTTGCTATTCTGATTCAGGATTTCAGGATTCAGGATTTTCATCTCTGAAATCTGGTCCTAAACTCTTTCCTTTCATACAGCTTTAAATCTTATTTTTGACTTTAGGAACTGATTTTTTTCAGGAGGAACATAAAATCTCCATTGCTGGTTTGTGCGTAATTGAGGACTACTCACATCTTCAACAGGTCATGCTTGCTATAATAGCCTCTGTTGTTACTCATATGCTAGTTTGGACTAGTCAGTGTACTTTGTGTTGTATTCCCCATTGTTGCCTGGAGCTGTACATGCTTTGCTGAATGCAGAAGCCCTTTGCTAGTGAAGTATCCTTTCCTTTCAGTCATGTACTGATTAGTTGCAATCCTGCAGAGTGTTCTTTTAGGTTACTCTGGTTGTGTTTGTTTCTGGTTTGGGTTTTTTTTTTTCACCAGCTGATACAAAGACTTTAGCATCTGACTGGTGGCTGCTTGGTGCTTGAGTTTTGCTGCTAAAGAGAAGACTTAGCTGTGGTCAAATGAAAGTGCCAGTGTCCAGCAGGACACCAATTTATTACGCTGAGTAGAGTTTAACTGCTGTAGCTGCAAGCACTGGGGAGCAGTTCAGTATCTGCAAATGGTTGGATCAAGAAATTAACAGAGCACATGTAGGCTGGTTAAATGCAGCTCTGGCTTTCAGCTACATCATGTGCTTTATGCTTCTGTTGTTAGCTAGCATGACAGCTTTCGTGTTCATACATGCCATCAGTTTTCATGTAAAGCTTTGTGTGGTTTGACAGAAAAGTCAAAGTCTTGTGTTCAGCGTGCGTCGTTCAGTCTGGATTATTCTTGTGTTTTACAGTATGGTAACAAGTATTTGAAGTTTTTAATAGAAAGATTTTTATAGTTCAAAAGTGTTAGTATTTTTGGTTTATGACAGAAAATTTTGGTTTATGCATAAATTTTGATTTATACAGAAGAGTTTATGGAACTCAAGCATTTATTTATAAACTTGAAAATTTCTGAAGAATTTATTTGTAGTGAACCTTGTATTTAATTGAGAATTTTTATCAGAAACAAAATACATCCTAGCAGCCTTAAAATAAAGATTTTATTTGTTCCAATGATGTTTTTAAATTTTAGCCCTGCTAGTAACAGTATAAGGCATTATAAACAGAAGCTGCAAATCATGCACCTGAAAAACAATCTCTTCCTGGTCATGTGCTTTATAATAAGCAAAGTCATTCAACTTTGGTGAGAATTACTGTAGTAGTACCTTTTTTTCTTGATTTTAGAAGTAAAATAGCTCAATGTTAACATCTTTGCTCATGTTCAAGACTCCAGCATTAGGTCAATATGTGGTAATTTTACAAAGGTTTTACAGTCAGTACAAGCGAATAAAAAGAAATAATGCTTTTAATTGTGAGACTATGAAAAGCCACGAGAGGCTTTTAGCCAGTTTATGCTGCAAAAGCTTTTCTCTCGTATGTATATGCAGGGTGTTTTAGTCCTTCATTTGAAATCTGTGATTTTTTAAGTAAATGAATTAATATGACTTTTACTTGTGTGGCTTTTTTTTTTTTTTTTTTTTTTTTTTTTTTTTTTTTTTTTTTTTTTTTTTTTTTTTTTTTTTTTTTTTTTTTTTTTTTCAGTTGTGTTATGAGTCTCCATGCTCTCACAACTGACAGAACTTTAGTAAGGTCTCGAAATTTTTAATTATTGCTATCATTGCTATGCATATGTACAATTAATAAATTAACTTGCCTTTTCCTACAGGATGTTTATAAAGTACATATGTAGGCTGTACATGGATATAAGAGTTGGTGATTGTGGAACAAAAGTTTTTCTTTCATTGAAGTGCCTGGTTAGGCATGAGTCCTGTGTGCACATAATTAAGTGGAAGCAATTCCTCTCTGGCATTAGGTATTCCCTTCAATGGCAGCAGCAGTGGGACAACAAGCCATCTCCCCACGCAGAATGAAAGATAGTGTCAGAGCTTTATTATGCAAATTTATGCTTCCTTGGAGTCCTCGAAGTCCATGATGACTCTTTTAGCTGGAAGAGATAATCCATTCAAGACAATAGCAAATACTGTATCTAACATTAGAATACACTTTGATTTCATATACTTTACTTCATATAAATGTTCCTCACAGCTTTCTGCAGCTCTTCACAGTCCTTGTGTATCTAATGCTCAGAAGATGAAGGCTGTGAGCCAAACTGAAGCCTCAATTTGAGTTGTTTCCATTTTTATCACTGCAGTTAAGACCAGTTATTGTCTATTGTGACTTTTAAAATACAATGCTTGCCTTTGTCTGTTTTTTCTAAGTTGAGAAGTACTTCTCTCCTCTGGGTGGGGTCTTCTGTCACTGGGATAAAGTGGAACACTTGTTTTTACTTACAGGTGAGTAGTGACAGAGAAGAAGTTTAAACATGCACCTGCAGGAGAATATAACTGATGAAATAACCTAACAGAATATATGTTAGATTGAACAGTGAGGGGGATTGAAAACTGACTGACTGAGCCCAGAGAGTTATGATCAGTGGCACAAAGCTGAGCCAGCCAGAGGCTGGTCAGCAGAGTCCAAAGTGTAGAAACTGGGGCCGGTACTACTTAAGTGAATGGTCTGTACAATGGGACAGAGTGCACTCTCATCAAGTTCACAGGTGATACAAAACTGGGAGGAATGGCTGATATGCTAAAAGTTGCCATTCAGAAGGACGTGGACAGGCTGGATAAATGGACTGAGAGAAATCTCCTGAAGTTCAACGAAGGAGAATGCAAAGTCCTGTCTGTGCAGGGAAATGACACCAGTACACACTGGGGAACACCTTACTGGAAAGCAGCTCTGCAAAGAAAAACCAGGGTGGACAACAAGCTGTCCATGAGACAGCAAATTGCTCTTGTGGCAAAGAAGGCTAACTGTATCCTGGGCTGGATTAGACAGAGATTTGCCACCAGGTGAAGGGACATGATCTTCCCATGCCTGGAGAGGTATGAGAGCTGGTACTGTTCAACCTGGAGAAGAAAAGGCCTGGGGGGGGTCCTCTGCATCTCTGTAAATAGCTGATGGGAGGGAAGGAAGAATAGGGAGCTAGACCTTTCTCAGTAGTGCTCACTGACAGGAGAAGAGGCTAAGGGCAGAACTGAAAAAAATAGGGAATTTCATCGAAACAAAAGAGATCACTTTTTTACTGTTATGGTGGTCAAAAACTGCTGTAGGTTACTCAGAGAGGTTGTGAAGTATCTGTCTGTTGAGACAGTCAAAACCCACCAGACGTTATCTTTGGCAGCCTGCTGTAAACCATTGAGTTCCAGGGCCTCTGTGACAAGCAGGAACACCATGAACCTGCTCAAGCAAGAGACTGGACTAGACATCTCAAGAGGTCCCTTCCAATTTCAGTGATTCGGTGAAAATGCTGGCCAGTGATGGAGCAGAAAGGAAAAGGAGTTTTTTCTCTTGACATTCAAGTACCATGTATTGTCTTGTCCAGTGTCAGATATGTAGTAGTGAATGTTACGATTATGGCTCAGATTATGGTAGTATTTTAGGTTGTATGCTGAGGAATTTTCTTCTGCTTCTTTGGCAGGATTGTCTGAATATTGGATTATGCATCAAAAATAGACTATACATGTAATAAAAAACAGATCAAGATTGCACTTATGAATGGTAGGATTTATTAGAACATAAATGCAGAAATTGTCATCCTTGTTTTGCATATCTGTAAATAATGTTCCTTCTCTTCCTCATTGTGCTTTGATTTTTTACCGTGTTTCTTCAAAAAAATCTCGATAATTTTATTCAAAATTTTTAATTAGGAGTCTTGATTCTAACATTTCATATAGCTGTACACTGAATGGTTTCTGTTGCAGCTTCTGTACCAAAGGAGAAAACTTAAATATGAATTTGCACTTTTTTTTCCCCCAAAATCTTTCTTTCCTTTGGCCACATCACTTCTTTATTTCACTTCCTTATCATTTGAAAGAGGACAAATATACCTCTTGTTTTTCATAATACCATTTAATGAGATTTTTACTATAAAGATGTTTTATGCTGAAACAAGTTCTATTTCACTTAAATGGCTAATTCCTAGTTGTCAGTGCCCTGTGTTGAATGTAGTTCTTTATATGAAATGCCTGTGTGAAACTATTTTCTCAAAGGAGTTTTAATCAAAAGGATAACTGAGATAATCTAGATAAAAGAAATTATATTGATTCATTGAGTGCTATGTAAGGAGTTAATTTTTAAAAATTGTTAGATTCTGTGTTTGTACAGAAAAACAAATGTCACTCAGAGTGCTTACTAGAACTAAAAACCTGTGTTTTCATGATTAGTAGAAAACTAGGGGAAAATACTCTTCCTCTTAATATTTATTTTGTTCTTAGTATGTGGAACACAGAATAGTCCCAGTCCTCTTCAGAGGAGTACTGATAGCTAATTCAGTTATTGGGGGTTTTGAGACTAAAACCTACCTTATGGGAAAATGTCAAACTTCTGTAAAGCCTCCTAGTAATGAGATGTTATAATTTAAGGAATGAGCTTTTACAGTAATGCTCTTTGGCTCTGGTCTACTCATGGGTGATTATATTTCCCTGAACCTCATAAAATGGGAAGAGAATTTGTGCAACAACTCTGATTGTTTTTTGATTCATATTCCAAGTAGTTAGCTATGGTATATTAGCTAAATTAGTTGGCAAAGCCATTGTGTTCTCTGTGCATGTTTAGGAAGTCCTTGTTTCTGGATCCGCTCTAAAGCTGCCTGGAGAAGAATTGAACCCATGTACCTCATGATTTCCTTCTCTTCCTCTGTTTTTTTTTTTTTTTTGTCATGCCCTGCTTTTCAAATTTAGACCATTTTGTTACAAAGAAATCTGACTGAACAGGTTGTTATTAACAAGGATTCTTCAGGACAGTAGGGATCTCATACTTGATTTGTAAGATTGAATCCTTAAAGGAGGAATATAATTTTTATTTGTCTCTAAAGTAGTAGTCTTACCCATAGTACTTTCTCCTGAAGTACATAAAAATCTTGCCTGTATGAACTGGGACATGGAAAGTTCTTATATGTGTTCAAAATCCATATCCCAAGTCATGTAAGTGCAGATTGTAAGGGCAGAGGTGAAAGTGAGATATCATTTTATCCACTACTTCTGCTTGTCCTTTTTCAACTTCTCTATTACGCTTGCTATTGCTCATTTTTCAGATGGTCTATAAATCTGAAGGTATTATCTGAGTTATGAATGTTTTGGTTTTAGTACCCCGGAAGAAATAAAATCATATTACTAAAATCTCATAAGTGTCTCCATCCTCACTGTACTGGGACAAATATTTTTCATTTATTTTTTTTGCAAAATAGTTCTGGAAATTCAGTGCATCGTGAATGTTGGCTTAATGTGTTTCCTCCTTTTCAGGTTTCTTTACTGGTCTGAATGTGTTGGCAGCTAAACATGGTGGAAGAGTATGACCACACAGTGGAAGTCAGAGGGCTTTGCAAATCATACTTTGCGCTTCAGAAAAACCTGTAGTTGCCTATGCTGTTACTGCTGACATTTTCAATAGTTGCATGTATTTTACTTCTGCATAACTAGTGCAGAATAAGAGGAGAGAGAGAGAGAGAAGACAATGGTGTTGGGAATAGACACCTTGGGGCACTGAAGTCATGGGAAGTTTTGAAAAAGCAGCGGTGGTGTTCCCAGTTTCAGTTTGTGAGTGGGATTTGCGCTATCATAGGTTCTTTGAGCTGGGTTCCTATTGCCACTGCAGTTAATTTTGTTTTGCTGTTCCAGATCAGGCTGCTTGTTCTGCTGTCTCTCATCTGTGTTCCACTGAGCTTGACTGGATTTATGTTAGGATGTCAAGGCATTGAGTTTTTGTCCAGAGTACCCAGATGCAATTTGGTGAGCACACATACCAACTTACATCTATTTCTTCTCATTATGGTAGATTAGCTTGTTGTGCAGAAATCACAAAATGTGCTAATGTAGAGTTGCAAGTCATTTAAGAAGATTCTAGCATAAGGGATTTTTTTAGTAATGTGACAAATATAAAGTGTAGAAAACAGCCTGAGTTGGTAGTGGTGAACTACCTACAGAAAGCTTAGTCATTATAATCTGTGGGTGGGATTATTTTTCTTGTTTTGCCTCACCTGGTGAGGACAATTTGTGTTGATACCTTACGTTAGGAACTGTGAGGAAAAAAATAAGATAAACGAAATCATACTAGCTTTTCAGAACACTTCTATGTGAGGAAGAAGCTATGTGTGCAAGACAGGGCAGAATGCAAAAGATTTTTCTGAAATGGTCGTTATAAGAAGTGTGACTTCTTATGAATGAAAAGAAGGAAGAATAACTACTTATGAACCAAAATCTGTGAAATAATTGAAAGGATACAATGTGGGATCACTTGGTAATGAAGATGATTGTGTGTAAAAGCTTGAAGGACTTCAAGAATTAATGGGAAGATCTTTAAATATCTATTTCCTTTCCTTTATTGCTTCACAAAGGGTATTGTTGATTCCTTGACATGCCAATAGGCATATTGCAGTGAGAGTCCAAGATTAGAAGCACTTCATAGTGTAGATTCAACCAGTATCGCTGTACTAAAGCAGCACTGAGAATTGGTAAAGTTATTCCTGATGAGACAGTTTAATGTTTCAGGAATTTCTGAGCCATCTGCTGTTGGAAGCAGAGGGTACACCCAAAAGGCATTCTTGCAGTCATTAATTACTCTGTAGAGTGGCTTCTGTAGGTGGAAGAGTGTTGACATAACTATCAAGTTTAACAGCTAAAAACCCAATTATCTCTAGGTATGAAAACATTGCGTTTTTACTTTGAAAACTAAGTCAGTATTAATTTGAAAGTTACAAACAACAAGTGCTGCACAGATGTGACTATTAATGGTTTGACTAAGTTGCAGTTATAGTTGTGTGTTTCATTCCATCCTTAGAAATGCAAGATACATTCATGAATCAAAGAAAATGTGTACACTTCATAGAGTGGTTTATACATCAGTGAAAGAAAATTTCTAGGCTACTATGCATTTGAAGTAGCACAGATAATAAAATGGCTTAGTAAACAGTGCAGCTTTGTTTACAATTAAGTTGTATTTAAATGTCTTAAGCTTATCCATAATGCTGGTTTTCAGATAAGAAGTGCTTATAATGCATGAATCATTGGCATACCAAACTGTTCAAATTTAATTCTATGATCTTGTATTTCCAGTCTTCTTTGTGATCACGTGTTTAGTTTAAAACATAGGTTCTATATTATGCAGGTAAAAGTGTTGCATAAAGCAGTTAAAACTAAAAAGTGGAGTTCTGTTTCTTTAAGATGGATAAGGAAAACAAGATTTGTTTCTGCTGTGAAGAACCTAATCTCGTTAAATGCACGGAAGTAGAGACGGTTCTGAAGCTATACCATGTGAAGTCATGCATTTCTGCTCATCTTCTTCTCAAGGTATCTTACACACACTGCTTCATATGACTTTTTTTATAATGTCCATGCTTGTGCAACACTGCAGTGCTGAAGTGGCTGCTGTGTTTACTGTGGAAAAATTCTGTTATTTTTCTAGTCTTTACCCCAGTCAGAAGCTCCTCATGGTTCTGTAACAGTTTAGCTATTTTTTATCTCTGGGTTTTGACCAGTGCATTGCTGATTCAATAAGCAGTTTTATACAACCAAGTGTTTTATTCGACCAAAAAAACAGTGGAATTAAGACAAGACTGTATAGGCAAATATGATGTAAATTTTAGCTAATGATTTACTTCCCTAACCAGTCTTTTGAACTTCTCAGCCTTTCTTGGCTTAGAAACTGCTGAAATAATACTCCCAATCAGAATAATCTTCAAGTGTGAAAAGAGCTTTAACATTTTTTTAATGGTGATTATCTTGAAGCTGGATTTCCCACAGAAGTTAAGAGAAAGGTTAAATTCTTTGATGAATCAATGGACTATAAATCACATTTGAACTGTACTGAACCCTTCTGAATCTCTGTCAGGACAATCAATAGGGCAAAGCAAGTTTTTGCAAATTACTCCAATCTTGGAGATTGTGCTAAAGACTTCATCACAAATGTTTCTTAGAAGTAATTGCTACAGTCAACCTGTTCCTTCTGTGTTTTTTTAAATTTGGTTGTTGATTATTATTACTATTATTATTTTAACATTTACAAATACCTTGATTTAAATTTTTTTATTAATTTCACACATCTTCATGTTTTCCAGAAAGTTCTCTTAGGCCTTTGTGTCCTGAATGCTCTCATCACTACAGTTTGCTTTACAGCGGTTGTCCTGCATTACTGGCAGATAAGTGCATCAAGAAGATGCTGCCTAGTAAGTGAGCACCAGGCTGTAAACAGCGGTGGTAACAGTATTACTAGGTTACCCAGTTCAGTAGTTTCTGTAGCTCAGATGGGTTTTAACAGAACGTTTGTTTGACTAGGGTGAACTTCAGATTGAAGACCAAGGTCGCGTTTCGGATCCTGATGATTTTGTCCCGCCAGTGCCGCCTCCCTCCTATTTTGCAGCTTGTAATTCTGATCCTCCCCAGATGAGGTAAAATGGTACACTCTCTTCCTGTCTATTAGTGACTTTGGACACACTGCCTACTCTTTTTATTTTAAGACTTTTTTCTCTGTTATTGACTGAAAAAGGTTTGTGACTTTAGGGGAAATAGAAAAGAAGAAAAAAAACTTGTTGATTTTGAAGGCAGCATAAATACAGTGTGGCTAAGGGGAAAAATGTTGTGGTTTTCACTTTAGTTTCTGTAGGAACTGCTTCTGGGTAACAGAAATACTACAGTTTGACACAGCTGAAAACTTAAATGATATTGTCAAGAGCAGGTCAGGGCAGTGATGGGAAGCCAGACAACCACTTGGCAAGACTTGTGTGAGAGACCCTGAATGGTGTCCTCTCAAGGACCTTTCTGCCACAGTGATTCCCCTTCTCCCTCTGGTAGTTTGGGCTGACTGAAGGGTATGTTTTGACTGCACTGACAGGCCAGCTAATTACTGTCCTGCAGGTGGTTATGTGCTCTTAAAAGTAATTTGCAGCTTGGCTTTCTTTATTAACTTATGACTCAGGTGGGGCTGCCTTACTCTGTTCTGAACACACAATATTATATATAAAGTATGATGCTCAAGCAGACTGTCACTCTACTCTTGCTTAAAATTCCAACTTTTTGCAGTGTGCAGGAATGTTTAGTTTATTTCACTGTTTCATAAGAAATAGTGTGCATGACTTTCAAGACTGTGTGATCCTGACAGAAGTAATACTGATCCTGGGATTGTCTAGAAAACGGTATCATGGCACAGCAGTAGGTTTTAGAAAGAACGAGTCCTCTAAAACACCAAAGAGCAAACATTACTAAAAACATCCTATGTAAGTCTTGGTTCAAGCTGCTTATGAGAACAGAATGGTATGTGATTTCTTTGGAAGAATCAATATTTGTTGAAACATGCTTTTCAGAGTTCCCCTGCTTTAAAATGGAGCTGTCATTCTTCATCTGGCATATTATTCTATCTATGCTTCTTCAAAGCAGCAATCTCCTTTTTTTTTTTTTTTTTTTTAAGCACAGTCGGTGCTGTTGAACAATACTTGATGCTTGTGTGGTCTAATATTGAGTAGCTATCTTGCCTGTGACTGTGTTAAATCTTGTTGATAATAACATTTAAATGGTGGTGACATCTTTCTGAAGTCATGCTACTTGTTTCAGGGTGTTCAGGTAGTTTCTGCAGAAGTGCAGAATTAAAGTAAGAGACAGGCCTAATTTCTGTCCTTGGACATGTTTGCAATGGGTAGCTATTCTCTTCCATTCTTTAAATTGCAAAGCCAGAGGCTCTGCTGTCAAAGCCAATTGGTTTGCTCACTTGATTGTGGAAGAAATTCTAGACTTATTTAATGGTAGACAAAAAATCCTAGCATTACAAATGTCTGGTCCACTCCTACCTCTAATCTGGTTATTTCACAAATAAAAAAATAGCAATTTTTCAGTGTTGGCACAACAGAAACAGTTACAGCTGAGTTTCCAGATGAAAAACAAAATACAAACTTGTCCAGGAGTTGGATTTTTATAATCCTTATGGGTCCCTTCCAACTCAGGATATTCTCTGATTCTATGGAAGTGTTATAAGACAGGTGAATTTAGGGGAGAGGAGATCCATGTAGGGCAACCAGACAGTCACCTGGAGGCTAGAAATCTACCTCAGTCCAATTTAAAGTATTGTTTGGGTACATTCTAGAAATGATATTTATAAATAAGGGACTCAAGGGAATGCTTTTTTATTTGCATGTTCTGTAAGAAGTTTTAACATAAAAGTTGGACGCAACATTAATTTTCAAGATGAGACTGAGGTGGGTAGGCCAGATCAGGCAAGGCTTAAAAACAAAACTAAGATTCAAAATGTATATAATTTTGTGGCTTACACTGAATTTAAGTTCAGCATGAACACATTGGGAAAAAGTGAACTAATGTCAAGGAAGCATCAGTTTCCATAGTACTTCTAAATTATTCTGGAAGTTTACAGAGCAGATGAAATAGCCTGAAATTAAAAACTGTTTAACATGTTGTATTTTCCCCATTTTTAAGACTAAAAATGCAGTGACCAGCTATCAAACTAGCTACTTTCTTTTCCTCAGATTTCTCCACGCATTACCTCCATTGCCCTGACAGGACCCTTTCACAAAAGGGCTCCCAGGTTCTCATTTTGGAAGTTTTCTTCTTTCCTGTCTGTGCAAGCAGTCTTCCATGGGCATTTTCATCATTCTTCTCAGCTTGCAAGAAAGTAGTTTTCACAGTCACCTTTGTTCCCTCCAGACAGTGTCCAGAGGAGCTCCGCTCCATCTCCCCCTTGGGACTCCCCCCATCCCAGAGGAAACAGATGGCGGGAAAGGGGGGACAACACTGGGGAAGAAATTCCAACATTTGTTTTCAAACCTATGACAAGTATCTTGAATTTCTGTTATAATTAAGAATTCAGTAGTTCACAAATCACAGAGCTAGGCTGTCACATTTTGAGTGGGCAATCTGTATTTGAATCTTTTGAAATAAAACAATCTCTGAAGTAAAACTGAAATGTGTTCTTAGGCGCAGTAGTGCCCAAAGGTGTTTGAAGCTCTGGGGAACGTACTAGAGAGGCATCTCCTAAGGAGCAACTTCCTACCATCCTCTGAGAAAATGTCTCACAGCTCTTGGCGAGTCCAATAGCTTTGACTGAGATGCCAAAATCGGAGCTGGCACAGGAAAGCCGGTGGAGTTTGATAGCAGATGATGTTTTTCAGCAACTGGAAAGCCATACTGACAGATTTGCTCTGTGCTGTTTGTTGCAGGACACTTGTCTGTGATGGGCTTTCCTTGCCCAATGTTTATGCAACACAAATCAATGGTGCTGAAGTGTTCTTCCATGTGGACCCACCTCCCCCTTACGAAGATGTGCAGAGCTCGAACACCTCTGAGCAGGTATAGGCCACAGGAGGTTGAAGTATGACTTGTTTCTTCTGCTGTAAGGGTAAGGTTGCCCTGAGGCGTGATAAACATAAGCCAGGAGGACACATTTGATTACAGATGTGACTTGCTGTAACTTTCACCAAAGATTTTAATTGATCACTTACTTGTAGAGTTGAAAAGTTTCCCCAGTTGGAAAGCTCTGCCTGGGCATGGGGGAAGGAGCAAAAAGCACCATGGAACAGATCTGTTGCTGGTTATTCTAGACCTCCTTGCTTTACTTCCTTCAGGCACCTGCACTCCTGTCATGAGGGACTAGGTCAGGGTTTTACCATGACTGGTGATCTCTTTTCACTGCTGTTTTCAGAACACAGGTGCTTTTCCCCAGAAATACTCAGTAGGAAAGAATTGGCTGACCTGAATGGTGAGCATTAATATTAGACATTCCCTAGCCTTGATTTTGCAGTGGAATTAAACACATAAAAAATAGTCACTTTGCAGTTAAGCAAAAGTGTTTCCTGTCTAAGGTGGAATGTTGCAGTTATTAGAAAATGCCAGAGAAAGATGGTGACTTGTAATTTTTCAACTTTTGTATTTTATTCCAGGGAGGTGCACTACAAGTAAGTGCCATGAACTGTGTTGATTCAGTGGAAGAGAGTACAGGCCAGGACTCTCAAGGTAAAAAGTACATTTTAAAATTTGTTCTAGAGCTGTTCTACCCAACACACATAATTTGATGTAGCAGCAACACTATTATTTCTTTGAAAGACACCATACTGTAAGCAAAAGATACAGAATCATGATTATTTTGGGCAGTGGGAACAAGGGTTAATGTTTAAGACCCATAAAAAGTTTTTTGCACTTAAGATACAAAAAGGAAGATGCATTTCCCTTTTAGTAACCTACAAGTTAGTTGTTGACACTACGTCCACATGTTGCAACAAATGATGTCCAGCTCCAGTACTTCCTTTTGTTTAGTATATGTGATGGGGCCTGTTAACGTTTTGTTGCTGATGACAATAGGAAAAGGATAGACTAATGCTGTAGTGTGTAGATCTAAATTAGGAATTACACTATTATAGAGCCTGAACTGAAAGAATTACGAAATTGTTTCTGCATACTGGTACAGGACATATTTAGATTACTCACAGAGACCACATCAAGCTTTGCTCAGCACTGTTTAGAAAACCATGCCAATTGTTCCGAGTAATTTTCAGCCTAATCTTTGTTGCAGTGTATGCTTGTGGTTAAATATTATTGGCTTCCAGGTAAGTCACAGGCAGCTTTTTCAGTACAACCTCTGAAAATCTGTACCAGTTTTCATTTGAACTTGCCATTATGGCAAGATTGTCATTTGTGGAACAGCTGGCTTTTTGCCTGTCTGCACAATATTCACACCTCAAAAGAGTAAAGACACTGGGGCAGGGGAGAAGCCCTAAATCTTTCATTTGACTGTGGCCTGTCTTCTGCCAACCTCCTTCTCAAACTTTAAAAAAACTTTTGGTTTGAAGTGCATCAGTTGAAATTGTTCCTATGAAGTGGTGTCAGGGGGGAAAAAAGTGTACATGTGGTCATACTTTAACCAAATGTCAACTCTGTCAAAGTTCCCTTAAACTAACAGTCTACCTGAAACCTCTAAAAACAAGCACTTGGATGCTTCTGTGTCTTGTCAGCTATGATAACCAGAAGGAAGTCCAGAAGAGCTGTAGCAAAAAGTTTCATTCTCCAGGCCTGCTTACTGATAAAACTCCTGTTGCTTTCTCAGAGCTCTTTGAGCACAAACAAAAATAGGATAACAAACACAAGGCTATGTGTGACTTCTAAAAGTTATGAGAAGGGGAAACAGCAAAGGAAAACTATAGAAAATGCAACTGCTATGAAGGACAGTCAATAAATTTTGTTTTGTTTTTTAAAAAGGCTATGATGAGGCAGTGTTAGAGGCATTTGTATTTGAAAACTTCCATTGAAAGAAGCAAAGGTAGGTCTCTACCTGAGAACATATGACAAAATGTACCCTCCATCATTTTAACTGGTTTGTCCAATATTTTTGTTTAATAAAGAGGTCTGTAGAGAGACATTTAAATATCAACCTGGCTGTTAAATTCAGATAAAAAAGAAAGTGAGCATTTTAACAAAGATAATTAACAGTGTTTCTTCTAGATGCCAAGGCTTCTTAGGGGCGATGAATTCAAGAAAAAGAAATACCGGAGCAGTATCTCTTCCTTTATTTATATTCAGGGAGGAGTACAGCATCTGGCTGGCTGGAGTTAATTTTCTTCATAGCACACCATGGTGCTGTTTTGGATTTGTGACCAAAACAGTATTCATAACACACAAATGTTTTAGCTCTTGTTTAGTAGTTCTTGGGCAGCATTGAGGCTTGCTCCATCTCTTACCCTGCCACCCTCCCTGCAGCATGTAAGCTGGGGAGGGGACACAGATGGGACTGATGGCTCTGTCTGACCAAAGGCATGTCTCATGTCATGCATCATCACACTCAACAACAAAGACCTGATGGGAGTTTTCTGGGGTTGCCATTTTTCAGGAACTGGACAGGCTACAGTCATCTGGTGATGAGCAATTGCTTTTGCATCACTTGTTTTTTTGGGGAGGTTGTTGTTTGTTTTCTTCTCCCCCTTTCTCACTTCCTCTCAGCTGTCCTTATCTCAGCCCAGAAGTTCTGCCACTTCTGCTGTTCCAGTTCTCCTCCCCATTTCGCTGGCAGAGAGTGAGTGAGTGAGTGACTGGCTGACTGACTGGGGGGAACTGAGCCACCTCCTGGGGTTAAACCATAGCAGGAGTGAAATATAAAATGGAGGCATATGTTAGAATTATGGCAGAGTAAGTCTATGGGCAGTCTCACCTGATGCCCTGTAACATCTATAAATAAAACCTGAACTTCTAGTTTATTTTGGCAGTCTGTCATGCAGGGCATTTGTGTATGATGCCATGATTCCCTTGGCTTCATTAGGGCTGATAATTAATTTTACTCCTGATGGATAAGTTAAAGATACGCACTGCTCTCTGCTGGCAGAACCAGGGGAGTCTTCACTGCTGGCTGCAGGAGGAGCTCTAAGCTTCTCTGTGCCAGCTAAAATGGTTTTACTGACTTCAAAAGCACTCCTGCCAAGCAGAATGGTACTTTCTCTGCTGACTGTAGTAGGAAAGCATGCAACCTTCCACTCGTGGCAGGGGGTGCTTGGTACCTGCTCTGTATCATCACATACTGTGTGTATGCATTTCCAGTACACATCACCTTAAGCCAATTGTCATTCTGATGTCTGAAACATTAATATTGTAAAGAATTATCATAAAATCATAAAGTTGTTTCATCAGTCTGTCATAATCCTCATTTCCTGCACCACTGGGGGGAGGAGATAGAGTCTGGGAAGGAAGGAGGGATGGGTGGAAGTTGTTTTTAAGATTTGTTTTACTTCTCATTATCCTGCTTTTACTTGGATTGGTAATAAATTCGACTCCCCCAGGCTGGCTGTTCTCCCTGTGATGGTAATTGATGAATGACCTCTTCCTGTCCTTACTTCAAGTCACGAGCCTTTCTCCCCTGTCCATATATTTTTTCTCTCCCTATTATGGAGGGGAGGGATAGAGTGGCTTTGGTGGGTACCTGGCATCCAGCAAGGGTCAAGCCACTACATTTTTTTTAACTCTTGCATGAGCAAGAATATCGTTTTCTGTAATATTTCAGGTGCCATCAGATGGAGGTACAGAACTAGGCTTAGTAAGAAATAGACGTAACTTCATCCTGTCCAGTTCAGTAAATGGCAGTTATGGCAATTGAGGCATCTAATTTCACCCTAAGGAAAAGGAGGATTGTTGATTAATTAGAAGGATGAAATGTATCACAAGAATTCAGGAGAATCTTTACTTTAATAAAGAACCTCATGAAACAAGATTTTTAATTCCTTTATAGGGACTGATTTTTTACAAGCTAATGAATTGCAAAAGGTGACTGATCTCTATGGCCATATGCTGTCATAACTTGGTACAACTGCTGGAGGATTTTGGGCTCGGAGAGATTTAGCTTTCTCTCCATGAAAACTGTAGCTCCCTTCTCTCGGATCAGGTAGTTTAAGGTGATTTTTGTACTAGGCAACACTGTAGTCTTTTGTTGCACCAGTTGCACAAGACTGAACAGGTTTCTGCAAATGTTCGAAGAGGCTTTAGGCCAGTGACTGTTGAGCAATTGTGGGTCTGTGCACACATCCATGCACTTCTAGGCTTTTGTGTCCATGGGGGGAAAAAATCAGAAATAATCTCTATTAATAGCTTCTACAGACTTGCTTTATTCTGACTGCTTTGACTGCTTTTCCTTAACTGTTCTTGATTACTCAGCTGCAGAAACATGCGAGTCTTCCAGCAGAGCAAGGCTTTCCTCTTCAAATGCAAGATTGCAGAAACAATCTAAAAGTGACGCTGTGCTTCTGCACTGCCACTCACCTCAAGGTGACTTGATTTTCTCTACCTGTGATTATGTAATGGTTCCTTAAAAGAACATTTTTTAGAAGGTTAGTGCTTTGAACCTCATATCTGCAGAAATCAGCTAGTGCCTCTGAACAGAGTATCTTTATCTTACAGCAGTGTGTGTGTGTGCTTTGCTAAACCTCCACTCAATCTCTTAGCCTTGCTGCTCTTTCAGCTTTCACACTGTGACGGTTTGGACCTGGCTCCCTGCCAAATGCCCGAAAGTTAGGACAGCAGCCTCCTTCCCCCCTCCTTTCTTCCCTTAGGTTAAAGGAAAAGAAACTATAAAAATTAAAGAACCCAAAGTTAAGCTGTTTATGTAAGAATATATCTATATTTACGTAAATTACAGTTATGTACAGTTAAGATGCTATATACACAGTAAAAGGGGGTCCACCCCCCCCGAAGGGATAGGGAAAGGGAAAAAAGGGGGTGAAAGAGAACAAAAGGGACACCGAACAGGTATACTAGATCAAACTATACTAATAACTAACAAAACAGATCTCACCACGTCCCTTAGAACAGCAGGATCGGCAGTCACAGCCAGCACTCTCCAAACCTCCACGTGGTAGGACGGTGGACTCTGCAGGCCTCAGCCTTAGATAAGCGAGACCAATGCAGGGACCCACTGTTCCCAAACCTCGCCGGAAGAGAAAAGAGCGAGGTCTCTAATCTCCGACTTATTTATACTCTGGTTTACGTAAAAATTGTATGGAATACTGGGTACTTGGCTACTTCTTTGGTTACGAACTGGTCACCAGGAAGGCCTAGACTAAAACCATCACACACATCTAGAGACAGAGTTTGTAGCAGGCATTGCTAGCCTGGGTAGAAGGGAGAGATGGTGGAAGATGAGTGGTGGGGCACACAGGATTTCTCAGTGCAGTGACATCTAAAATCTTGCAAGGGCAGTTGTCCATATGAGTAATTTAAAGCAAAATCAGCTTGTGTATTTGGTACTAGCCTATAAATTTACTCCCCTTTTCTTGATCCTCATAACATCAAAAAAGCAAAAAAACCCCAAACAACACAACCCATGGTGGACAGCAGATGAAGCTACTTTGATGTCAATGATCCAATTCAGTTGCTATGGGGAAACTGCTAGCGTGACTGTAGAGTCCTTGATTCTGCTGACAGTCCTAAAAAATGCACTAGTCAAGAGTCTTGCAATTTTTACTAGAGGATATTGGAATCCCCATAGTAGCTGCCAATACATATTAGCACTCAAAACGTAAATGCAAATAGGACGTTTTAGTAAAAGCCATTTATTTTGTATATTTGGGAGCATGTCTACCTGGATTACACTTGCTGTTTTGAGGAACTGTTTTCATGCCTCTGCTGTTTCATGTGTTTTTTTCTCTTTTCCTCCTATCAACTTCCATCACAGGAGCCCCTAGAATCTGCTGCCGCAGCAATAGTTACATGACACAGAGCCTATTCATAGCTGAGGGCAGAGCATTTCGGTTGTAGAGAGACTCCATGTCAAAAGTGTTTGGAAGCTTTAAACCCAGACCTGAAAGTTAGTCACAAGTGCTGCAGAAAGGGAACTCACTGCAATGGAACAATGGATGTTGCTTCAAGTTAGTGCCTTCTTGCTAGGAATTTTTGCATTTCCTTCTGGCATCATGGTGGTATGGACAATAACACTGATATAGAGTCAACATTAACATCCTTCTTGAACAACCTGTAGGCGCTCTTATTTATATTTTCTTTAATAGGGAAAAAATCTGATAATTGTTGTTCACACAAAAGGCAGTGGATTCTTATTTGGACTGAAGGCAGTGAAACTGATTCCTTTTTGACCCGTGTTTAATCCTTGCAACGTAATTTTGCATGTTTGGATATGTTTTCTTCCCACTGAATTTCCACTTTGTAGTATTACTAGCTAACAGCTTGACAAGATATTTTGTAACTAGTCCTCTTCACTGATAATAACTAAAAGGTACAAAGAATTGAAGAGAGATCATAAAAGTCTTCTAGGTTTGCTTAACCTGTTATGTATGACTGAATGTTAACATTAACACTCAAGGAGCATTTCAGGTCTCTTCAGATCAGAAACAAAAGAGAACAGAACCAATATACACAAAAGGGCAAATAGCTTTCCGAAGGGGGATCGGGTCCCTCCAGACCCCTTGATGGGATAGGCACTCAGCCATAGCTATGTACGATTCTATTTTACAGGCATTTTGTCTAGTGTAAATCCTATAGAGTGAGTATTTTATGTGGTTAAACTGTGCACTGCATCCTCTCTGAACCAGGAGTGAAATCACAGGGGGTACCATGAACCATGTGGGGTGTCTTCTTTGCTTCTTAGTCTTCAGGGACATTGTTCAGATTTGAAACTGCAACACACAGCAACATAAAACAACTCCATGCTGTCATCTTGCAGAAGAGTTCAAGAGCAAGAGCTTTGAGGGGAAGACCCCAGTATCTTATAGACTATGGGTCTTACACAGACATTAAATAGCTTGTTGCGCGGATTCCACAGCAGTCCTCCTGCGGCATGAGCCGTGACATACATGAGTTTGGTGGAAAAGACCAAGTGTGTTTTAAAATCAGATGAGAAACATATGGCAGAAGCCATCACCAATGAGCAGGTAGTTTTATCAGTTGTATTTATCAGGTGATGTGAAAACCCACAGATTTCGTTTGGAAGTATATGCTTACATTCACCACTCTGCATGTCAAAGTTTTTGCACCAAATTAGCTTCTTTCAGTACCTAAGTTTCATGTAGGGACTATGCAAAAGGATGCGCAGCTGCACTGTCTCTTTCTCTATCAACCACACAGAGAGGAAAGTTATCAGAAGACCGAACATCTGTCTATTCCAAAATTGAACAAGTTGGTCTTCTATGGTGGAATCATGAACTGTGAATAACGTGACAGTGTTTTATGCTGAGTGTGGAAGGGGAGAGGGAGATGTTATAAATAAGCATTTGCTATTACAAACAGGACGGAATGGAGGCTGACAAGGAAATTTTTATGAAAACCCACTAGAAGCAACTTCTTTGCGACTGGCTCCCAAGATAAAAATAAGACCTTGTTCTAAAGGAAAAAAAGCAGAAAATAGAAAATCCATGCTTACATTAATGGAATTACTATTTAGGAGTTTCAGACATTTCAGACTTCATCAAACATATGTTTGGGTAGCTTACAGACCATTTGGATAGATAAATTGATTCATGCGTGGTACTGGTGATTTGCTGACTAGTTTTGGTTTCAGTTCTCATGCAAAACACATCAGAGTGTCATTTAGGTTCTGCAGGAAAAGTTAGATTTCCAACTGCAGCCTTCAGGCAACAAAAGCCTCAACAAATTTGACAGAAACAGCTAGGGGAAAAAAAAATTCCTTATGAGAATTTAATTTATCACACTGGCATGAAGGTTATTACAGTTCAACAGCTTCTGCAGGAAGCAACATTTAGATTCCCTTTAACCAGTACAGAATATGCCATAGGTTGGAGTGAGGTAATTCTTGTGCACCTTCAAGGGATAAAACAGAAACCAAACCAACCAAATAAAAACCCCAAAAACAACACCATGAAAAATTACCCCACTCCTTTTCCAAACTGGGATTGCTTTTGCCATGCCTCCTTGGAATATACCTGGGAGTTTCCAGTTTTTTAAATTAGACATAACAGCACTACAATTAGCTTCTTTCTAGTTGGGTAAGAAACTATTGTAGTGGAGTAAGAGCCTGAAACGAAAACAGGTTTACCTTTTTTTTTCCCTTTTAAAAGGTGATGACACCTGCCCAGGAGGCCATGTCATTGAGAGTCGACATGTTACCTATCCCATAGATGGCATCCCAGAGAGCTGTGAGGACCTGACTACCTGACACCACAGATGAAGATCAACTAGCAGAGAGGAGGATCTAAGGAGCAGAACCTGAATGGTCTCACAGTCTTACTAGTGTTTTCTGGAAAACTGCAATTAAACTACTGATTAAAACAGGTTTCTAGTTATGACTCAGCAGAGCACTTCTGTCAGACATATACATACTGCACAGCAAAATCATAACTGACAGGGGGTGGAAAAGTGTGTCAATAACCTTGTCTTTTTTATTACTCTGATACCCAGACAAAGCGTATTAAGCAGATTGCAATCTGACCATACTGGCCTCTCAGTTGCATAGTGTGATACGTTGCTTTCCTGTTGCATCATTTTGAAGTTTAGTAACGTGCAGTTCTGGGGTATGATTATATATCATTCTTGTGGAAGGAGCTGTCAAAAGCAGTATCACTTTGCTAATTACCAGTAGTTTGGCTTGTATTAAGAACTCTAGTCACAAAAGCAGACTTCAAGATACAAAGTAAGTTAGTAAAAAAAATTGTGTTCAGAATTTTTAAATGATTCTTTATAAAACATGGTGTTGATTTGCAAACTGAAATAAAAATATAAAGAAGTGCTCTTTTGGCTTAGTGAACTTCTCACTTAATGGCAGAGTATTATTCTTGTCTTACTGACATAACAAAAATCAAAACCAAAGCTCTAAAGCACAGATGTTTTTCAACAGGAAATGGTAATAAACAGAAGGATGGAGGGTGGCACTCAGGGAAACACAGAAAGCAAACTCAGCCTGTCTGCTGCACCCTTTACCAGAGACTTCACAATTTCTCCAGTCTATCACTTAAGCAAATGAGGTGAAATACTTCAGTCTCTGATGTAGACAATATTTGTATTTCATATTATGAAAAGCCACTGAGTGGCTGAAGGTCCATGTGTAGTTATCTTCTGAATCATCTGTGGTGTATGTTTTCATTTCTGTAGTTTCAAAGTACTCATGACAAACCTAAGAGGCAGAGAAAATCCTATGAGACCTCACTAGACAAAATGCCTCTTTAGTGACTTTTTTCAGTTGATTTTCAAATGCCATCATGTTTTTCATAATCAATCCCTTGTTATACACGTATTTTTAACTTTAGCACAGGCTGGTCCAGGATTAAATCTAAGGACAGACATATTACAATTCTACTTTTTATTTATTCAAATGGTATTAGGTCTTTAGTAATAAACCATGCTGATGACATCTGAAGAAAAACAGTGGTTTCAGAAGACACTAAGTGTGAAGAATTTTTATCAAAGCTCGATTTATGAAAAAAAGTGTAAGTTATTCAGCCAATGAAATAGTATTTCTGTCACATAAAAGGCATCTTGAAAAAACATATTTTTTTAAGATGCAAACACAGTGACATTTCACACACTAAAAACAGGGATGCCATCTTAGCTTAGGAATTGGCTTCATTTAGGAGCACCAGTGTCATGTATTACCTGGAAAGAATGCTGTTTTGAAGTTAACAGCAGTGGTTCACACCTGCAGAAGCACATACAGAACTACTCCAGAATAAGTGGCCAAAGAGAAGTTCAGACACCTTCCAATGATCTATGCATTCAGCATTGGCAAGCCAGCCCCTAGGTCAGTATGAGCAAATTCTCAGCCTTGTCTGAGGTATTTTTGTTTTGTCGTTTATTGTTGCAAATCTTACAGACATTAGCGCTCTGTTAAATAAAGGAATGTAGCACAGTAAATACATCACAGCAAAATAACTGGCCAGAAACCTCCCGCCCTGTCCCATCCAAAGCAAAAAGCCCACTCTTTTCACTCCTGCCCCCCCAAATCAAACCACCACAGCTTCAGTACAGAGGTCAGAGACCTGTGGCAGAAAACATCAGAGTAATTACATTCAGTAGATGTGCAGTATCAACATTCCAGGCTCACATATATTTATATATATATTTATATTTATATAGAGAGATCATTAAATGTTTACAAAGAACAATATTGTTACAAATACAATACTATGCTTTTCCCAACGCTTTACAATAATTTCTATTCACCCTCTTTACAGAACAATAGTACTTCATAGTCTAGGTACTGCGCAAAATATATACAAGAGATCTCAACCACATTGCTGTCTTCTGAAGTACATTTCGTTTAGAACACAAGGAAAGCTAGCAAACTTGGAAATCCCAACTGAGACTCAAATTCAAACAAGATTCAAAACAAACACATGATACTTGTCAAAAATAAAAAATATAAGGGATGTTTCATCCTTAATGTAAACACTGAAGAGTTAATTAGACTGTATGAAGCAGCAAGGATAAAAGAAAAAGAATTCAGGTCAGTCACTGAAGAAGGAATGTAAACCTTTGAAGGAATGTTCCTTTGAATCTGTTAAAAATCCCCATAATCTAATCTATCATACTGTTGCACCAGTCTAGAGAACAGCCAGATTTCCCTTTTTAGCTCCATTTTCTTGAAACTCTTTCTGTTTACGGAGTAAAATGGGATTGTTTGCAAGACTGTTCTCAGACGTGTGCACATTCTATGGACCTTCCAGTTTAGAAATCTTACACACACAAGTAATTGAAAAACAGATTTTTTTGCTAAATTCTGATCCTGAAAGCATTCACTTGCTCAATGTTAAGCACCTATTTAGCATGACCTGTTCAAGCACTCAAATGCCAATAACTTCACAGACTTCTGGCTGCAAGATTTTCAAAGAAACAGTTGTTTCATCTCTAAATACATTTGCACGTTCAGGTCTTCATTGTTTCCAGTGAAGTGAGTTAAAGTCTTCACCACATGAGCTAGACAGAACCACAGAAACAAGTGAAGTGGAGGGCATAAACATAGCAGGAACCAGAATCAAGATAACTGTCTCTTCAAGAGCTCACTAAGTTTCCTCAGGTAACTTATGGAAGGGCTGCACTGGATATAATCTTCTAAATTGTACATGGTTATATATCATATTTACATATATTACTATATATATGGAAAATTCTGAAAAGAAAGTTTGAATGATCATAAACAAGATGTCTACAGTTAAACAATATACTCACAAGTCAATTATCTTGTTGCATCAGACAGGTAGCAGAGTTAAGTACTAACCTGGAATACTAACAACATTCTTTTGCTTAGTCTGATATTCTGGAGCCTTGGATTAAATTATGTAACAACAAGAAATGCAGTAAAATCAAGTCATCATACATTAATCTCAACAGAAGAACATATTCACTTACTATAGTAGTTTATGCATCACTTCAATATCTCCCTTAGACATCTGCTTCTCACTGAAATACTATGTTTATCCTCTAACTCTGATCAGCCCATGGTTATCCATGATTTGAGAAAACCAAAAAAAATGGACCTCTGGCAAGACTGCTCACTGGCTCTTGGCATTGTTTGCACCAAATGTGCACACGCTCACATCCACTTCTGTGAATCTGCATAGTCATGTCTAGGATCATCACTGGACTGCAAACAACACTCACATTGTACAGCTCACCTCACAATAACTGAGAAACAAGGGACTACGACCACTACCCCATGTGCTAAGAAGAAGTGGGGTATGGCTGTGTGTTGTCTGCCCTTGTTTTCATCTCATTGAGCCTTTCTATCACAGTAAAACACAGCACAAACTGTTTCTTTAAAAGAAATCAACATACTAACCTGGTCTAAATGCATGGTTCAGCTTCAGTATAAACACCAGTACATAGTCCTGAAAAAAGTAACTACAGAGAATGTAGAATTCTCTCACTAGGAAAAAAAGCTATTAATTCTTTTTTCTTTATTTTTCCCCATCTTAAAAAAACCCAAAGAACCCAACCCAGCCCTTTTCCCCTTTTGTGTCTAGCATGCAACTTAGAGGCCAATCAAATACTAGATTTCATACATCCCTACAGTTTATCATCTTCATACAAGTGCATATAGTACACACATATCTCCTTTAAGTGCCATACATATGGAAAAAATCACAAGTTAAATTATATAGCAAAATAAATAAGTTTATTCCCACCTCACCCTTTCCACTGTTATCTATATCTTGAACTAAAGAGGAAGTCAATAAAATTAGACAGTCTTTGGACAAAAATATTTGTTAAAACTGGCTCAGAGAACAAAATTACTTAGAATAGTCTGCAGATCTCTTATATTCAAACTTCATAAATAGCAAGCACAATTTTAAAAATGTCTATATACACTGGCACACGTGGCTATGTGCACCAAATTCAGAATTAAGAGCCTAGAAAAAGTGTAGCTATTCAGGAAATCCCCTTATTATTTCTGTTGTGGATATTTAAGGATCCTCCCCTCCACTTTAACCTCTAAAATTGGGCAGGGACTATAAAAGATGTTGCATTTAAAAACAAAGCAGAAGAAAACAAAGAGTTAGAAACCTGGGGGCAGAGAGGGGGAGACTGCTGTAAAAAATGCCTCCCAAATTTCGTAGTGTAAGTAATACAAGTATAACATGTTTCAGCAATTCACAGAGTAGCTTTTGGGGTCCTACTATCCTGAAGAACTGATGACAGAGGGGAATTGAAAGATGTGGATTGGGACAATTTATTTTCCAACAGCAGCATTTACTGAGTCTTCATAACAAGGCAATTCTTCCTGAGAGCAAAACTATACTTTTGGTATTCCACTTTCCCTACAGACATAAACCTTTAGTAATAAGCTCAGTGCCTGTGGGAAAATAGGACAAGAAAAGCAAAGTCACATGCACGATATTCAAGAGAATGCTTTGTACCTATACTTTTATCTGTTACTCAGTTTGTAAAATTATAGCCACAAAATTATGTTAGCATGAAACAGAGTCATTTGCAAATATTCTGTGGACAATGCTGCTGTTATTTTCCTGTTTTGCATGTGGAGCTATATGAAGTTTCACTTGTAAAAAGATGCAACCAAAATTGTTCCATAGATGTATTTTGCCCCTTCCCAAAATACAGGAAAGTGGTGGGGAGAAGAGGAAAAAAGGATAGAGGAGAGAGTGACAGTATATTTGTGTCTGTGAAGGGGGAAGAGAGAAAGAAATGTCTTTGCAGACACACAAATGCAGCACTAGAGAGACAAGCACTAATGGGAAAAACATCTTCCATGCACATTGTGACGGTGAGGTGTCAGCTTTAGATGTAAACTGGTTGCTCTTGTGCAGTCAACAGTCTGTACATGGCAGCTGGCATAGTCTTCATATGAATCTAGGGGAAATAAGCCAAGTTAATTGATGTTCCTAAACGTGTGAGAGAACTAGCTAAAGTCATACAAGGTAGAAAAGAAAGGTAAAACTTGAGAGTTTTCATGTCCTTATTAAGTAATGAAGGTGGTGGCTTCATAAAACAGTATGTTTAGTATAAATGAATCATCTAAAATTGTGGACACTTTCTATTCTCAGATTAGGGTTCTTCTAAAACATAGGAGAACTATGGGCAAATAATGAAAGAAATAGTGTGCAGGCTTGCTCTACTTCTGCTTTTTGGATTTGATTAGTAACAGGGTAATAGAGATAGAGCCACAGAATTAAGGAACAAGTTGAACTGGAAGGGATCTTGGAAAATCATCTAATTCAAACAGCCCTGTTGCGAGCATGGACATTTTTCACTAGAGCTGGTTGCTCAGAGCTCCATCCAACCTGGCCTTGAATACTTCCAGGAATGAGGTATCCACAGTTTCTCTGGGCAACCTGTTCCAGTGCCTCACCACCACTATAGGGAAGGATTTCTTCCTTACATCTGATGTAAATCTACCCTTTTTCAGTTCAAACCCTTGCCCATTGTTCTGTCACTGGAGACCCTGTTAAAAGCTTTCTCTCACTTTTTCTTAGAAGCCCCTTTTATACATTGAAAGGCTGGTGTCAGGTCTCCCTGGAGCCTTCTCTTCTCCAAGCTGAACATTTCAAACTCTCTCAGCCCTTTTTTCATAGGAAAGGTGCTACAGCTCTCTCTGATGCTTTTTGTGGCCTTCCTCTGGACCTGCTTAAGCAGGTTCCCACCTTTTTTGTGCTGGGGACTGCAGAACTGGAATCAGTACTCCAGGTGGGGTCTCACAAGAGCAGACTAGAGAGGGAAAATCACTTCCCTTGACCTGCTGGCCACGTTGCTTTTGATACAGCTCAGGATACAGCTGGCATTCTGGGTTGCAAGTGCCCATTGCTGGCTCATGTCCAGTTTTCACCCACCACTATTTCCAAATTCTTCTCCACAGGGCTGCTCTCAGTCCCTTCACCCCCAGTGTCTACTGACGTTGGAGACTGCCCAGACCCAGATGCAGGACCTTGCACTTGGTTTTGCTGAACTTCACAAGTGTTGCATGGGCCACTTTTCTAGCCTTTTCAGGTCCTTCTAAAGACATCCCTTTCCTTAAGCACCACTGAGCTTGGTGTCACCTTCAAGCTTACTGAGGGTGCTATGTCTGTTGTCACTGATGAAATACGGTCCCAGAATGGTCCCTTGAAAGACACCATTTCCTATACTGGTTTCCACTGGTTGCTACTGGTAACAGCAATGAACTATTCTGTATTGCCTAGAGACATTGTTAGTTCTTACCTCACCAACAGCATTTGAGAGAATGTGAACAATTTTCTCATGGGGTGTTGCTACAACACTCTGCCCATTGATTTCAATAATCCGATGGCCGACACGCACACCTCCTCGCTCTGCTATACCCCCTCTCATAAGGCTACAGATCTGGAAGGGAAAGAACAAATTTATCATGGGCTGGTTAAGGAACAGAGGCTTTTTGTAACCCATTTTTGCCTACAAGCTATAAATCAACATTTAAACACAGGGACTTGCAACAAATTCTAGAATGTTATCAATCACTGACTCAAAGTAAAATTTGCTAGTGACAAGGAAATAATGGATATTCTCTTCCAAGAGCAGAATACACTGTCAGAAAAGGTTATGTTGTACATTACATGTCTTGTGGACAGGAAATTTATGATTGTGTGAAGGACCTCAGTTTTACAATGTTCATGATGCAGATGCCTTACCAAAGAAGATGATCAAGAACAGGGGGGTTTCTTTGAGGTCATGAAATGGCTTGGTTAGAAACATGAATGATCTATGCTGAAAGCAGACTCTGCTACACACTTTTGTTTTTTTTATAGCAAAACGACTTTTCTGTTCCTCTGGTTGACTCTAAAGTTGTAAAGGAAGTAGAGTCAAAAAAAAATAACTCTTATTAAACCAATTTTTATATCTTAGACTTGATATGTGCAAAATCTTGCTTGTTTTAAGGAGAAAACAGCAGCTTGACCAGAGAGTGTGGCAGCTACTTACAATCCCATTCTGCACACTGAAGCCCAGCTGATATCTGAGGTCTGGTCTTCTGATCAAGACTGTGGTTACTGGAGGACATCTAACGATGTTCAGTTTAACTCGGGCCTGGTTTTTCAAACCCTGCAAAAAAAAAAAAATCATGAAGGATGCTGGCAAAGAAAGAGTTAAACATTTAACATAAGCACTGTAGGGGAAAAAAAAGAGTTAAAACATAGACATGGGAACAGCCCTGAATAAATGCATCTTTTTATGCATTGTAACAGAATCAGACCTCTGAATGCCAGAAACAAGCATCAGAATATTCAGTTAAATAAGTGATAAATATTAAATTTTTCTTGCCAAGAAGCAGACACAGTTGTTTTAGGAAAACCAGATTCCTGCTCACAGTTTCTTCATTCAATAACAGAAAACACACATGAAAAGAATATTAAACAGGTCTATGCAACTCACCAAAAAAATCTAATGACTTTTCAGTAAGTAGCTAAGATAGTTGCAGGAGTTGCTTCCCTAATGAAATAAATTCAATTTTGTCAAGCAAACAGCAGATCCTGCTCGTATCATCCTTATATAACCAGTGCTCCTAATTTCCATTATTCACACAATTACAGAATGGTTGGAAGGGACCACAGTGGGTCATCTTGTCCAATATCCCTGCTGAAGAAGGGTCATCCCAGAGCACATGGCATAGGATTGCATCTGGAGTGTTTCTGAGTATACCCAGTGAGGGAGACTCCACAACCTCTCTAGGCAACCTGTTTCACTGCACGGTCACCTCCACAAGTTCTTCCTCATGTTCACATGAAACTTCCTGTGTTTTAATTTCTGCCTGTTGCCTCTTGTCCTGTTGGTCAGCACCACCACAAAGAGCTCAGCCGGTTAAAACTTGGTGCTAATAATATCAAGGTTGTGTGCTCAATCTCCTGTCTGGGCCATTCACTTAAATGTTGGACTCAATGGTCCTTGTGAGTCACTTCCAACTCAGAATATTCTGTGATTCTGTGACTCCATCCTCTTTGACACCCTCTCTTCAGATACTTATGGGCATTGATGATGTCCCCTCCCATTTGCCTCTTCTTGAGGCTGAATAGGCCCAACTCTCTCAGACTTTCCTCCTAAGAGAGATGCTCCAGTCCCTTAACGATCTTTGTGGCCCTCTCCTGGACTCAATCCATGTCTCTCTTGTACTGAGAAGCCCAGAACTGGACAGGTGTGACCTCAGCAGGGCTGAATAGAAGAGCAGGATCACCTCCCTCAGTCTACTGCAAATTCTCTTCCTAATGTGTCCCAGGATATCTTTGGCTTGCTTTGCCACAAGGACACACTGCTGGCTCATGGACAGCTGCTCATGGACACCAGAACCCCAAGGTCCTTCTCTGCAAAGCTGCTTTCCAGCAAGTCATCTCCCAGCCTATGCTGGTGCCTGGGATTATTCCTCCCCATGTGCAGGATCTTGCATTTGCCCTTGTTGAACTTCAGAAAATTCCTCTCTGCCCATTTCTTCAGCCTGTCAAGGTCCTTCTGAAGGCCTGCACAGCACTTGGGGGTATTGGCTGCTCCTCCCAGTTTTGTGTCATCAGAGAACTTGCTGAGGAGGCATCTGCCTCTTCACCTAAGTCACTGAATAAGCTAAACAATACTGGTCCTTGGGGGATACCACTAGTGACAGGATCCTCCTGTCAGGGATCCTCCACTACCTGTGACAGGAAGTTGTTATCAGTCCTTTCCAGGACCTCCTGGATTGCCTGTGCTTCACTGTGTAGCTTCTACAGCAGATGTCAGGGTAGTTAAAGTCACCAACAAGAACCAGGGTCTGTGACCTTGGGGTTGCTTCCAGCTGCCTGTAGAATGCCTCATCCACTACCTCCTCCCAGTCATAGGGCCTGCAGCAAACGCTCACCCTTACTCATCTGCCCTTCTATCCTAACCCAAAAGCTCTCTGCTTGCTCATCATCCACCCCAAGATAGAGCTCGCTACATTTCAAGTACTCTTCCTTCCTCCAAAATGAGTTATATCACATTTTATCATGG
This sequence comes from Empidonax traillii, assembly GCF_003031625.1. Classification (NCBI taxonomy): domain Eukaryota; kingdom Metazoa; phylum Chordata; class Aves; order Passeriformes; family Tyrannidae; genus Empidonax; species Empidonax traillii. The sequence goes on from NW_020955200.1 coordinate 1,826,250, forward strand.
ACTCCTTGCTACCAGAAGAAAATTGAAGGAGAAAAAGTGGTAAAACACTAGAACAGATTACCCAGAGAGGTTGTGGAGCGTCCTGTCTTGGAGTTGTTTAAATTCTAGTGGTCACAGCCCTTAAGAAGCAAGCTCTACTTTGAATAAAAATGTTAGTCTACACCTGCTATAGGGGTGACTGCCAGCTTCAGAGACTCTGTGTTCATATGGCTCCATGAAAACACAAGCAATAAATCACGGATAAGTGCAATGTACAACTTCGTGTATTCAGAGTTCTGGGAGGTTGTTAAGAGGGTTTTTTGCAATGCTTCATTCACAGAAAGCATTAGCCATAAATCCATACATAAATAAAATCCACATCAAGAATGAAATACTTTACAAAAAAAATACAGCAACTTTTACCTCACTTAATTTACAACTTGTCAATTTCAGTACCTTCTTAGGCTCAGCCCATGCTGATGGGTGGTAGGCCTGCTGATGTAGTAATTTACTAAAGGCCTGCACATATATAGTTTATCACCATGCTGTTATCTCCCCTGTGTTTTTTATGATCTCTGAGCTTTGATCTTTCTCCCAAGACAGGGAGCTCAAGCATGTCCACGAGAGTGTCTCCACTTATCCTGTTATCTCTACACAGAGACTCTACTTCTCAAAAGAGACAGAGGACAAACAGCAGTAGGCATAATAGATGGGCTTACCCACGCTGTTATTTTCCAGACCTAAGCATTCCCAGCTGCAAGGTCACTTGAGCAAATCTACCATCCTCCTTGCCATTCTTCTGCTTTTAATTCTTTCCTCCCAACACATGCCCTCAACAGATTTGATATCATTGTGTTCTTACTTCCCTGACAAATATGCAAGTTATTTATCTATATTACTTAGCCAAAAAAGAAGTAATGTGGTCCCTAACAAAATTTCTTCTAACTTTACAGAAAGCACATATATTTCAGAAGTGGCTGATTTTCAGTATCATGCAGACTGGTAATATAAACTGATCAGAATCAAAACAATTGCATATTTTGCCAACTTTATTCGTTTATCTAGTCCTTTTGTATGCTTCTGATAGTAGCCAGCACCAGATGCTTCTGAAAAACATATAAGTAGCATAAACCTATTAGAGTATAGCCACAACACATAGAAAGCTTCTTCTAAGCTCTGTCAGTTTGCAATTGGTTTATAGTCAATTAGTAGCAGAGCTCAGATGCATAATACTGAAATCATCCTGTCTGAAGTGCTTGTGAGATATGTTTATACACATAATATTATCATCTTTTCATAGAAGTGTTTACAGCATGCTAAAGAAATCTGAAAACTGAGATTTTTCTGCCATATTTAAGTGCGCACTTTGATTATTCATGTATATGCTTGCTTCATATGCACTAGTTTCCAGAAGTGCTACATGAACAGCTCCAGATGTCTGGTTATGAAGACCTGCAAACATACAGATTAACTTCTCCTTAGAAAGATAAAATAAATGGATAGCAGTTCCTACTGAAACTGCAGAAAGTATCAGTGAAGAAGAGAAAGGTCTGCAAAAGCTGGAAACAGCAAAGCTGGTTGTTTCTGTATTGATAAAGTACCAATGACCATAGTGAAATTCCAGCTTAATAAGGGAAGTGTAACTCATCGCAGTTTTAGAAATAAAACCATATGGGATAGGAAACAAACATGGCTATCATGAAGAGCCTAAACTGGCAGGCAGTTTTGTTCCACTGAAGCTGGCATATGAGTTTTCTTCCTTCCTTTACAGATGCAAACCAGGTTTTGACACATTTTTAGTATGCCACACTTCCAGACTTTCATTTCTACTCACAGAATCTAAAGTGGCTGGTTCAGGAACTTACGCATGTCTTATTCATCAGAACTCAGTATTAACATTTTGGGAAAACAGAATGCAAAGTTTTTAAAGCAAATATCTTAGTTCAAGTAGTATTAAGAGATAATCCATGGAGAAAAAAATGATAATTTACTTCATACATTTTTTTACCCCTTGGCAAACTGACCTTGTAAATATAAAATTTAGTTTACAATTTAAAAAAAATACAAAATAACAAAAAAAAGATACAACTTGTTACCAAAAAATTGCCTGAATTAATAAGTGTTACAGGTATATTCCTAAAAATCAGAGAAGGCTGTCTATATAATACAACCAGCATTACATTACATGTCCACATGTGATAATCTGCAGAGCCCTGAGGGACTATTTCAATAAATAATTTCATACAGCTTTATCTAAAACACTCCCTAGAGAGGCATCTTTCCCACTCTTTAAACTCTGATGTTCAAATACTTATTCCCTTGTATGCTACAGCTAATTCAGTTCCAGATGACCTGAATGCTTTTTGAAGTCATATACTTTTCTGACAACTAGAAGAAAGCTCTTCTAATTAAAATATCCCATTTAGCCAAGTGAAGAGAAGCACCACACTTTCAAACAACAAGGGCAAAGATTCCACAGAAGGTATGTCTTTGTTTCAAAGTTTTAAAGTTTCAAAAATAGGTATACAAGAACAAAAAAGGATAGACTCTATTTCATCCAGATACTAAGAGGCATTTAACAGCTAACATGGCCTCGGACAACACTAAGCACCTGTACCTCCATTTGTCACATAAAATTTCAAGTGCATATCTGGTGGTATCTTCCTTCTGAACAAAACATTCACTTGTGTATGCACAGAGTCCTTGTCTATGCAAATAAATAGCACAGCACATCTTCTGGGAGAGTATCTAGACTTTCTCAAGACTTTTGATGCTGTCTCCTATGATATCCTCATAGCCAAGCTCAGGAATTGAGAACTGGATGAGTGGATGGTGAGGTGGATTGAGAACTGGCTGAATGGCAGAATTCAGAGGGTTGGGGTCAGTGACACAGGGTCACTAGTTGGAGGCCAGTAGCTAGTGGTGACCCTGAAGATTCAATTCTAGTCCCAGTATTATTTAACTTATCAGGGATGGAGTGCCTCCTCAGCAAGTTCTCTGATGACACAAAACTGGGAGGAGCAGCCAATACCCCCAAGTGCTGTGCAGGCCTTCAGAAGGACCTTGACAGGCTGAAGAAATGAGCAGAGAGGAATTTTCTGAAGTTCAACAAGGGCAAATGCAAGATCCTGCACATGGGGAGGAATAATCCCAGGCACCAGCATAGGCTGGGAGATGACTTGCTGGAAAGCAGCTTTGCAGAGAAGGACCTTGGGGTCTGGTGTCCATGAGCAGCTGTCCATGAGCCAGCAGTGTGTCCTTGTGGCAAAGCAAGGGATGCCTCAGGAAAAGAGTTTGCAGTAGATTGAGGAAAGTGATCCTGCTCCTGTACTCAGCCCTGCTGAGGTCACACTTGGAGTGCTGTGTTCACTTCTGGGCTCCTCAGTACAAGAGAGACATGGAGTTCCTGGAGCAAGTCCAACGGAGGGCAACAAAGATGGTTAGCAGACTGTTGGATCCTCACTTATGAGGAAACTGTTACCAGTTGGACCTGATGATCTAACAGGTCTTTTCCAATCTAAACAATTCTATGATTCTATGAAAGCCTGAGGGAGCTGGGCTTGTTCAGCCTCAAGAAAATATGACAGAGAGGATCTCAGTATCTTAGTCTACAAGTATCTGAAGAGAGAGTGTCAAGAGAATGCAGTCAGGCTCTTCTTGGCAGTGCAAAGAAATAGGATGAGAGGCAAAAGGCAGAAACTGGAACACAGGAAGTTCCACCTGAACATGATGAAGGATTTCTTTACTGTGAGGGTGACCAAGCATTGGAACAGATTTCTAGGGAGGCTCTGGAGTGTCTTTCTCTGGAGATATTCAAAAGCCATCAATACACAATCCTAAGTAATGTGCTCTAGGGAATGCTCCTGAAGCAGGAAGGTCGGACTAGATGATCTCCACTGGTCCCTTGCAACCCTATCCGTTCTGTGGTTCTGTGTGGAGTCAGAAAATTGGTGTAGCATAATTCACACTGTATTTTAAAGATCATGAAATGGAAAGTGCTATGCAAACATTTGGTAAGAACTTATTTTAGAGTTCTATAGCTTCTGCTCTCCTGTTACGGAACCCTATTAAAATGTGTAGCTTCCAGAAACATTTTCCCTACCTTTATGATGCTCTGACATGTTGAGAGTGGTAAACCAACCAAACTGGTCCCATTGATTGACATGATCTGGTCCCCTATGTTCAGCTTCCCAGACTTCTCTGCTGGTCCTCCATGCATCATGTTGGCTATGATAACTGTAGGCAAAATGGAACCCCAGCCAGACTCCACAATTACCACACCTAGGATTTCTCCCTTTTGCTTTTCAATGTAAACCTGCATAATAAGAAAAAGTGTTCAAAAAAAGATGTTTTTCATACCCATGGAACTTACATCACCCCCTCCCAACATCTATATAACCAACAAACATACCCCTCTTTGTTTACAACTTGTCTTCCTAATTCAAAGGAAAAACAAAACAGGGTACACATTTTACACATTTCATTTGTACTCAAACATTAAATGATCAGTACTATATAATATAGATTTTACTTCATGCGAAACACTCCTCACAAGTAATTTTTGTGTATGAGCAGAGGAAATGGGAGCAGAAGAAACCCTGGTGCCATGGGTTCTCCTGGACAATCCTAAGCAGGAAGAGATTGCAAGAGGTTACAACTGTGGATTGGAAAATCATTACCTGTGTGTTCCAGTGGTGTATTGGTTCATTTTTATTAAGCAAGCTGCAAAGCATTCTGGCACACTCAATTTTTTAAAATTTGGAATCAGTCAGTTTTATAAACACCCATGCCTATATAAATTTTACATAATTTACTGTAATCTTTTAAATTTTATTAATCTGTTAATATGTTTTAAGTTCACTTTCAAATGTCTCAAAATTGTTTGGTAAAAAGAATGACAACAGATGGTAAATCATTTCAATGCTGATAACTTTTGGGTTCACTGTTTGCCTTTGAAACAGAACTGATGATAGGGTGTTCTATTAGGGAGGATATTCTAGACTAACTGAGCTAATTTATAGGAAGTATGAAAGGTTTTTTGATTTCTGACAACAAGGGCCTGCAACTGATACAGAGCGTCTTAACATGGTTATGGAAAAAGAAATGAGACATACATCTTTGCAATTTTCAGACTTGGAGAAGTGAATCAGGTCATCATTGTACATGTCCTGGGTATTGAGCAAGTCGCTATATTCCTTCTGGCTAAGGTCTTCTGGGTTGATTCCATTTGCCCTCAGAAATTCTTGGTAGGCCACACTAAATGCTTGACCTATGGACTGTGCAATCAGCTGCGCCTGTAGCCGTTCCCAGAGAAAGAAAGAGAAAAGAAAAATGTGAAACATTCTGATGGTTGTGTGCATTGACACTTTCTCTGTTACAATCACACTGAAAAATGGATCATTAAGTTGACAAACCTACAAGTTACTGCCATCCAGTCTACAACATATTTGTGCATTACTAATTTAAAAGACCCATAAAAAGTTAACACATTCGCCTCTGTCATGAATCCAGCTTGGTAAGCAATAATAAATATCAGAAATAAAGCCATCCTTTCACAGGTAAGAACTGGTAATAAGAATGTAAAGGTATAGCCACTGCAGTCACTGTGGGTTGCACCTACAACTCTTCCTACCCATGCAGCTCCCAGATGGCTCTCCCTTCCAGCCAGGACAATGCCATTCTCTGACAAGCCAGCAATGAAAATGTCTACCAGAAAACACACAGACATATTTAAGAGGGTATTTCCAACTTTTCTTATCATCCTTTAGGACCATCACGTTCATATTGACTGCTCCTATCTCAGTCTCAGACAAAACAGGAACAGGGCAACAACTAATGACCAGTTCAAGGCCTTGAAGTGATTAGAAATGGTCACATGCATTTCTTTCTTCAATCTGCTACCTCCCCCTTTCCCCTGTATTTCTTGTTTCACTCCCTTCAAATCCCATGATTCTGCCAGTTCTCTGTCTCTTTTCTACTCGTTCTGTCCTTTGTAGGCACCCTCTTGCAGCTGTAGCTGTGCAGGCTGTGGTAAAGGGAGGGAGGAGAAGTGGAGAACTCCACAGCTGACATGGTTGGCCTGGTGGAGTGCTGGCAATTAATGAATGCTGCTCAGGTGTATTTTTATAGAGCCTACTGGCTATATTTAAAGTCCAGTTTGCTCCCTAATAAAGGAAAAGTCCCCCAACCTAAACTAAAAATTTCACTGTATCTTAAACAACTCAAACTATCACTACTTCTGCTGACGAGAATAACATGACTGCTGGTGCTGAAAAGACCAATATGTAGACTGCCAGTACCAAAGCTCAGATCAGCCTGGTTTTGATAGCAAGGACAAAACAGCAAGGTGAAAATTACGCTTCCGTAGCTCCATAACTTAAGTAATGAGATAAATGCAGACTTTACATTCATACACATGTATCTTCACTCCAGGAAGAGACAAGCTCCCAGCATTTGGACACATCACTGGGGTTCAGCTCATTGGATACAGCTCTAAATAGAGTTGAAAATCTGGTGCTGTCATCCTTAGACAAGGACTCATCTAAGCAGAGACATATTTTGGACAACACCCACTTGCAGGCTTACAAGCTTCTGTCTCACTCTGTAACTTCTACTCACTGTGTAACTTCTTCCAAATTCTCAGCTGTCCCAGAAGCAGAAAAGACAAGTTTTATAATATAAACAGGCTGCATTATTTCATTGGATGTAAAAAAATTTTGAAAAAGCCATTTCCTTCCTGCTAATAAGGTGATACAATACTTCCATTCTGTTAGTCACTTGGGTATTTGAGATACATTTTGCAAGCTATCTGTGAACTACATACCATGACTAAGGAGAGCTGATATAATCTGCCATTTCTCAGCATATTCTCACATCAGTGAGTAATGCTTTCACTGGATCTACAGGCATGTACTTTCCACGCTAATGTCTTGTGACACAGAGAAGATCACATTTGACACAAACAGGGCTTATCTGAACAAACCAAAAATTGAGAAGCATAGATTCCAGCTAGTTAAATATCCCCGCTAGCAACCTGGGAAACAGATCCAGGAAGTCTGGATCATCCAAGAGTCAGACCACCTCATGCTGAAGTAGAATAAGCCCCAGCCTCTGGCATCTGACAGCTTAATTTTTGCTTTTTCAACTGTTCAGTAAGAGAGCAAGCAGTGTCAAGATTTGTGACTAGAAATACAGGAACATCAGCCTCAAAACAGGCAGCCTATCAAATGATATTAAGCGAAAAACACATTGGCTACTCTTTTTATTTCATACCAGGTTCTTGAAAGGCTTTGCAAAAGTGGTTTACATGTTATTTCATGGGAAAAAAACCCACAATTTTTATACTCTTTCATAATTTTGGATCAGTGTTCTTGTCCTTACTTTTTAATTTCAGCATAGGGTCATGTATATACATTCATCTGCAATCAGATGATTTATTCAGACATGGGTTTAGAACAGATTCATCACTACATAAAATCAGCTGTTTATTAAAAAAAAACTCCCCATCTCCAAGTCCTTGGTAATATACTGTAGACTGGAAGATATGCAATTATTTTATAAGAAATGGATATTTTCACCTTACTTATGTAATACCCTACTATTTGGACAATTTAGAAGTGAGATTTTTTTTTATTTTCCCAAGTTACTAGGCATAACTTGATTATGATCTTGACAACTAAATATCTAGCCACTTCAATCTGATACATCTGATTTTACCTTTCAGTTATTGAGCCTTAAAAAGTGCATAAAATCAGCAAGTTCTGCACATTGATTGTGAAGACAGAGTATCAAGTCCTACATAAGCTAACTTAGTAACCTGCATCATAGACTAAAATCTGTATCTCTGTTCAGAGATTGTTGAAATTACCAACTTTATTTGCTGACTTTTTGATATAATAACAACTGACCCCCCAATACAAGCCTTTTGAAAAATAAAAAATCACCTTTCTAGTAAGTATCAGTGACTGATCCCTGATGCAAGGCTTGGGATTAGAATTTTCCTAGGCAAATAAGCATGTCTGATAGGCTTTCACTCTCTTATGCAGAATCTGAGCTGGTATTTGTAAACTGTGGCAATTGGACCCTCCTCTCACTGTTGCTGGAAGGCAATCAAGGAGCTTAAAAAGGGGAAGCACTTCCATGAACACCAATTTCTTGAGTAAAATGTTGGGTTCAAACATATAAACAGAAGGCAAGTTCCTCTGCTTAGATGAAATATCAGTTGCAGATAAAAAGCAAACAGGGCCACTAATAATAACCTTCAGACCTAATGAAATGTGCCTACTTTTCCACCTCTAGAAAATTAAAAGACAAAGTAATTGCTTACATCCTCAGACTCAAAGACATGGCAAATCATTTTGTACTGTCTCTTTCCATCTTGGGAAGGGTGAGATGCTTCCACATTATCCTGGGAGTTAGACCGTGGCATTCTCCTACGAGCCATCAGAACTACTATATTTCCGATATCAGCAATGTAAGAAATGGTCCTTAGGGGATGATCCATCATGGTTTCCTAGGGAATAAAAAAACCAACATAAGCAGCTGCTTCAGTCAAGTTCTTATTGCACACCTAGGATGAAAACACTCAGACAGCAATAAGACCTCTGCTAAGTGAAGTCTGTAATATTTGCAAGAAGGGAGATGTCAATAGGAAACAAGAGCTTCACTTTTCAAAAGTAAAACAAAGAGAAAGTTTTACAAACTAAAGGGTTTTTTTCTGTGTAAAAGCATATAAAGACCTCAGTATCTGAACCTGTGTATGCTGGATATGTACATGTAGAGAACAATGAACAAATTAGTACAACTAAACATTTCGGGCTACTCTGACCACAATCGATACTTCATGCTTCAGGGCTCATGAGAAATGAGCTGACTGCAATTACTTTACCCATAGATTCTAACCATTTCTAGAGTCACACACCAGAGGAATTGCCTGTATGGTACGGTTTTTGACCATGGATTTCTTACTACAAAATCCCGGAGGGAAATACAAGAGCCAGCACATTTTGAAGGATAAATTTTGGCATGTAGGTGAAAGTCTGTTTCAGAAGACTTCTACCACAAAACTGACAGAAGTGTTTATGTCTATACCTGTGTGTCTGCATTCAGTACTTTTATTCTCTGTGTAGAAATGAAGAGGTCTACTTCAGTCATGGGTTGAGATTCACCTTCTGGAGCCTGCAAATAAATGGATTAGAGTCAAACAAACACATTAGGTAACACACTTACTAATGATGTTAGTTCACAAACTAGGGTGCACTAAGACACAGTCACCAGAACAGCAATGCAGGATAGAGTATTAGACTGCAGAAGCAAAAGATAAACACAAAGATGTGGAAATTATATCATATATGTGAAAGTGAATTGGGTATTGTTTGAATAAAACTGTTAACCTCTTAAAAGCTTCCCTGATATTTTTCCCAATTCAGTAAAATTATAACTGACTGCAGCATGAACTGTATAAAGATTTCATGAAAATCAAAATAATTTTACCATTTTCTGCACACTATGAATCCCACTTTAAGTAAGGTTTTCACACAAGCCATAGAAAGGCCTAACAGCATCTCTTGCCCGAGGAATTTCTATATGGGCTAACAGTAGCTGCCAAGACCAATGGAAAAACCTGTACCGCAGGTGGGTACTATTTAAGCATTTCATAATGCAGTTCTGCTAAGAAGACCTTCACAGTCAGACAATGTACTATTCAAGCAGTAACCCACCTTTAGAAGTCATATTTTGTTAATAGAAAGCAAAACATTCATAATGTTTTTAAATTACATTTGTTAAAAGATACTTGAAAGCTCCACAAACAAAACTTATAACAAAGATGAGCCAATCTCAGTATATTACTGAGTGTAAAGACAAACTTTTTTCTTTTTTGCATCCAGCAATTTGACACCTCTGTGAACCAAACAATGCAGCCTTACATAAAAATTAAAAAAAAAAAAAAAAAAAAAAAAAAAAAAAAAAAAAAAAAAAAAAAAAAAAAAAAAAAAAAAAAAAAAAAAAAAAAAAAAAAAAAAAAGGGGGGGTAAAAAACCAAACAAACCACATTTCATTTTAATCTATCATTTTACAGAGTTAAAACCTTTGCCTCTTTCAGTACTGATTCTTTAGTATGCATTTTCGGTACTGCCTGTAACCGTTTGATAAATCCAATCTTTATTCTATTTCTAACATGAAATGGCTAATGATAAGCAACAAAAAATGGCCAATCAGGCAACTGATTTCTGACACATGTCAGCTTGTATGGTGGCTCAGAAATAAATCTGAAAAAACCTTGCTGGATGCAGAAAATAAAACCACAAAATAAAAAGAAAGGAAAAAACCCTCGCAGAAAACAAAAGAACAAGCATAACATCAAGCTGATGGAGTTTGTACTGCACCTTCTTCCTGCTTTTGGCTAATTTCTGGGCCATCTGCTTAGCATGGAACAAACAGAGACAGGAGAACAGTTAGAGAAGAACTTACAGAGACTCCAAGTCAAACAGGAATCTGTATGCTAATGTCAGGGCTCATAAACTACTAGCTGATCTAAATTACTCCCTGCTTAGATTAATTTCTTCCTTTTCTTTTTGGCTTAAAAAAATAATTTCATGTTTAGCACATTGACTTTCAGAAATGAAAAGAAACAGCACCAAAAGAGTCAGGAAGAACACAAAAGGATTTTTTTTCACTTAAAATGTTACTTGCAATAAATAAGGTTATGTTGTGTGTACTTGGTTGTTTCTTGGGTTATTTTTACGAAATAAAACAGAGCTTCCCATCACTTCCAACAGTATAAACCACAATGTTACTTCTTTTGAAGGCACATCAATGTAAAAGGTGAGAGAAGAATTTTAAGCCTTGTTATTCCAGCTTTTTTGGAACTCATACTTTAACAGACTTCAAAAAAATAACCTCCCTAAAATTATGCTACTTTTTCCTGGAAAAATAAAATGACAGAAGGTAACTGTCCTCTTCATTTTCTTCTCCTTCTGAGCAAATAAACTCATATTATACTAATAAACCCATGCTCACACTGCATCTCTGGACAACAGATATTCCTGGGACACCTACACAAAGAAAAATCCATAGTACTGCATTTTTTTAAGGAAGCAGTGGAGCAAGTACTTCAGTTCCACAAATCCCTTAAAACAGGTTTCCACTAACAACGCAAATCAACATAATTTTTAGTCTTGCAATCTTTAACTCAAAACAAGATGAACTGAACTTCTGGACCTGCTCAGTGAAGAAATGTAATACTCACCAGGCTGGTAGTCACCCTTTTACTTCCAACAGTAACAGCCTCTTTGCTGATTAATTTAACAGGTGCTCTTGTGATGGGAAGGAGGCCTACTCCTACAGGCTCCATACAGATTCATCTCTAACTACTTTTTATGAAGAACAAACAGGAGGCCTGAATCACAAGACACACCAAATGTTTTATACTGATGCTTACAACTTAAAGCTATCAGGTTTTGTTTAAACAAATCTGAAAGCAGCTACCCAAAGTTTAGACCATGCTGCTTATTTTCAAATAGATACATTCTCACACTAGCTTTTAGTCATCTTTTTCAAATTAAGAAGTGTTTGATAGCCTGGTGATTGCAAACTATTAGAACTGCCTCACATGGCAGGCTCTTCATTACGTTACTATTAATTTAAATTAATACTCAGAAATAATATACTTATCTTGAATAACAGCTGCCTGTCATATACTGGGTAAGGGGTAGATACTCCTGAGGTAGAGTATTTAAATTGCTTTCCAATATCAAGCTCCCCTTCAGACAGTTTCTCCTCCACCCAAAACTTTAGTGACAGACCTTCCAAATGAAGAAAAGCACAGGCCAAAAAGAAGAAACTGGAGGAAAAAACCCCTGAGCTATTAAAATGCAGTACCATTCAATCTATTGAAAATTCTGTTCTTCAAATGGGAGCATTTTGAAGAACAAATTTCAAATGTTTCTTAAAAGTAAGGTAATGATAGGAAACAAGCACTTCTAAATCTAAGAAGTGACTTAACAATGCACAGAAATGTCACCAAAAAAGCTATAGTCCATGAACAACAATAAGATTAGTATAATTCTACGCAGGACACTTTATTATACAAATCCTCTTTGGCACCACGTTATTTTGCTAATTCAAATCAAAAGGTTATTTCAAAAAAACCCAGAAACTAATCTACATAAAATATTATTTTTTTAAAATACACAGAATTTATGATTTTCATTTAAGGTAAATGAAATGTAATTACTTATATATTATATTTTTGATTTCCAAAATTACAAAATATTAAAAACCAGCCAGCTTCCACTTTTGCTACAGGGATATCTTAAGTTTACTCAACCCACTTAGTCTCTATGGAAAATGTACTGCAAATTTGTGAGCACTGAGATGACACTGAGTAAAGAAAATGTGCAGAATATTAAACTGCTTTCACACATGGATTCTATTACACTCAGAAATTGAACCAGGTACTATCTAAAAGTGCTCAAACATGTCACACAGCAAACTAAGAGTACCTCCTAGTGAAGTATTCATAACTACATTTGATGAATACCTTCAAAGCACTGTTTCTGTTTTAACTTTGTTGCGCTTCACAGAGATGAAAGGCCAAGCAAGAAAACACCCAGCTCTTGTACTTATAACTGAAGAGATACCTTTTTAAAGAAATAACATGGAAAACTGTTTTCAAAAACTGTTCATATTCTTAAAGAATGAATATGTGGTCTGAAGGCTCTGCTAAAAGGAAGCATTACAGGGATTATTAAATTCAAAAGGAACACACTTAAGTGGAGTAGGTGTACACCGCAGGGCTTAAACAAAACTCTTCACCCCTTTTTAATGTTCTTAACTTCAAGCCTGTGTGTTTTATACATATGGGATAAAGGCTAGCTGATGCAGAGATGAATCTGGCAGCAGCAACTCCATACATCACACTGAATTTCTCACTAAAACCATTTAGCTGAAAAGGCAATCAGTGACAAAAACAGGCAAAGCCCACCCTGGTAAACAAACCAAAGGCCCTAAGGTGAAGGGAGGCTGCCTAAGCTTCACTTCGAAGCAAAATGCCGTAACTGTCAAAGAAGTGTACAATGGTATTGTGTGCCATGCAGTAAGCCAATAATTTTCTGAAATAAACTGAGCTTCAGAAAATTAGTCACAACAGCTAGGATTTTACCAGGTCAACAAAGCAACTGTTTGGACTTCAATCCTGAGACAAATATACTAAAACAAAAAAATATGCATGCCCACCAATTTATATGGATGCATAAATTATGGGAGCTATGAGTGAAATTAATTTAATAGATTTCTTTCTGTTTTGAAGCATAGAAGTGCTGAAACAGAATATTTAAATGAATTTCTAAGAAATACATTTAGTATTAAAGAAAGATTCTATACTCTTACATCTCATAGGCCCAATTTGAATAAATTCTGTTTTGTTTTTCTCTACCACATCCTTTCAATCTTTTTCTACTGTGTATTCCCAAAGAATCTTTACCTTCTAGGTGCAAACTTCCTACCCAGCCTCAGGCTCAAGTGTCACTCCTGATACCATTTTCCTATGACAGCTGATGCCAGTATTTCCTTTCAGCCTCCAGGGACGTGTCACTCCTAGATCCAGCCTCACCAAAGTCCTTATTTCTCTTCCTTTGTTTTCTTACCTTTGGTTTCCCATCCATTCAAGTAGACAAATTTTCTACCAGATGGCCAAGCATCAGGAAAGAATACATGGGGACTAACAGAGGGGCATAGCCTTACTTGCACCCAGAGCAGGACAAAAGCACTCTCTATAAGGGAAACCTCTTCACTGTAGCTTTGGGAAGAACCCACCAAGACCTGCCAGGGTTGAGAAAGCTTAGTGAAACATTTTTAAAGAATGTTACAGAATACAGTATCTCCAATGAAAAAAGATAAATCATTCTTCTGCAAAAGGCACAGTAGTTTAAGTTTGTGAAAACTTCTACAGAGATATCAGAGGATGATCTGTCTCCAAAGGTAAGGCTACATTCTAGCCTCTTCTAAAATGCTAGAGTGCTAATGATTTTCAGAGACAAGATTACAAGAACTTATGCATTTGAACATCAACAAAATTGCAATTTATGGTGGTCTCTCAAGGGTTCTAGTCAGAGCTTCTGTGTTAATGTTACATACTAAACTGAACACATGTCATGGAAAACATCGGAAGGAATTATAACAGTAGGAAGCATCAGTTGACCTTAAGAGACAATACTACTGGCTTTCCTGACAACCTTTTCTCCTCCTCCTCTCTCTTTTATACAATCACACACCAAATCTGAGTTGGAACCCAAAATACACTACAAAAGAAGAACACACAAATATTAAACTAATTAAAATTTCCAGAGGAGATTATGTTGGTTAGCTGAATCAGCAGAAGATGAAGCTGTGTGCCTACCATGCACCCATGTATGGGTAGCAGCATCTTGTACAACCATGCAATATTTCATCCACACACATAATTTCCATTGACACTGTCATAACTGTAACTTCAAATAAAGCAGCATGCCAATTGCTTGTCATGGCCTGTACAGAAATTGGCTGGCATTTCTTTTTTTCCAAACAAGCAAAGCAAATATACCATATTCTACGGCATGTTATTTTTATTTCATTCATCTCTGTACCATCACAGGTGTTTCCTTTCTAAATCAGCTCCTAGCTGCTGTGTGTGGAGAAACAAGTATCCACAGCAGGGTCAAAAATAACTGCATTACCACAGTAGCAATTCCATCAAGTGCCAAGTCAGAAGCAGCTGCAACACTTACTAATTGTGTTTTATACTCTAAACCTATTTTCCCTCAACACCCATATAATACATAACTATGACCACCATGCACTTCAGATTCTGGCTTAGTTTACACAGCACAGGTATTACTACAGGGAATTAAAATGACCTGGTATCTCCCCCTTATCAGTCTTTTCTAAAAGCATCATTAAACATACAATTTATTTTGCAGAAAGAAAGGTAAGGCACTTTACCTTTCTGAAACTAGAGATAACCCCACATGAAAAATTCACTGCATAAGTGAGAAGGTCATATCCACAACCATAAGACACCCACACAAGAAGTAGCAGGAATCATTCCTCACCTTGATTCTGCTGACAGCTTCCTGAGCTTGCATCATTCTCACATTCTTGGAAGGAGTTTTATCAGAAAGCAGTTGAGTTGAACCAAGGTAATTGGCAGCAAAAATGATTCCATCGATTAAGTCTTCAGGATCACAAGGTCCAGGAACTGTAACACAGGACAGAATCACTGAAGACAATCATGCTGAACCACAGCAAAACAGCAGTGCTTTGACAACTTGAGCCAGCACCTGATGGCTGCAAATCCTCTGAAATACTTCAGTTTAGCATGATGATATGGCAACCCGTACTTTCAAAGTATAGCACAAAACAGCAAGCAAATGCTCTCAACATCTGAGGTGGGCTGACCCTGCTCACCAAAGCAGCTCAATCACTCCCCTCCTCAGATGGGCAGGGGAGAGAAAATATAACAAAAGGCTCATGAGGCAAGACAAGGACAGGGAGAAATACCCACTAATAATCGCCATGGGTAAAACAAACTTGACTTGGAAAAATTAATTTATTTTAGTACCAATCAAATCAGAGTAGAATAATGACAAATTAGAACAAATGCTCTAACACCTTCTTCCCACCCTGGAAAGCTTTTTCATAAACTGTTGGAACATTTGATTAAGGAATTTTTTAAGCAATTTTGCACTGGACCAAGATTCAAGAAAATTTTAGTTTACTTTTTTTATTATTTTTTTAGGAGAAGAGGATTATTTTAAATAGCCTTTGGTAACAAGGACTACCAATAGGAGATGAATTTAAATTCTAAGAGAGATGTTTCATTGCTGCAAAATTCCAGGGCTCAGCTACATACTAACTGACAATCTGGCCAGAGCCTCCAAAACATGCAGCTTATACACTGAAGACTAAACCAATGATCAGTTTGCAGTCTAAAGAAAACAATCAATTAAGCACAGCACATTGCAAAGCAATAGGAGTTACAAGGCAGTCCAAATAAAGTATCACATCAACTGTATTTCTGACATTTCATCAAGCATACGGAACAACCACTGGCAGAAAAAAGGAAAGAAACTTCTATTTTGTGCTTCTGTCATGCTCTCACAACAAAATAACTGGGTGTTACAACATGCATTCTTCCTACAGTATACACAGGATGCACTCACACAAAAGGTAACAGCAGTTCATGTAGGAGGTAACTTGCTTTTACACATTGTTCTGAATAAATTCAGTGCTAGTGCAACGTTAACTCCAAGACAGGAAGCATTATTTAATTAGAGGACAAGTAGCTCTAAAGCAGAGCAGATTTCCTTGGCAGGCCTGCCAATTAATCCAATTCTGCTAATTAATCCAACTGACATTGGATTAAGCCTGCCAGTTAAAATCAACACTGGACAGAGCATCACAGTCTTAGCCTATTTTCCTTGTCCACAGAAATTCCTACGTGTTGTGTAAATACCATAAAAAGGTAGTGTTTTAAGTGATACCGAGAAAAAACCCCAGCAGAACAGACACAGAAACTATGAACGAAATATTAAAAAAATTAAAGTTCCATGTTTATGAACTTCTGAAAGACTACAGTAGGATTTATCTTAGAATCACGTTCCAGATTGGGAATAATTTAATCTAAATCAGTATACCCAACCCTAGCAGCTTTTCTATTCAGCAAATAAAAATAAAGTTTTATACATCGGTGAGTTTTTTATACAAAAAAAATTTAGAAATTGTAGAATTATCTTACCTTCAACATACGTTGGAAATGAAGCCAAACTTTTTCTGGACTGTAATTGAGACAAAAGAGATTTTAAACTGAACATACCATGCACAGATATGTATTAAAAATTTTTTCATGCCAAGAAAAAAACCCCAACCAACCAATAAAAAAAAAAAATCTGTCACAGTTATTAGCAAAGGAAGATCACCAATTATTAATACTTATTATTATTTTCAAAATCAAAGCACCTACTAGAGTTAAATTCAATGTATTTCATTTCTGTCTATCCACCAGGCAACATGATAGGCCCAGACTTCAGTTCTTGTTGGTGTTCACTAGTGCATCAATTTGTCTACCAATAGGCGCTATATTTTTAATAAGAAATATGCAAGAAAGTATACAATATCTCAAAGACACTGGATCTTCCAACAAATAAATATATGCAACAATATAAAAATTGCACTATACTGTTATTATTCATTACTGAAACCATCATTAACAAAATGCTGTTATTCATTAGGACTGTTCTTAGACATATACCTCATTAACACAGCTTACAAAAGGCTTTCTAAATTTTACCACGTTATGTAGCAACCTGTATTCCATGGGGCAACTGAATTTACCATGGCCTCACCACCAACTATGCTTACACCGTATGAAGCACAAAAACACATCTGGCACCTCCAATTACATAAAGAGTAAAAAAATAAAAGGAATCCTGACTTCCATATTTAAATATACAGACTAAAGGAAGACCTTACTTCCAACTGGTATGTTTTATGAAAGACTCCATGACTAATGCTTCAAACATCTGAAGGCCACAATTTTCAGTCAGTAAGCCATATTACATATAACATATTATGTTATAAACAATAACATAAACTACACATGAAAATTTATCAAATAAAATTTTGTGTGGCAATATATAGATGGTAATGGGTATACTGCAATACCTGCTGCTGTCATACGCTGATGAGACTTCTGGATAGTTCAAGGATAACAAAACTTTACTGAAGCTACAACTGACTGTACTAGCAGTAAATCCACATCTATGATCAGAATAATGCATAATATCTTCAACAATTTTCAGTATACTTCCAGATGATACACACAGAAATATATGCCAAATTATTTTTCTTTATGACAGGCAACTTACCAGGTTCTTGGTGTTAGTGGAGAAAACATGTTACAGTAAGGTAACAGTTATGTGACAGGTCAATTGACTAACCCCCAGGAGCCTTTTCCTTTGTAAGAAATGGAAAAGGATGCAACAAGTAATATTTTTCAATCAATGATGCTTGTCTTGCTATAAAAGGAAAATTTCAAAACAAAACCAAAAGGCTGAGGCCCAGACAGCAGAGCCTGTACAGCCTTTGAGTTCTTCACTCCCTGGCTGAGCTGCAAATCCAAGATACCTATCCATCGGATAGTCTACTAGCTAAATATGTCAATAACCAATCCACTGCCATGGCATTTAAGCTGGTGTGAAGACACTGACATGCCTTTTCAGATCTGTGGCTCTTTCATCTCCTCAGACGAATGTTCCTACCAAACCACCTATTCGTAGGCTCCAACAGTTGTTTGTAATAGTTGCTGGTGCAGTGCTAAAGAGGAGATTCAAACACTGGGCTCTGACAGGCTTAGAGAACAAATCCCCTACACGCCAGAGGCAGCTCATGCATATAACTGATCTTTACTTTTTTTAAACAGAGCGGACAACGTATGTCATACAGATTTAGCAACGATTCAGCAAACCAACTAGCAACTTATTTTTAGGATAGAGTGGTGTAAACCATCAACATATATGTCTTTATTGCAAAAACTCACACATGAATTTGATTTTTCTTGTTCATAACCCAGGTTGAAAGACATTCTACTAAGACTACAGGAACAGTATAGTAACAGGTAAAGTTACAAATAGGTGGAAACCTACACCTTTTAATTTTACATAACCATGAATAATTAAATATCAAGGTAATTAATATTTCATTACTCTTGCTAATGTCATTGCCATCTAGTATTATAAAATTTATATTTAAGAAAACGTTTTCCTAAGCCCTAGAAGTCAATCCCAAAAATTATGAGGCTGTTTTAGCACTTTATTCTTGCATGAGAATACTAAGGCAGGAATTATTCTCCATCTGAGGGAAACTAATAGCTGACACATCCTGCTGTTAAACTCGGTTTACCACCTCTGTCACCATGTGTAACTGCATCCTAAAACTGAAATGAGTAGTGTCTTGTTTGTTTTCTTCCTTTGGGTACATTCACCAATATCTAAAAATCGCTCAAGTATAGAATATATATGAAGAAAGCTGAAGGCTTTAATAAGATAACAGTACAGCGGATAAAAAATTAATGGTATGATCTACTGATGAAAACTCTGGTACATGAAAAATTATGGATTTCTCCAGTCTTTTGAAACTTTGCGTTATCTGCTAAATACAAGTACAGACTGGCACAACTACATACATGTTGCAAGCTTCCTTATCCCTTGACAATTACAAAAGAAAAATTGAAAGAATTAATTATAATTAGTGTTTCAACTGTAATCAGTATTTCCTCTTGTAGTGGATCAGGTTTTTAATATAGAAAGGCAACTCATGCATTGCTATCAGTAGCAATACAGTATTTGTTATTCTGCAATTTCTACAGTGTTTACAAGTTTAATAAACGAGTAAATAAATCAAACATTTGCAGATTCTTCTGTTTACAGAGCCTGTCATTCTATACTAACTCAAATACTTCTTATGTCAAATCATTTTATTTTTCACATAGCAAGAGGTTCTACTCACACTTTTCATTTTGTATTGGTGGAATTACTGCAGGGTTTCTTTTTTACTAATTACTAAATTACTAAAGCACTGCTAGGTGAGGGGAAAAAAAAAAAGAAACCAACTATGCAGCTTTATTATGAGGAGCCTGGAGTCAGGAACTGAATTCTGACTATGGCAGGACAGTTTCTACAATGACAAAATATTATGCAGGAAAATTTACTACCCAATTTATTTAATTCAAGGACTTTTTCATCTGGCTGAGAAATATTTTCTTAGTGGGAAAATAATCTGCATGGAAAAAAGGAAAGAGCTTCTTTGTTTTGCCTCTACTACAGAGGAGATGCTGGCTGTTGGGTAAATCAGTACCTCCCAGCCTGTTAAATAAATTTAGTGGCAGCTGAACACAGAGTCAGAAATGCCATGATTAAGAGTCTTAAGTATATTAGAAATTCAGTCAGACAGCCAGGCAAGCATAAGTGAAAGGCGCATAATGGAAAACCATAAGGGAAATCAGCTTTTCAAGTTCATTACAATTTTGGAAGAAGAAAAGGGATTGTGCAGGTACATGGGGGCAAGGAAAATACAAAGCATGCATAAGCATAAGCAGGATGAACAAGACTGTGGCTTTTAAAAAATTTCACTCTACCTCTTTATTAGTGGAGGCCTCTGCTGTACTGCAGACATCCTGGTGATGTTGCCTACTTGACGATTCAGCACCCCGAGGTGAAGAGGAATCTGGAGATGGAGACTAGACATGGCAAGAAAATCAAATAATATTATGAGTGTCCAATGTAGAAATTCTTCTTTCATATTTTCCTCTAACTTGACAATCTCTAATAAAAGTAGAGATGAGGAAAAAAAAAAAAACCACAAGACAAACATTTAAAATGTTGTAACGCTTGCTTTTCATGATAATGATCACATTTCAATATCTCAGTGAACTTATTTTGAACAGTTAAAAGACACTTGTGTTTATTTGTCAATAATGTATGAAATTAAGCAGTTGTGAAATCTGAAAGCTGTACCCGGTGGTAGGCAACACCCAGCCAAAAAGTGAGTCAAGTTTTTTGCCAGGTGAATGGAAGACCATCTGGTATTCGGATAACTATTTACTCTTCCTGTCACCATTCAACTAAGCTGCAGTTACAGGACTTTCAGCTGCAGGAGTACATGACTGTGGCCTGCAGACAAATGACTGTGAGCTTACTGAAGGCTGCAGGCAATGCAGGCCAATGTCCTAAGCTCTGACACTCCAAGAAAGAAAAAAGGTGAAGCCACTTAGCAGTAAGCTCTGGTGGGGAACAAGTGAATTGACTCTAAGCAGAACACAGGGATTCAGCTAGAGATTACTTAAGTGTCAAACTCAAGAAAGTGAAGAAAAGACTGCAATTTCCCACAAGCAGAAATGCCCAGGTGTAATCACCTGAGGTGCTAAACTAATCTAAACTGAGCAAAGGGAGGCTGCAGTGGATGTCCATAAATGTTACTCCATCATCTTAAAAAACAACTTTTATAAACTCTGCAGAGTAACACTGATGTATTCAGGGACTTGTGAACATATTCAATGACTATTCAATGCCACTGCAATCAAGGACTGTGATTCCTAATTCTACATACAATGCAAACATGGAAAATATTCCACAGTTCATGCTATGATCTCAGTAATATACATGCTCTTTAGATCAAATTTCCTCATTTTTCTCTTTTCACTGCAAACAATCGAGTGGAGCAACTGACCATGTGATTCACCAGCAAGTATCTTGATAAAGAGGAAGAATGCTTTCGAAAAGGATATTCTAATCATAGACAATTCCTAATGAATGCTGGTGACACTAAAAAGTTGTAGCAAAGTATCTGAAGTACATAGCAGGGGGCCCTGGTATGGGGGTATGACATAAGAACCCAGAACATGGAATTAATGAAGGTGACCAAAATGAAAGAGTACAAAGCTTTAACCCAGCAGGCATTTTTAGAGGCAGATTTTAAGGACATACCTGCAAAACATGTCTGTGTAAGTTAAAATGTGAATCCTCAAAGGAAATTTAGCATTTAGCTATGCCCAACAGCCCTGGCATTTACACTCTCCTTTGACTGAAGGAGTCGTGGCTCTAGCTTTGCCAGCTCAGCAGTTCATCACTGATGGCAAAAGAGTCAGCTGCTATTCTTCCCTTTTCATAAGCAATTACATGGCACGGCTTTTCTCTAAGCCAATGAGTCATAGCAGAAGAGGACTACATTTCTAGTGTTCTGAGCTGGCAGCAGCTCCAGTTTAGGAGTGCCCTTGTGCTCTGCATCCACTCCAGCTGAAACATTGCATTCTATAAAACAGTGTACAAAATTTAAAGAACCAAACCAAAACAACAACAAAAAAAACCCCTCCAAAATAAAAACAAACTAACAACACCCCCAAACAAAACAAAAAAACCCACACACCCCAAAAAACTAAACCTCCAAGTTTCTCTTAAATACAGAAAAAAAACAAGAAAACAAAACTCCCTTCTCCTCTTTCTCTTTACACTCATTGCTCTAAAATGTCCACCTCCGATAATAACTAGGTATTAAAATTACAGTTAACTAAGAAAGGCTTCCAAAGAGTTAAGATGCAATTCCTTACACATATATCTCCTAGGTAAAAGAGCAGTCCCTGCATCTCCCTGTATTTTGAATTACAACTGCAAGGCAAAAGGAGATGCAGCTGTGAAACAGTCCCTGACCAGATACAGCTGTGAAATGGTCCCCAGAATGCTGGGATGTGCTTGTGCCATCAGACTGAAGAACTACTCACTGCACCTTGAGAATTCAAGCAGGGGCTGTGGAAGAAATACAGGGCCATTTGGCTTGCTGTGCAAGTACCAGAGTTAAAAGCACGACAACTGCAGAAATAGCAATTCTATTTACATATAGAAGTGTCTTCATAACACTCATATTCTTAATAGTCATGCAGTATTTCCATGTTAGGATTAAATATAAAAGGCACACAATACCATCAATCCAATAATGACACCCAGATATTATAGGATTGAGCTTTAAACAGCAGAAATAGAAGCAAGTTAAGCACCAGATGTTTCCAAACTCAGAAAATATTTATAGAAGGCCTGAAAGCTCTGATATTTATACACTGAAGGATAACAATTAATAATTTAAACCAGACATTTGGCATTAAGAAATTTGGCACCATTCAAAATGTACTAACAGTTACTCCAGTAGCAGTACAAATACTTTTACTCAGCTATTTTCATTTACAAAGTATCAGAACTAAGCAACTATCAAAATTATCACAGGCTTTCTGTAGGCTCTGTTTCAATGTCTGCTCAAATACTTCTGGGGGAAAAAAAAAGAAAACCAAAACCAACCAAAACAGAAAAACTCAAAACAATGCTCTCCCCCCCAAATTAAAACCAACTAACCAAACAGTACTCCCCAAACTACAAAACCCAAATATCAAATATCTTACCAAGTTTGCTACTTGACATGACACGAGAGCTGTCATGTCCAAAAACATTTGTACAAAAAAGTTAAGACCTGGAAGAACAAACTCTCATCTTCAACATCAAAATGCATTTTTAGAGGTACCATATATAATGTATAAAGAAAGAATGCAGTCACAACAATAAGAAATATTTTGATAGATCGTAGTGGATAGACAACTTACATAGTTGCTCTAAATAAAGCATAAAATAAAAATTTAGTGACTGCTCTGTTGTCATGAACAAAACAAGTTTTCAAAGCCTAACAAAAATGTCAGAACAAACACAGTAAGCTCATATGCAGCATACTGTTATTGGGTACAGAAGTCCATCAGTGGAATTAGAATTTTTTTTCTTAAGTGCATCAATAAAAAAGTGCTAGTTACCCCATTCTTCCTCTCAAGTATTTACTTACGTTTTTCTTACGATATTCAATCTGGTACATCCAAAAATTCTCCATCTCAATTTTGGCGTTGTTTGACTCTAACAACGCAACCCACTAAAATGCAACCCACTCCACCTGAGAAACCTTCCTTGCTACTGTGCAGAGGGATTTAGTAACAGAACTTGTAAAAGGAGAGGATTGGGTTACATCTAGCTTATCCAGGTCAATTCAGTTGTTTACTATGTAGCTTATGAAGACACATGTAACTGACACCAAAGCATCTCCAAATACAACCACTTGCTCTTGCTTTATAGAAGCAATGTTGTTTTGCATGCTTTTAGCAGCAGATCACCTGAAGAGAGTATAACTTTTGGGTCATATAATCACACACAAGGCTGGGAGAGAGGGGATGAAATCTAGATAGAATCATGAAGTCACAGAATATTTTCTCTTGGAAGGGACCTTAGGATCATCTAGGTTCTACTCCCCCTAGACCAGCTTGCTCAAAGCCCTGTCCAACATCTGAACACATCCAGAGATGCAGCATCCACAGCTGCTCTGGGTAAACTGTGCCGGTGCCTCACCACCTTCATGGTAAATAACTTTTTCCTTATAGTTAATCTAAATCTACTTTCTGACAATTTGAAGCCATTCCCCTTGTCTATCACTGCATGCCCTTGTAAAACGTCCCTCTCCCAGCTCTCTTGTAGTCCCTTTACATACTGAGAAACTGTAATAAGGTCTCCCCAGAGTCTTCCCTTCCCCACTCCAACTCTCTCAGACTGTCTTCATAGAAGAGGTGCTCCAGCCCTCTGATCATCTCCATGGCCTCCCTCTGAACTCACTCCAGCAGGTCCACATCCTCCTTATGTCAGGGCTCCCAGAATTGGAATCGGTACTCCAGGTGGGGTCTCACAAGAGCAGAGTAGAGAGGGAAAATCATCTCCCTCGATCTGCACTGCTTTTGGTGCAGCCCAGGATATGGTTGGCTTTCTAGGCTTCAAACACAGCTCACGTTCAATCTTTCACCCCTCAGTGTCCTCAAGTCTTTTGCCGCAGGGCAGCCCTCAATGAGTTTTTTCTCTCAGTTTGTATTTGTGTTTGGGATTGCCCCAACTCAGGTGTAGGACCTTGAAATTTGCCTTACTGAACATCATGAGGTTCTCACAAAGTCCCCTTCTCAGGCCTGTCCAGGACCCTCTGAATGGCATCCCTTCCCTTTCTTCAGCAAAATTCAGTGAAGGTACAAAACTAGAGACTTTCATCTAAGCAGTGACTCTGTACCTCTGTCAAAGTCTTTGAAGAAAAACCCCTATCTGTTCCAGCTATATTACTGTCTCAAATACAAAATAAAAATACATATAAGAAACATAGAAGTGTAGATCTGACACAGAAAAGTTCAAGGGAGCAAACTATAAACATAACCAACAATAAATGTAACTGAGCCTGTTAGGGCAAGACAGCCCTTTATTTTGCCTATTTCAAAGAGTCTCTTGGCCACGTGAGTCAGTAGCAGTAACCATGTGGTACCCTAGTCAAGCTTTTTGAGCTGGTAACTTCTCTTTGAATAAAATCTTAGGCTGTATGGACTCCGGTTGTCCATCGGGCCACATATACACACTGTGAAGGTAAGATCTGTCCAGCACCAGGCATGCTGGATGGAAGACTGGCAGCACAACAGGGCTCCTGGCAGCTGGCTCAGTGCTGGATATTTCTCTTCTCTTGAGTATGGACTTCCTTAGCTGTATTTCCACTTGAACTTCCAGTAACAATGCAGATTTATGTGCCCGTCTGAAAAAAAATCGGTGTGGATCTCTCCTGTGTTTTCAAAAGATTTTAACTGCAATGAGTGTGGTTCTAGTTTTCAACAGCACAGAAAAATCCCTTGAAATTACTTTCATCTTTCAATAATTAAAAAACCTAAAAACCAAAAAAATATTCAAGAAGTTATGTATTCAGTGCTCAACATAATTTAAAAGCCTGTAACTCATCTGGGAGAGTTTGTCCTCAAGCAGACTAATTGATGAATTTAAACTTTCTTCTGTGTGACTGATGATTAACTCTTTTTGTATCGGTTTGGTTTTTTAAAGACCTTCAGTTTTAAGCTTTTGAGACTTTTTTCCATGTAAACTTAAATCTGTGATCTCACGTAGATGACAGAAAGGTGACCTGTAGTCTGTGTGCTCAGTCAACGGTTCCAAAAGGCCTGCTCCGAAAAAAACCCAAACAATATACTATCACAATAAGCTCATCTTTACTTCAATTCTTTCCTTTCTCTTTTTTCCCCCCTTAGTTCATCTATTACTGAAGCCTGCTTAATTATTTAGAAAACTTATCTATGGCCTTTTTAATAATACATTACTCCTGCTGTGGAAAAAGTGAAGCAAATTCATCTCCATGAAAACACTTCACTTCTGAAGTCGTAAGAAACGAGAAAATCCTGCAATTGAGAACTCAAAGGTTGAAATAAAACATATTTAACCAAAAACAACAGAGAAGCAAAACAATGCAGCTCAGTTCTCTTCTATCTGGAAGGCTTGTTTTTAGCTCTAAATTTCTACTTCACAAATCTAAACCACCCATGTATGTGGTTTTACTTTATATTAGGGTTTATTCTAATATCACACCATCTCCAGTGTCTGCAGAGGAACAGAGACTGTGAACACCAGTGACCAGGGCATTGCAAAACCAAAGTCTTGGCATGCAGAACAAATCATGCCCTGCAGGTCAGCAAAACTCGGCTTTCTGATCAACAGCCCCATAGATAACTGAATGGACCTCAGAAAAAGGTCATGGTGTCTAGTCCTTAAATAACCTCCAAGCCACTGTTTCCTCCTGATTATGGCAGAAGTGAAGAAGGCAGCCTGCTTCTATTCTCTTTAAATCACAGACCAAAACATTCTACTTGAGTTTTGTATCTTTCAGTGCTTTTCTTATATAGGTCTCTGTACTTCTACTTCTGTAACTAAGCAAGCCACTCTTCTCAAAGTTCTACGACATTTAAAAGTCACTTCTTAAGACCTGCTGTACAGTTTAAACACCACTCATTGCATTTTGAATTATCTACTACACAAAACTATACTCTTTTCCACTTGAAAATGTGTTCATCCTCAAGTCCAGATCATGCATTGCATGTCTTCTATTTAGACCTTTAAACACCACAATTTCTGTGTGTGGCTAGGTGCACTCACTGCAAGTTTCCAATGGAGAATCTGACAGGTAATAATGATGATTAAAAGCTGCTTAAATGAGATATGGGCCTTCCCTTCCAGTGAGGTAACTGTGCATCTAGAAGAACATATTTTCCTGAAGGGTCTCCTGCTTCACTACTTCTGGGCACATGCATAACACAGACTCCATGCTTGAAACTTTTCATGGCTCCAGCTACAAAGTTTTATTCACTGCAGTGGAAAGGTTAAAAGAATTGGGATTGTTTAGCCTGGAAAAGAGAAGGATTCAGGGTGACCTAATTGCAGCTTTTTGGTAGCTTTTAGGCTTCCTTAAGGAAGCCTAAAAAAAAAGCTGTAGAGGGGCTACAAGAGCATGTAGTGACAAGACAAGGGGGAACTGCTTCAAACTGAAAGAGGGCAGGTCTAGATTATGTATTACGAAGAAATTATTTCCTGTGAGGGTGGTGAGGCATTGGAACATGTTGCCCAGAGGAACTGTAGATGCCCTATCTCTGGAAGTGTTCAAGGTCAGACTGACTGGGGCTCTGAGCAACCTGGTCTAGTGGTAGGCGTCCCTGCCCATAGGAGGGGGCTTGGAACAAAATCTTTAAGGTCCTTTCCAACCCAAGCCATTCTATGATTCCACGATTCTTTGTGTGAACAAAATCTACATTTCACACTCAAAAAACACACTTAACTGCATTTCCATGCTCTTTTCCATCACAGGTCAGTTTCTTTTGTCACACTTCTTGCAGGTCTAACTGCTATTGTATTTGAAAAAGAGATTTTTGTGAGGCCATATCCAAGTGATGGTCTGCTTTGGTTTAAAAAGTTTAAAAGACAAACAGATTTGGGAAATAAATGTCAATTGTACACATCTCATATGTGTGATAAACATTTAAAAACGCTCTTACTGCCTTTATTCAAAAGATACTGATGACTTTTCAGCTTTTATCAAATACACAACTCCTTTCCCACAAACTAGATGTCCAGACCATCTCTTATTCAAGAGAATGCACACATCATTAAACCAGGCTGCACAAGGCACATGACAGCTAATACTCTAGATTGTTAAATATTAAACAGGTAGCTCTGTACGCTATTTATTTATTCACAGAAGCCAGCTACCTGTTTCCTACATCACAGGACTACAAGAGTTTATTACAATGGAATCTGTGAGCAATTCTTTTCTTCATGTACCTACCAAGCATTTCTTGTGAGAAGAAATGCATAGGAATGACTGATATTCCCGGTAGGTTACCCGTGAATAAACCTGGAATCAGGACATCTTAAGTGCAAATGGATACAGTGATCTATATCTTTCTTACCATCACAGTCATTGCATCTCTTTTCTAACAGTCCCAAACTATACCCAGCTGCAGGTTACCAGATATTTCTAGGTTGTTAGCTTCTCAAAATAGTCTCTAGACACTTCCAACTGGTATTCTACCAAGCATTCTGCTGTGAATGTATCGCTCAAATGCTCAGCACTGGGCAGTAATAGTCACTTTCTTGCAAAAAAAAAAGGCAAAAGAGGTTGTATCTAATGAGTCTCAACCGCAAATTTTTCTGACTCCCTGGCTTCACTGGTCTCCAGCAGGGAGCTCCTAGCTAAATAAAAAGTGACTGCTATTTGGATCTAAAGAGGTCTTATCAGTTTCAATATCCTATGATTAAGAATACAAAAGTATTATAAATATCTTCAAGTAAGTTCTATCTC
This sequence comes from Empidonax traillii, assembly GCF_003031625.1. Classification (NCBI taxonomy): domain Eukaryota; kingdom Metazoa; phylum Chordata; class Aves; order Passeriformes; family Tyrannidae; genus Empidonax; species Empidonax traillii. Next base: position 1,854,495 of record NW_020955200.1, read on the forward strand.
TAAAAGGAAAATTGTTTTGCTAAAAAATATGAGGACAGTTTTCAAAGTAGACCTGCAAAATAACTGAAGGTAATAAAAGCATACAATTTGCATTATTCATCTGCAGCTCCTTGATACTTCTGCGGCAAGAAAATAGTGTCTGCCTAGAGAAAAAAACAATCTTACTTCAAGGTCAGTGTTACGAATCAGACAGAAAAACACCTTTGCCATATACTGGCTAACATATACTAGTTGGACTCAGCTTAAGTAAAGCAAATACATACCTCATCTTCAGGGAAAAACAAAATTCCTACACAGTTCCAAGTCCCTTCTACAACATGTCTTCCCCTCAATCTGCTATAGAACTTCTAAACTATTTGCCTAATTCACTTCCTCCTTCCAAAAACACAGATAGTTTGTACATCTAAAACTGTCATTTATCTTTTCACTGAGCTATACTGTCATTATAGATCACTGTTTTGATTGCAGCCAGCCCTGAAAATCTCAGTAAGATTCTCATCTGACTTGCTATGAAAAATATCAAACAAGAAATTAACTTTTGGTGCAAAATGGGAGCCCCTGTGGACTTCAACATCTAATCTATGCAGAGACCAACAGAAACATCTGTTTTGTCCACTGTATCAGCATACCAGGCTGAGTCACACCAGCATACCTTACAACAGTTAAATTCTGCAAAATGCAGCTGGATTTTGGAGAGCAGCAGAAGCACCTTCATGAAGGACTTGGTGCTCTCAGGATCCTCAGCCTAACGTCAGTGAGACCATCATGGTACTTGGTGTTACAATCAATCAGGAAGCAATATGAAGTTCTTTGATCCTCCAAGCAAAGACAACACTTACAAACATAGACAATATGCTAAACAAAATGTATAGCAAAAGAGTACTGAGATCCATTTGAAAATGGGAAGAAAAATAATTACAGCTTTTGGAATTTTTTTAAGAAGTTAAAAACAATTGTTTCCCATAAAGAATAATCTGAGAGGATTTCCTTAGCCTTCATGTGAATGCTAATCAACTGCATAACAGACATAATTTTTACAATACTTGTAGAAATAACTTTTGCAATGTAGATTTGGTGGTTCTGCTTTGGTTTTTGTTTGGTGGAGGGGGTGTGTGTTTGTTTGTTTTTAAATATTCAATAAAACTATGAAGAATCAGGAAAACAATTCAAACATACTTATCACTGTATTTCAAAAAAAATTTAAATCTAGAACTATATGTCTCAGTTTGCATGTTTTTTCAGCAAAACACCATGCTCCAGAAATTTCTTTCCATTCGTAGAATACTAGTTTTCACAATTTTGAATGTGTATAAACAAATCAGAAGCCTGTCATAGAAATACATGGTATGTGATCTTTTTTCACCGTTTGAATTCCCTTTGCAATGGCTGAGGTTTTGAATAGTTCTGATGCATTCTTAATGTTAAAATAATTCAGTTTAAAACACCAAACAACACAGAGAAAGTTCTATTTTTTGTGTTCTTCTCAACAAAAAAAAATTCCACACATTCACAAAAGCATTCTACAGCAGTAAAGAGGATAGAGCAAATGTTTGCAGTCTACTTACCTTTTAAGTAATAGCCTACGAATATATAATAGACTATTTTTGGTCAGTAAACTTAGCCTACCAGCTCTTTTCATATTAGGCATAAATTTAATGCAGTTAGCAGTTGTTTATGAGTTTATTTTATTAAAAATGCAGAAAATTCAAAAAACTTGGAGCACCTACTTTCCTACAGACAGCTGGAACCACAACTTAGGAAACAATACTGATCCAAGTTAAACCTCATGCCAAAAGTACAGGATTTCAGAAGTGCTGATGCTATAAATCCAAACAATGGCCTTTGATACTCAGGTTGCTGGAGAGTGAATACATTTTACACTGATAATGTATTGAGGTTCATAACATATTTCTAGAGCCTGCAAGTGGACACGCAACTTTTCTAGAATATAAATCTGATCTACAATACCACCATACAGAATATTAATAGATTTCTGACAGAACTGTTGGGATTATGTGACAGAAGATAAAACGTAGAAACCTAGAATTAACAAAAACACACAAGGATAGGTAATAGAAAAGGAAGTGTTTGGTAGCTATTCTAAAATACCCTATGGCAGTAAAAAATGTAACAGCACTTGTTTCAAAAAATACAAGTCAAGAGCTCCATGTAACAAATTCAGTATACTTGGAGTCAGCAGTGTTTAATAAAGAAACATTTGGCTACCAGATAATGCATGTGGTTATTTTTCTCGTACTCTCTAGAATACAAATTTAAAACAAAGCACTACATACCTTTTCAAGAATGAGACACAGAACAACACATGCACCCTTCCTCACTGTCATGCATGTCACAGTTAAAGGAATAAGACACACACAACCTGAGAGCCAAAAGCTTTGTATACTCACATCTCCATCTAGTGGCCTCTGGTCGTCAGAATCCCTGGATGGACTGATGTCCTGGCGCATCACCCAGATAGGCTCCTTAGGCTCATCAGGGGTGTAAGGAGAACGGATGGTCCTTGTCTTCACTTCCTCGATAGCTTCTTTAATATCCTTGATGGCCAGTGAAATTGCATCTCTCTTTTCCTTGCTGTACCTCTGTACAGATTCTCCCGAGCTGGATGTAACTCGAGAACCAGATGTGAGCTGGCCATCACTTTCATGCCCACCACCGACAAGAGCCTGACCATGCTCCAAACTCTGCTCTGACTCTGGCATGTCTTCAGCTGCCTTGTCTAAGCTCTGGGAGCTCATGCTCTGCTTCACCTCTGCTACAATCTGATCAATATCCTCCTCCTGTTCATAGCTATCCATTCTTGGGTAGGGTGCAAATTCTGCTTCCTTTTCAGGGCTGTCAGACTCTCCATCCGATCGCTCATCATAGTGATGAAGGCGGGCACCAAGTGCCTCCTTGCGGTAATTGTCGGCTTCCTCCCTTTCCCTCTCGTACTGTTGGATCCCCTCCCTAACATCGAGGTCTGGTGTATCTCCTATTTCCTCATATACATGCTCCTGCAGTCCGTAGTCAGCATAAGCCTCAGCATACTGCTCATCCTCTCCCCGGTGGAAGAGCCGATGCGTGTAGACATAACCTGAGTAGGCCGCATTCATAGCTTCCTCGTGCTCAATGGAATGGAAGTGTAAATGATTGGGCAATGTTCGGTTATGAATGGCCTCGCCATGCTCAGCCTCAGCGTTCTCTGTGTACTCCTCAGACTCTGGCCTGTACTGCACTGCATATGCACTCTCATCCTCATTCTCCTGCACCCTCTCGGTGTCATAGCTGTCCTCCACTGTGGCTATCACATCCCCTTCTGCAGTATCCGTGTGATTGTGAAAACCACTCTCCGTGCTGGCTGACCGAGCTAACATCCCTTCCTCCTCCTGCCCAGACAGGCCTGCTTGGCTGCTGTTTGTATGCCTTGGGTAGCGAGTCACATACCTCCGCTCCTCTTCCACCTCCGAGTGCTCCAGATCAGCCTCCACTGACTCATTCACTGCTCCATTTGCTGGCTCTTCACTGATCTCCCCCTCAGGTGGTCCAACCAAATGGTTCATGGCAAGTTCGGGAGGGTAGGTCACTTATTCTACTGACATTTTGTCTACCACAGCTGGAAAGAAATAAAAAAAAAAATATCTCTGACATTACTCTTAAAAAAACCCTGGAATCAATAAGCAGAAGCAACAAGAGGTACCCTTCCTTCCCCATAAGACAAGCATTTGACTTGGTCAGCTCTGCAGTAAGACAACAGCCAGCACAACAGTATAATCTCCCGTGCAAACACCTCCAACAGCAGCAACCAAAACCAACACTCCTAGGGACTGAACTTTCCACTTCTGTGGACAAACTCATGGTGGAAGAATCATTCCCAAGCAACTCTTTGTAGATGCTTCTATGGACTGCAGTGGCATTCAGTGATGCTGGCAGGTGTATATTAGAATAGCTAACTTTTGCCAGGAGCTCAACCATGGCAGAGATACAACAGAAGTATTTCGCCTTTGGTCCAGCACTCTCCCTAGAGCTCACTAACTCAGAGCAAAGGAAAGAAGTTGTAACGTAAAATAACAGACTCAGTCCTGTCATCACAGGAGCCTGAAATTGCTCAGATACACAACAGCTACGCATTCAACACTTCTTCAGTGTCTTGGCATATCAGCTAAGATAGCTGAGCTAATCACCCTATGCCCTTTCAAAAAATCAGTAGAAATAAAAGTGCAGTCTCAGGTTATCTGAAGTATCTGTTTCTTCTCCTGAGAGAAGCACATGACAACTAGACACAATACAGCTATCTTTGTGGAATCTATCTATAATCAATTAAAATGGCTTTTTCCCTAAAACATGGAGAAGACTTTACTTATATTCATAACCGTGACCACACTGAGACTAGTAAGGCATCTCAGCTTCGCTGACTTTGAGTAAAAAAAATTCCAAGATTATGTAATTACCAGAGAGATCTGCCAATAAGAATAAATACACAAGGCACAGAAACAGGTGAACTGTAAGAATACAAATTAGCTTCTACAAGTTTCATAGAGCAAGCAGGCAGATCTAGCTCCTCAAGTTCCATTTTTATGTAATATCTTCAGCTATTTTGAACCTTGCCCTATGTTTTTAAAATGCAGTGTCATGAAAAGGACACACCATGTGCTTTAAGTCCATGAACCAAACCACATATCCGTAAGTAAAATACAGCTCTAGCCTGTGACTTGTTGGTAAGTACTAAAAGAAGAGATACCTACTGGAAGACTTGTAACTTGAAGGATCCATAAAAGCATGTGTCAATTACCAACTAAAAAAATTAATGTGAATGTGAAATAGAGCTTGAATCAAATCTAGTAAACAGAGGCAGAGAGGCTCAGGTGGCACTTAGCTGACTAAATGAGCTCTGTGCAGAAGAGCTAGTGGGAATAACTTCCTGTGATGAGAAAGCAAAAGTAATTTCAGTTGCCCTCTATTAGAAAAGTTGATAGGTATGCAAGGCTAGGTGTGAGCCACTTGCACTATACTTCCATGGGAAATCTAAAGGGTAAAACTTCCATCTCAGTGAACGCTCCTTATCTTTTTTACACCTAATGTTTTAGCCTTATAAACTTAGGAGTCCTAAAAAAAAGCCCAATGAATCAAAACAAAGAAACAAACCAACCAAAAGCAAATCCAAAACCCAACCCAAACCAAACCAAACAACAACAAAACACAAAAAACTATAAAACAAACACAAACCCCCTTGAAAACAAAAAACCAAATCACAAAAAACCCAAAAAGCACACTAGCCTGATTCCAGATAGATTTTTTCATTTTCAGAAACTGCTCATACACAGCTTTCACAAACCTTGTGTGCTGTGTTTAATATCCAAGACTTATCTTTCCCATTCTCATCACAATGAAGAGAATTTAGCATATAAAAAACGCAGCTGTAAAATAATAGCTAATCAATCACATTAGCTAAGCAGGTAAGGATGTTCTACATAACCTCATCCTTTTTCAAAATAAATAAAAATCCTCGGTTTGCTTTTTCCAGCCAAGGAAGGTGTGTTAGTAAAAAGGCTTCAGTAACAAGATAAGATCTTTTCCAGGTAAGACTTTCAATAAGTCAGAAAGAATGGACATAATACAAGTGTATATGCAGGTGTGCACCAGAACTAACAAACTAAACACCCTCCTGCCTGCAGCATATGATATGTTATTTAAGTGTGCAAGAACCCCAGTAATGGAGAGCTTTCCATTTTTAACCCACAAAAAAAAAGGTGAAGATGCCAAGGCATAACAGCCCTTTGAAAAGTCCTTCCCAAGGAGGATTACAATTAAGGAATACACTTGGTGCAGGCAGCTCGGTTTGCAACTTGCAGTGTGAGATGTAGGTGGAGCTCTGGGTGGCAGAAGCCCCAGGCAAGAATCATGAATTGCTGAGCCTTTGCATAGAAAACGACACCAGTAGCACCATCCAGGTGGATGGACAGTGAGAGACACAGTAGGAGCCAAAGACTTAGGGGCAAGAGTGAGACTTCCATGCACTTGGACTGTGAGGGGATAAAAGCCCAAGGGTTTCTTTGTTTTGGGTCCCTCCTTGGAGGCCCCAGCTCAAGCTGTGTGTGTGTTACTGCACCATGAATAAGTGGCCTTATGGAATGAGACATCTGAGCCCCTGCCATGGGAAATCTGAGGTCAAACCAGTAAGGAAACCTGGTCTAATTATGAAAGAATGTGTGGGGAGTCAAGTGGGGACCCGTCAGGTCACTGGAGCCACCCGCTGCAAAGGGGCTTCAGCACCAGCAGTGAAAGTCTCTGGTGGTGGGAGAGTGACAGTCAGAGAGCCTTGTGAATGGTCAGATTGGGAAGTTTTTTTAACATTGTCTGCTTTCATCCAAGTCAGTTATAATGTTTCCACTCTTTTGCACAGAGACAGAATTAGGCTAAAGTAGAGGACTGTTTAAAAAATCTGCCTTAAACCTGTTGCATTCAAAGTAGCCCCTGACTCACACCCAAGTGTCATTGGCCACCCACAGAAAAAGGGTAGTGCCAGTTGAAAGAAATGAAGTTACACATAAAACATAGGATGACAATCAACTTTCTGAAATCTTATCACATGTATCCTTACATATCTTTAACTGAGTTACGTTTTTAGAAAAGAAGGCAAAAAATCAACCACATGAAGATATCTCAAGTCAAGTAAGTCAAACTACTCAAGTATCAAATGCCACAACGCTTAAGACAATAAAAGTTCTGATAATAGCTGAAAATATGTCATCTCGATTTAGAATTCCTGCTACAAGACTGCAGCTTCATGTATTCTATGGACAGGCAGCACCACTGGCACGTCTAGCTATGAGAAACAAATTACAGAGATTACAAACTATATAAAATACTGCTAAGTACCATCTAAGAGACCCAGTATTTTTCTTTTGCAAAATGAAAGTCCAAATTCCCACTTGTAAAACTGTCCTCGTGTGAAGAATTCTCTCAGTTTAATTTCAAATATTGATATCCTAAAATTTTCAAGGTTGTGTCTTTTGAAGGGAAGAGGGGGAAACGCTAAGCTTTACTTAAAACTTTTTACAAGAAAGGTTCTCTTCTGTTTGTCTTTCCTCCTGTAAATTAAATTAAACTTAAATTTTTAATTTTGCAAACAATAAACTATTATTTATTTTTATATCTAAAAAAAAATTTAATTGTTAGAAAATAAGTGTACTTAGAAAATTGTAGATTTGAATGAATGTCCTTAAGCCACCTATGCCTCTGTAACCTTCACTGAAAAGTAAGCTTCTAAATCAAGAACATTTATTTTATTGTTTAACAATCAGTCTTTAGGATAGTAACTTAAAGAACACCTATTAAGTTTGAGGGTTAGAGGCACTAAATCTCTTATCATACACGGTAGCTGGAAGACTACTAAAACCAACACTTTTTATTCTCAGTAGCATTTCCCTCAAGCAAATACAAAGTCTACCTGATTTTTCTCACCAGACTTTCAAAAAGCACTTTATTTCCGGCAAGCAAAAAGAATCAATAACCCACATAAAATGCCATAGACAGAAGAGAATATAAGCAAGAGAGGTCATCCAACCTTGGAAATATAGACACAGCACCTATTTGAAATGATACTATAGTTTCATATTAATTACCCAGAACAGCAACTGTGCTCCAGTAATCAAATATATATGATAAAGTGCTCTGTAAGCACTCTCACTTTTGCACACAGGACTTAATGGATGGCTCTGTCTTCACAATAGAGAAATCAGAGTTTGATTACTACTACAACTAACTCTTTGCTGAAGGTTAAACTACCTTCCTGCCTGTAAAGAAGAAAAAAATAAATATATCCATATATTTCTTATGCAACATGAAGAAAAAGTTGGAAGTTTAAGAATTTTTCTCTACTACTTTAAATTAAAAAAGAAGCATTTAAAACACAATTTAAGAGCAGACCAACATCTTAGAGCAAGACCACAACATGCATGCCCAGTGCTACTCAGGAAAAGATACACAGTAAGAAAAGATGAAAGTGGGACTGATCAGATTCCAATGTGGTTTGTTACTTCTTACCCAAGTCCAGATGCATAATTGTCTGACTTCCTGTATACACAGGCAGAAATTAAATTATTATTATTACTATTATTATTCCAAATATGACTAAGAGTTCATTTTATAAGAGCATCATACATCATATTTCCCCAGTTTAATCCTGACTTGAATAAAAACTCATGCTCTTGATGTTACTGTCTCAAAACAAAGCTGTATGCCACATGGAACCAAGAGCACAGACACACAGAGACTTTTTTCTGTCATATACAGGATAACATGATAACTCAAGGTAGGAAGGTACCACAAGAGGTCTCCAGTCCAAACCCTGGCCAAAACACAACCAGCTTTGAGCTCAGATCAGATTGCTCGGGGCTTTATCCAGCTGGGGCTTGATAACCTCCAAGGCTGGCTATGGCACAGTCTGTATAGGCCCTAACTCAAGTGCTGGGCTGTCCTTGTGAGGAAAACATTGCTTCCTGACAGTTAGTTTCAATTTCCCATTTCAGCATGTCCCAGTTGTCTCCAGTGCTCCCTCCCATCAGAGAATACTGTGAAGATCTGCATCCCCTCCATCCCCTGAAGTTGCTGCTGGGTGATCCTGAAGCCATCCCTCCTCCCAGCTGAACCAGTCCTCGTCCTGCAGCCTCTCCTTGCAGAGAGGCTCCAGACACACTGTCTCAGTGGCTTCCCATCACCTCACCCAGTGTCAGTCCTGAATCAGGTACCCAAGGCAAAGGCAGTACCCAGGTGGGGTCTGGCAGGCACTGAGCAGAGGAGATGGTCCTCACCTTACCCTGCCTCTCAGGATTGTGTCTGTCCCACACTGCCCCTGCTGCCACTGACCCTTATTCTGCTGTGTGGGCCATGTCCCAGAACTGCCACTTAGCTCCACCAGCCCCAGCCTGTATCCTCGCAAGGGGTATTTACTACTTTTTTTATTTTCATTAATTATTTCCCTTATAAGAAGCATAACTCTTTCCTCTTATTTTGCAGAACTTTCACAAGAGAAAATTTAGTAAGGCAGTTGAGTGTGTGAGCAAAAAGAGTTCTGTCTTCCCTAAAAAACTTCAGCCATATTTACCCATGCCTTCCATGAAAAATAGCTATTCTTTGAACATATTTACCCATAACTCCAAATCACACTGGAAGCACAGAGACCTCTGACTGGATTTTCAAAGGCATCAAGTGCCAGTTTTCTTAGCATGCTCTCTGAAGAATTTCACAAAGCACCTCTGTTTTTCCAGACTTCAGCAATGCACCAATGTTTCACTTGTACATGTTAATAAGACATATGAACACAAGCTACCTCTCAAAAAACCAACACAGTCTTTTAGCAAACATATGTCTTTGGGACACATCTTCAATCTTTTTTTTTTTTTTTTAAAAAAAAAAAAAGCCTCTGTGGTATGAAATTGCTGAGAATTTAACAGCCCACTTAGACTTCTCTGTTTCTCCTGTGTTAGATACCTCTCAAAACATATTTAACTTTTCTCCCCTTCCAATTCACTTTTTATTCAAAACTAAAATATAAACTTGAGCAAGAAACACTGTTTAGTAATCTTCAGTGCAGACAGGCCAGATCCCATAAACACTTTAGGGTGTGTAGAGATAGAGAGTGCTCTGATTAGAAAAGGAACAGATCCTTCCCACCACCTAACACTGAACTCCTGCCTGCACAAGAAACAGAAACAATAGATGGAGTACCTAAAGCCATCCCTCTGCTGCCAGAGGAAAGGTAACTGATAATACAGCCCAAACAGTAATGATGAATCAAAACCAGTAGATAAAAATCTTGACAAGGAACCACAGGTTCCTTCTGCAGTGAAGTACAACAATTAGACATTGTACTAAAGACACTTGAAAGAATAAATCGAAAATCCCATATTGTAATTGGTTGAGGGAATAGAATAGACTCTTCTCACCACCAAAATGATCAAGTAAAAGTCTTAATACAGCTAAGCTAAGGAAATTTTGGGGTCTCTTTCACTTTGCTTTGATTTTCTGATAGGTTATTGCTGGTTTAATTCCTGGCTGTATTATGTATTGCATCTTAGCAGACAGCCAGATAATCTAAAATTTGAACACTGGAATTGTTATTCTGGTATTTAAATTGGTTACAAATAAAATAATTTTCCAAAGGAGAAAGAGGGATTGAAATAGCATACAAGCAATGTCAAAGCGTGACAGAATTGAAGATCAATACTACAATCTGAGGCTAGCTTCACTCTCTGTTTCAGGTACAACTATTAAAAATTAATCTATACTAAATCTAAGCACATTGTTGTCTGTAATCTACCATTTTTCCTCCTCTGTGTAAAAGGGCAGAACTTTCTCGGGGGAAAATGCTGACTCTCCAGTGATGAATTTTGAATGTTATGTTTACTTTATGTTATCTTTATGTTATGTTATCTTTACACTATCTTTATGTTATCTTTATGTTATGTTATCTTTACACTAGGGACATTTTTATAGTAATGAAAACTAGGTTTTTATATTTATTTAAACAAATAGGGACTAGATCAAACTGCCAAAAAACCCCAATACCCCACAACAAATTAACCCAGCAAGCCCAATACCCTTT
>NW_020955200.1:1865212-2117691 GCF_003031625.1 Empidonax traillii
AAAAAAAAAAAAAAAAAAAAAAAAAAAAAAAAAAAAAAAAAAAAAAAAAAAAAAAAAAAAAAAAAAAAAAAAAAAAAAAAAAAAAAAAAAAAAAAAAAAAAAAAAAAAAAAAAAAAAAAAAAAAAAAAAAAAAAAAACACAAACAACAACAAAAAAAAAACTTTGGAGTTTCCTCTGCCTACAGAGAAAGACTTCATCCAGCCTTTCTGGCTGTAACAGTCTTACTCAGATGTATTATTCTTGGTCAGTGTTGCACAGTCTTGATACAACATATCTTTCATACCAGCAAGATAGAGGGCTCTTTAGTTTCCCCCTCAAAACAGTAATATTGTTATAAGAGGGAAAGTTTTCAGGTGGGTAAAACTCCAGCTTTTTGAATATTTTTATTTATTAAATCTCCAGGTTGTGTCAGGTACACAGAAACATTTGTATGGAGTTGAGACCAAGAAAAGATAAAGGGTCTCCTAAAATGTGAGAAAAGGCTTTTCAACAAATATGCAGCTTTCAGGAAAACCGAGTTAAACAAGACAGTGAAGTCCAGCTAGTTAAGTCTTTTAGTTTCATCAGCTTCTTTCAGCTGAGTCACAGAATACTCCATCATCTCAATGAAACGGTACATAGTGCTGAAACCACCACAACTTCCTAGATTCTGTCACACAATCAGTAAACATATTCTGAGGCATTCGTTATTACCTGAGAGAGCTTCAAGCTAAGGATAATCCCTCATGAAAAGCAGTTACGGTTCAGACAGCACAGAATTAAGAGACCTAATTCTCCTTTAATTTGTTTTACTTCACAAATTTCAAAGTAGCTATACCTGAGTTAAGTAGATGGCATACAGAACGTGCTTGCCTTTCATAGTGTAACATCTTTAAAAATGTATCACTGCCTGGCAACTGTAACACCCAGCTACTGAAAACACCAGAATATACAATTCCACCAACTCTCCACCCTATTTTTATACCAGAAAAAAAGGAAAACTTAATGGCTTCAACCTGCAACATTCCTGGTTAAATGCTACTTCAGTAGATTCAATCTAGCAGGTATATAATGTGGAAAAAAAACTTCACAGAAAACAAGAGCTATGACACAAAATAACAGATGTAAAGGAGGAGGAAGTAGGAATGCATAGGTGTAGTTTACAGTAGATTAAAAATAACTTTTTTTTCTCCTCCTTATATGGACAGATTTCTCTTCTACTCTATTTTCTCTTACCGTTTTAGCCTACAAAATAAGCCCAGTCTCGTCTCCAACCATCAACTTCTACTAACACTCCCAGATCATTTTACTACTTCTATTTCAAGGACAAGCTGCAGATTTAGTCCACATTAAAAACAAAACAAAAGCTAAGCTGCACGGTCTACCTCAAGAGTTTCCAAAGGCCTGAAGGAAAACCAATCTGTGACTTGCATTTTCTCACAAATGGGCAGCTGTGTTACAGTGCCCTACTGTAAACACAGTCCCATGGTCCTCTTCAAAACCACATGGAAGGATGTGACACATTTACTTCCAAGCATAGTTCGGAGTGATTAGGTAAAAAATTCTCAAGCACATCTTCTGCTGTTATGAACTTTCTGAAACACTGTGACCACTCGTCAGCACTACAGTAGATGCACCATGAGGCACAACACATCAGACTTTCATTTGCAGGAGGCCTGTCTGGCTAGACCAGCACCTACAAGCACTTGACTTGGTCCCACCAGACATGTCTGCCTGTTCCAGGCTACCCAACAGAATTTTTTTTTCTAGCTCCAAACATTAACAATTTCTGAACTTTCAGTGACTTTTGAAGCAAAATATAGCCTGTGCTACTCCCCACAGCTGATGAGAAAAGGGTTAGGGAGGACATCACCACAACTTACTTCTCTCTGCACTGAGGATGATCTTGACTGAGACCATTTTTCAGCACAAGCACATTCCTGCTAGTGGAACTAGCAGCTCCAAGGTGACTACTCATGAAATCTGTTCCCCAGACACAATTAAACCCTAATGAAGGCTGGCATTTCTCCACATCTGCAGCTTGGAACATAACTTGAACAGTATTAGTAATTGCACTGCACCCAGCTCAGGGTACTCACATATGTCTCTCAAATGGCAGCTTACTCAGAAATCAGTCTGAGCAGGGAAATGGGAGCAATGCCTGGCTGCAGCCACTGGGGTCCCATCAGGGTAAGGAAAAAAAAATATCTGCTGATGCTAATTAACATCACACACTACTGCCAGATCATGAAAATCAAAAGTAGATGCATTCTGTCAAAGCCACAAAGCTCTCCATATACTTGCCAGTCTCTATACAGTAGGAAAGCAAACTGACCAGAACAGAGCTCCACAGGAGAGACTTCAGAATAAAACAAAGAAAACTGAGAGGCGTCACCCAAACACACTTTTCACATCTCTATGCAACATTTACATCCACACAGATCAGTCCCAGACTAGCAAACCATATAGTCAATAGGCAAAAAGGATATAGTGTAACAGCATTTAAAGATGCAGTGGTAAGCAAAACTTATATAAATTTAAAATTTTCCAAACACGTGGAAGGTGGCAGAGCACCCCCCACCCTGCAGTGTTTTTCTCTCCCTTCTAAACAGAACTGATATTTTAAAAACTTTAGACAGTTCATATTTCCGTAAAAGTAGGTTATTTTGTCTTCTCTTTTTATATAGCAATACTTAGATTCCAGTAGAAGAGCATATTCCATTAAAATATTTTATTATGCACTCTTAACCTTATAAAATCCTTTTATATTATTAACACATACAACTGGTGGAATTATAGTAAAGTGGCAGCTAAAAAGGGTGATTGTAAGGTAAAACACATAATAAGGAAGAACACATAGGAAGAACAGTACAATCCTGAAATGTTTCAAATCATTAAAACATTTAAGTATTAATCTGTTAACATTTTTCACCTTTTTGCTTGCAGACAGTCTGTCCATGGTTCCTTTCATTTATTCTCAGAAGTTATTATTAAGGCAAAGTATTTCAAAGACAGTGATAACTCTTTCTCTCTAGGAAACAGATGTCCTAATTATTTTGCTTTATTATGTTTTATAAAGAGAAGATAAGAAGTCTCTTAAATGTTCCATGAAACCTAGATAAGGGGTATTCTATATTCTGGAGATTATATATTCTGAAATGATTCTCGTTTATCTTTTTATTCCTTTTCCAGGAATGACCATTCCTCCTAAAACAGAATGTATTTTTCTTCTGATATCCAAGCTGAATTGTGGTATTTAACTATAATTAAATACCATGTTCTGGTCTGGTCTCCACTATCCATCAGGCAAAGGAACAGTTTGGAACTCTCTTCAAAAATCTAATCTTTGCACACATGACTTTATAAGAATGCACATGCTTGTTTTGCTAATTTCCATTTTCTTTGCTATATTATAGCATCCTTTTGGTTTTAATTTCTTAAATTCAGGGAAAAAAGTATTGAGGACATGATCTGTCTCATAAAAATATGTTTAAAATGAAGGTAGAAAGTCAATGAATTTACTGTAAACATGGAAGTGGATTTAAAAAGCAATTAAAATAATAATGAACTATCTACTTTTCATGGCTTTGGAGGCTGCTACAGGATTATGTTAGGATTACCACTTTATACTACAGAATTCAATGCTGTTTCAACTCAGTCAGGCAGATGGCTTCTGTTGATATTAAGTTTCATGGACTCCTCTGGACAAGTAATTTTTTAGCTCTAGAAAAGTTGGAAAACACATGCTGATCAGTAAATCCAACCTCTTGAAAAGCATAAACCATTATGACCCCTTAAATTCTTGTCTGCTTGAACTGCAGCATAAACCACTGAGACAGACCTACAATTTTAATGTTTGTCAACCCACAATATTCTTTCCATTATCCTAAACAGGACTTATATTAAGCTATCATGCAACAGGTACCCAGACATTCACTTAACCTTTTAAAATATTAGCACAGCATACACTTCCCTAATCTTCTGAGACACCGGCATAAGAGTTACTAAAAAGTAAGAGTCCAAAACACACCGTACTAAAGACGTGAAATCAGTCACCTGAATAGAACACCTTTTGTGTTCAAAGGCAGACAGTTAACAGTAGGAATTTCACACAACCAAGTTTCAAGACTTAAACTGGCCAGTTTTCTACAGACAGTTACTTGTGCAGATCATAAGCTCAAATATATACCACCCGATCTCTGGAACCAGAAGTGACTCACTGCAAGCTGAAGTAATGTTTCAAAATTTTGATTAAAGCCAACACAATTTAAAAAAAACATCGTCATTTCTGGGAAAATACTGATGGCTCTTTCAGGTCAGGGTTTTGGCTTTTCTGAAAGTCCCTGAAATTCTCTCCAATTCTCATCAATTCTAGGAGGGGAAAAAGGTAAAAAAAAGGAACAGAAAGGAAGGGGAAAAACATGGAAAAAAAATTCTGCAGTTTGTAAGAGTGAAGAGATGGTCATCTACATCTATTTGCCAGAGACTGTTTGTCAGAGTGGGTCTGTCTTTGCATTTCAGTTTGGATTTGAAGTACATTTCTGAAGGGCAACTTCTGATGGTCTGCACTTCAGTGCACATTGTGGAGCAGGCTTGGATGTCACACAACAGATTTCTTCCAAACAATCATCAACTGGCATGGCAGAAAAGAGGTTTTGAGCTAAGAAAAGCTCATGGATAGCTGCAAAATAGATAAACATAACCTAACAGCAAAAATCTAACAGAAAAAAAGATCAGTGTAGTGAGAGAAAAACTGATACATTACAAAAAAAAGAACACAGAAAACCTCTTTCCTTCCTGAAGTCTCAAACAAACTAAAAAACGAACCCACAAACCACCATCCAAATAAGTCTTTGTACTATATTTAATTCTCCATGTTTTGAGAATAATAAAAGTAATCATAGTTCAGGTAACCAAGCATGTTGAGAAGCCAAAACACAGATTTATTTTACAGCTTATAGGAATAACAATACGCAGACAAATATTTAAAAGGCTCATCCAGGAAACCTGAACATTACTTTACTAGTAACAAGCTCAAGATCAATAATCTATACCTACAGCAAAGAACTAAACCACTAAAAAACAGTAAAGGAAAATAAGCAAGAGGCAGTTTGTTGGAACCACACAGGGAACAACAGCACTTGAGTCATTATAAAACACAGCAGCCAAAGGCTCCTAGCTATAGCAAATTCAGCCAAGCCCCATCCCCACACATCCCCATGTCCCAGAGGGGCTGGCTTTGCCAGTATCAGGCTCTGTAGCTTCATGATCCACGTCTTCGTCACCTCAGCCCTGTTTCTGTGTATTTGAAAATGCAGTTGTAGCTCTAACTTTTTGCTACCTGCTTTGCCCAGAGAAATCTGAACTCCTGAAAATAACATTATTAAAAAAATTTGGAAACAAACTGCTTCTTTTCTTATCCCTCATCCCTCCAAATAATTATTTTGGCCATATGCCAGGAGATTCTTCCTATGCATGTACACGTATGGGGAAAGACTTCTGCAAGAGCTCAGCCCAGCAGCAGGAACAGCACAAATCCACGTCCAGGCCAAGGCCTGCAGCACCAGCTGGTGCTGGGGCACTGCCAACCACAAACCAAGCGCTCCAATGACTGTATTGAAGGACCATCTGCAAGCACATTAGCTTGACCAGGTTCCCTATCGAGGTGGGAGGTTCATGGGTTTTTTTTAATAAATCATAGTTCTTAGCTGTTTGGTCTCAAGGCCTGCATTTCTCCTGTCACCTCACAAAAGGACCCTCCCCACAGTCACAGGCAATTGCGCTGGTGTCTTCTGGCAAATCCCAGAACTACCCATCCTGCACCCCCAAGTGAACCCATGGCTACTAGAACTCTTCAGCTGTACACTGCCATTAACTGGCTCCAAGCTTCCCAGCAGAAACACCAGTAAATCTGAGTCATAATTTCAGAAGAAACTACCTTACTTTACCCTCCTGAGGTAAGTACTGTATTTGCTCTGTCCAAGGTGCAGTGCCAAGGTGCAGTGCAGTGCCCCTCCCCAGGGGATAGGAGGTAGAAGACTCAGAAAAGAAGGAGTGAAGTTGAGCATGGGAAAAAGTGAGGGAGAGTAAGGAGAGTGCATTTAGTTTTTGTTCTTGTTTATCATCATGCAGCTCTATTTTAATTGGCAATAAATTACTTTGTCCCAAATCAAGTCTGTTTTGCCCATGATAGCAAATGACAATTCATCTCTTTACAAACTTCTCCATCTTATTTTCTCCCCAGTCACCTGTTGAGGAGAGAGACTAAGAGAGAGGTAGGGGTGGTGGTGGGGTGGCAGCCAGCCAAGGTCAATCCACCACACACTCACTGAGAAGAAAGAATGATTATGAAAGAAATATTAACATATATTCAACTCTAATTAATTCAATACACATATGGGGAGAACCAACTTCATGTGAATATGTAACCAGGTTCTTCTCTGCAGCCTTCTCAAGTCCAAGCCTTCAAAACTGTTCAATTCCAAAAAAAAAAATTACATGTAGGTTAGAGATGGCTAACAGGTACACGACTTAAAATTATGGGAGAACGTGGTAGAGTGGGGAAAATAATATAAATTCTTTTTTCTTTCTAAGTCCTTTCAGTACTAGTAAATAGAGGTGGTATTCATAAAAATGCTACAGAAATGTCAATAAAATTGAGATTGAGAGGTATGTTGTTGCTCTTTTTACAATCCTCCAATTGTCTTGGCACTGAAAAGCTCATTTTAGAGACCACTCTGCAGTAATAAATTTAAAAAACCCTCTGAAATCACTCTACCTAGCTTATTATACAGCAACATCAGTGATTTAAATCCTCAAAATTCTTATCTACACTTCCTGTATTTTTCTAAGGACCAAGTCTTGTCTTCAATAAAATCTAAATGGGGAACACTTTACTTACACTTCAGTATACTTTCAGCTATAAAAACAGTTTCTGTCACAAGACTTCAAACACAAAGTTTGACACCTTTCTATCCAGTGTAGGACTATGAAATAGGCAAAACCATTGTGCCTTCAGTAAACAATAAATTCAAAAGCAGCACAGAATAGCTGCCATAAACTCTCGTGGTTCTTTCTTTCCAAGTTTTGTGAATGTTCTCTCTTTCACAGCATTTTATCATAACTAGGTAGAGGTAGAAATACTTCTTTGATGTTTTTTAACAGGAACTTTTTCTAGATTTTTTGATGCAGCAAAGCACAAATACCATGACCTTTAGTATTCTCACAATCTTTTGGGGCTGCTCTATGATACATGTTACCTTCAGCTGCCTCAGATGGCACAATATGGTATGACCTTAAAAGAATTGCAAAAAGAAGCCAAAAGGTCAGAAATAACTTTCAGAATTCAAAGTCAAGTAATTTCAAGCCCACTTTTATCCTTTCCTTCTAAGAGATTTGCAGTGTTTTATATCAGTTAAGTAAACTGCTGAATGGTAGGCATCGTACACCGTGCTAAAAACAGACATCATTAGCAATATAGACACTTATTAATTTCTTACCGATGGGATTTTTTAAAATTTTTTTTTTTAAATTTCCATTACTGGGAATACCTGACTTCATCACAAAGAATATTACAGATGTTATTTCTGTTCTAAGTTAATATTGTTAAAACTAACAACTTGCATTGAAGTTAACTTGCTGACTACTGAGTTAAAGTTTTTTGACATCCTCTGGAGATACATACAGAATTCCATATAAGTCCGAAATCCTGAATTCAGTTCAGTTTTTCTTGTAAGGAACATCAGATTATACAAAGTGCCAAGCTGATGTCCAGATCTGATGAACAATGCCCCAATTAAGTTAAATGATGTATTATACCTGACTTATGATGTAAAAATATCTTTTTTTAGAAACCAACTTGAAGTTTGAAAAGGGCAACAAGTTTAATAAGAATTATTTTCAAGTGATTTCTTAGGTTATGCTTGGAGTGTCTTTTTTTAACAGGATAAAGAATCACTGGTGCATCTTGCAATTCAGTGAAATATTCATGCGACTGAAGCAAGCTAACAGTCTCCTTGACTAAAATCCACATACTTGTCCTTATTCCAATATGTGGTATCTGGTGCACCGAGCTTAAGTCAGTACACAAAATTCTCAGAAATAAGCATTACCCAGTTTGCAAGAGGAAATCGGTTTCTCCTTCAAAGGCATTCCTAAACAGTTCTCTGGATTTATTCAAACAAGAGGGAATTATCCTGTGACTGTGCATTATTTCAGTAAGAGGAAATGCAAATAACGAAACCAGCCAAGCAAAGTACTTCCTAAAAGCTTCAGTTAGTAAAATATGATTTCTCATACACCTCAGAGTAATATGCTAGTAACTCTTGCACCAAATAGACTGACAGATACCGGCATATGATTCTGTCTTCAAATATCTAAAAAAAAAAACAAAACCAAAAACAAACAAACAAAACCCCAAAACCAAAACAAAACAAAAAAACACAAACAAAAAACCAAGCAAAAACCCACACAAAACAAAACAAAAAACACAAAACAAAATAACCACAAACAAATGAAAACACACAAAAAATTAAAAACCAAACAAAACAAAACCACAAAAAAAACCCCACCACAACAACTACCCAATTAAATCCACATCTGGCAAAAACTTTTGGCCCTATATGTGCACATTAGTGATTTGCAGATTTCACAGCAGAAAGCTTTTCTTGCTTATTAAAACATTTATAGGCATCTTTACAGCAAGAAAACCAAGAGATTCAGCTCTACGTCTTTCACCAAGGTCCTACATTATTTCCTGGCAACTTAAGCAGAAAGATTTCAGTAAGAAATGGATTGCATGGAAAGGAAATTGTGAACAAGAAGTCAATATGGAGCACACAGACTCACAATAGTTAAGTTAAGGCCCTAGTAAGGAACTGTGACAGCCCACAGCAAAAATGTGAAAAACAGGCTACCCTGCTGCTCTGGCACATGCCCCAGCACAGAT
Organism: Empidonax traillii; assembly: GCF_003031625.1. Lineage (NCBI taxonomy): Eukaryota > Metazoa > Chordata > Aves > Passeriformes > Tyrannidae > Empidonax > Empidonax traillii. The sequence continues at coordinate 1,874,139 of NW_020955200.1, forward strand.
GGTAAGAACCTCATCATGATGAAATGGGATCTAGGTAGAGATCGAATGAGAATAATTATATCTAGTAATTGAAAAATGTAAAACAAATCCAAAAAAATCTAATCTGGTAATAATATGTGACTTTTGGGCCACAAGGACGTCCACATAGAAGCAATCCTATTGATAATGCTGCATAAGGCTTATATTGCCCAGAGAACAACAGGAATTATGAAATCGGAATATAGATGTAGCAAAAGTGGGACCAATGTCAAAAAAGTAATTACAAGAGGGTTGTTTCCTTGTGAAAAGTTTTGACAGAGACAAGGAGGAGGAGGTGCGGGTGTGGTTATTAGCAGGGTTTTGAAAAGCTCAGCCCAAACTCAGAGAAAAAAAAAAAACTAAAGTGGCAAATGGAGAATAAAATGCCAAACCAAGCTGAGAAAAAAGGAATGTGGGTATTCCAATGGTAGCTGTGCGGATAACTATAAATGGTAGTCATGTTGACATGTGGATTCACGTTCACAAGAAGGTTGGGAAAAAACCCTTTGAAGACATGCTGGACTGTCAAGCATGTTTTTGTTCTTAAGATTTTTATTCTTTTTTTTAAGTGGGGGGAGGGGGGCATGCATGTAGGCAGGAAATTTACGTACACCTCAGTACTTAGAAACCTGTAATTTAATAATAATTACATGTGATTTCTTAGAATCTGCACTCTGTATCATTACAGAATTGTAAAATGGTATATTTGACTGCACAGAGTATAGATTATTTTGCAAAGATTATTTTGTTGCTCTACCTATTTCCTCTTTGAGTGTTCATTAATCAGTAAACATCTTAATAGTTCACATCTAAGTCTCAAGTCTCCATTCTAAATGCAGGAGTGTCAAACCTTGGCAGTAACAGAAATGTACTCACATAGCAATTATTTCTGAAGATCTTAGAGGATGTATGAGTGAGGTTGTGTGAAAAAATCTGTGGGGTACGGAGCAGTAGCAGCTTCCCCTTCCTCAGATTTCCAGATTAAGCATGCTCTATTTTCCCCTAACAGTGTCGTATTAAACCAAACATAGAAAAGACTGCACCTGCTCTACAAACCTGGTATGCAAGCACTGTGCTGCACTCCTACCAAGCTAAATCCAAATCATATTGACTTATAATAGGTTAAAATATTATTAAATGAAAATATATTAACAAATATGGAGTAATGTAAGAGTACAATTTTCTCCATTAAGATTAACAAAGCTGCAATGCTTAAGCAATTGCTATTAGAAACTTTGTGCCACTGATTCAACTTTGTAGTATTTTGATTATTTTTGTACTGAGGCAAAAACAGATGCTCCAGGAACACAGCTAGCAGATAGAAATTCTGGATTTCTATCTAATTGCTTCCTGAAAGTCACAGAAAAATTTCTCCTTTAGTGCACATAGCATGACACAAAAACTCATCAAGCTACTAGACTGCAGTGAAAATTAATCAGTACTTATTTGCAGTAAGTTCTGAAAGTGAAAAGGACAATTCACATCAGCAAGGAGCCCTAAAATAACACAGCATTGGCAACAGGAAATACAGTGGGTAGAGACAATTTTTGTGAAATACAGTTTCTATAAGCATAGGGAACAGTTATGCCCTATTTCCTTCATCTATTTTATTTTTGTAGCAGGGACAAAAATAGAGCTTAAAACAAGGCCAGTCTTCTTAAAACATTCAGTTTATAAATACAGAAGCGATGTCATCCTGAACCAAATCTCCCGAAGATAATCATCTGGGACAATTTATGAGAAATGTGTACTTGGTACAAAAACACATGCAATATCACTAATTAAATCAAGCACATCTCTCAAGCATGTTAGTTACATGTGATGTGAGTTTTTGACTTCAAGCTAAATCAGGCATTCTGCAGCAGACTAAGATTTAAGTACGTATAAATACGGATTATGAATTTAACTATAAAATTTATTACCAAATTCTCTCCACAACTTGATAGAAATGTGGAAAGCTAGGAATAGAATTAATTTATTATCTTTAAATCAAACTGGATAGTACTTGAAATCAGGCATGCTTATGAGATACCGAAGAGCTGTCACAAACAGAGTAAATTGAGTAGCTCTGTGATGCAAGATCATAATGTCCTCTAAGTATTAAACAGGTGGTGGCAAGCTGAGCAGTGCATTTCTTTGCTTGAAATGGATGTTGAATTTTTCATCTGAAGTATTTCAGAAAAAACTCTCATGTTTAGGACCACTTGTGTAGTCTTGCTGAAGCAAATGGGCATCAGGAAGAGGTTAGATTCCTTGTAAATGTTTCTACACATTAGAAGAAGCACTCTTAAGAGCAGAGAGCAATCCAGCAGTTTCACAGCACAGCAGTTCCACTCCCACTGCAGAGAAGATTCTTTTCAGAAGATTCACAGACCAAAACATCACAGACTGATCCCCTTAATCCATGTACACTGCCTATCTATTCTTGAAACCACTTTGCAAGGAAAACAAGCAGCAGTTTCAGTGAGAACTCCAAGAGTGGCCACAGGCTTTGTCATCTGCCACAAAATATTTGAAATATTTGTTTAAATATTTCAAATTTAAATTGTTTAAATATTTAACAGTTCTTTTTCCTTCAAAAAATTGCTTGAAAAAAATGACTTGAAAATGGCAAATTCTCCTTCTCTTAGAATTCAATAATGGCATTTTATTAAGTCTGCTCAACTCATAAACAATGCCACCTTACAACTCATTAAAAAAGACTGCACACTTTTTGAGACATATGATTAAAAAAACCCTATAATCTCACAGATGGCCTCAAAATAATGGCTAAATTCAACTTTGTTGAACTTTATTAGGGATTAAAGTTACCTGTTGTAAGCAAATTCTTTCCTAATTCCAGAGACAGTCAAGGAGGGAAGTTTCCAGGAGAGTTCGTTCCTGGGAAAAAGGATCAGATCTTTCCCTTCAAGCAGTAATCACAGGTTATCAGTCCCAGCTTCTCAGCTAGCCATGTAATCCCAAGGGATTGGACTTGGCAGAACCACAGGGTGCAGCATACAAGCTGGTTTCCTGAAATTCAGAGTGCTATTTCACAAGGCAAACTCATGTGATGGCATACAACTATTCAAGGTACAAACAACAGGCTTTGTGAAAACATTTGCTCTCTCAACACACAGCCCCAGATCTGAATGCACATGGAGATATGAAAAGCAATTATATTTTAACTGTTTAGGACCAAAAGTTGCCAGTGCACTGGCAGGGAGCATGACCACAGTGTACAGACAACCATGCTGTATGGAAAAACTTACAATCTGCTTCACATTTCTCAAATGTAGATTAGTGACAAAATAACCTCTATCTGCGAACTCCCCAGTGACATCAGCTACGCAAGTGGACCCTGCAGCCCATGATACAAACAAGCAAATCTTCATGTATGCATGGAAGGATTTGCTCTTGCAGTCCTCCCTTTGATCCAAGAGTCCAACAAGACATGAACCTTACACTACATATCACCTAGCTCTATACAAGACAAATACAAATGCACTGGTAAAAACAAATTCTAATTTTTTTCAGCTAATTTTAAGTGCACTGCACACCATACTTTTCAGAGGTGTCCTGGGAAGAGCGAAAAGGTACTTTAATACCAGAAGTTTAGTCTGAAATATTTTTAATGTGAAGCAGCTTAAATACAGCACTGTGAAAAATGTTGTTCCTTCTTTTCTCCTCTATGGCTCTGACTTCAGAAATAATACGCTGAGGATTGTTTTTCTGAATGCAAGCGTGGTTTTGCCATTGTCTTCTAAATTTTATGTACAAATTCAGCATTGAACAAAAACCATCAAGGGATTAAAGTTGAAATTTCATAAAGTTTACTAGGCACAAAGAGAAGCACAGAATTTGCAGAATTAATGAAATGTGAAAACCTATAAGGGAAAGATAATCAAGATAAAGATACAACTTAGAGGAATGAAATGTCTAATTGCATTGATTTCATTATTTAGACTGCTAATTTACTTCATATTGTAAAATACTTCTGATGCCCTCTAGACTAGAGCACCTTGAAATTTACTGCTCAAGAACTAGGCATCAGTTTTAAATGCTGTAAGAACATATTCATGGACCAAAAGGGCACTAAAGACACTGCACTACATTAGTCAAAGGGAAATAGCTACATTCAATACTGAAGGTTCTGTCACTCTGTGTGGCCCAATATTGCTTCTGTTAGGAGCTTCCAGGAATCGAGATCAGAATTCAAGCAGCAAACCAAAGACAACCACAGGGCCTCATTCAGACTTCAGCTGGAATCTGAGAGCCAAAACCACAGAGGCTCAGAGTCAATGCACAAGGATGCATGTAGGACAAGCTTTCTAGTTCCACACAAGAAGAGTCTAGAAGAGCAAAACATGATCTTAACGAAATAAAAACTTCAGAAACTGGAATTTAAAAAAACTTCAACCTTGTTAAACCAAAGGATGATGTTGGTAAAAGGACAATAGGCATAACTAAAACCTACACTAGAAATAAGTAGGTTCTGCAGCAGTTTTCAAATGGAAAATGAAAGCAACAAAAACTCTTCAACCATAGCTGTTCTTAAAGCAATCTAAGGATAACCTGAAATATCAGAAACTGGTGAAAATACACCAAACTGCTGTTGTATGGTGTGTTTTGGAAAAGTGCTTCTGACTAATGAAGTTGTTGAAATGCTACGAGGTTGAGAAAGCATCATAACACACTCTGATTTTACACTTTTTTCTGAGCGTTCACGCCTAGAAAGAGGACACTTGGATAATGGACTTTACTATGACTGCAAAACTATTCATGTGGCCTTTTTAAAATCAATGTATTTTTGTTAAGATTTTTGCAAAAATGCTACAGTAATACAGTGTAGCTGTACATAGCCTACACTTAATTGATCAGCATTTAGCTGATCAATGTTTTCACAACATGCAACCTAGTCCTCCATTAATAAAAGGCATATCATAAATCTGCTTTTCAGATATCACATCACTTAACAGCTATGGCACTGCTGCAGGCAAAACAGTCTTGACTCAGGGAACTTTACTTCATTTCACTTACTGCCAATTATCACAATCTTAGGATTACTGATTTAGGTATTGAGAAAAAAACCCAAACACTTAAGGAAACACTTTTTCTTCCCTTTCCCAGTCTCAACTTCTCTTGTTTTTATCACTTTACACTTAACCCCTCCCAGTTCCTACAGTCAAGCAACAGGTAACAGGAGGTTGGAGCCAGTGTTATATGGTTTCTTTCTGCTGCTCCTTGTTTCCTACTTGTCTTCCTATATTGCTGTTTGACTCTAATTCACTTCCTCCACTCCAGCTTGAGTTCCTCCATTAGCTGCAGTCTGTCAAGGGCATCTCCATCCTGGTGCGGGTCCTCCAAAACCTGTGATCTCTTAGAGCAACCTGCCTCATCCTGGGTTGGCTGGGAGCTACACTGCCTTGGCAGAGACACTGGTCCAGTGCGGGTCATGTTCTTCCAACACTTCACCTGCAGCCATGTCTCCTCCCTCCCAGCAGCCACTCTTGCAAGTCTGAGCAGAAATGCCATGTGCTTCCTTGACTAGCTGAGGTTTTGGTGCACAAAAAGTTGTTTTCAGGAGTTTTGGACCTGTCAGAAAGTGGTTGGAATTGGTTTACATGGCAATGATTCGGGGTAGCAAGGAGGCTGCAGTATTTGCCTCTGTGAGAAAAGAGCAGGGACTGCTTCATGCCATGTAACAGAGCAATTCATGAAGGACTGTCTCCCACGGGAGACACCCTATGCTGGGGGAACAGTGTGAGGAAGAAGCAACAGCAGAGAAAAGATATTAGAGATTGACCACAACATCCTCAGCCCCCCACCTTGTTCCCCATCCCCCTGCACTGCACAGCATGGGCAGAAGATAGAGGAGTCATGAATTAAGGTGCGAAGTTGAGCCTAGGAAGAATGGGATAGGAAAAAAGTGGTCTTATTTTGTTTTTGTTTCTTACCATCCTATTCTATTTTACATTGATAACAAACTGAATTAATTTTCCCCAAGTCATAGAATCATAGAATCATAGAATAGATTGGGTTGGAAAAGACCTCCAAGATCATCAAGTCCAACCCCTGATCCAACTCCAATTACTATATCATGGCACTAAGGGCCACATCCAATCTCTGCTTAAAAACCTCCAGGGATGGTGAATCCACCACCTCTCTGGGTAGGCCGTTCCAATGCTTGATTACCCTCTCCGTAAAGAATTTCTTCCTAACATCTAACCTAAACCTCCCCTGGCAGAGCTTGAGCCCATGTCCCCTTGTCCTATTGTTGGTTGCCTGGGAGAAGAGACCAACCTCCACCTGGCTAAAACCTCCCTTCAGGTAGTTGAAGGAGGTCACCTCTAAGCCTTCTCTTCTCCAGACTAAACAACCCCAGCTCCCTCAGCCTCTCCTCATAGGACTTGTGCTCAAGTCCCTTCACCAGCCTCGTTGCTCTTCTCTGGACCCACTCCAGCACCTCAATATCCTTCCTGAACTGAGAGGGCCCAGAATCAATTCTGTTTTGCTCATTACAGTATTTAGTAGGTGATTTTCCTATTCTTTACCTCAACCCATGAGCTTATTTCATCTTATTCTCTCCCCGCTGTCCCACTGAGGCAGGGGAATGCACGAGTAGCTGGATGGGCAGCTGGTAGTCAGCCACGGTTAAGCCCACCACACTTGCACAGAGTAGTTATGGTCTCTGCAGAGCTGCTTTCCACCTCCTTTTGTCCAATCTTGTACGATTGCCAGGAGTTCAACAGTCTCTGCCACCACAGGAATAGGACAAAGCCTTTGTCCTTTTAAAATTTCATCAGGTCCCTGACTGTTCATTCCTCTGAACAGCAGCCCTGCCCTCCAACATTTACTGGTTGTCCCAGTACGGTGTCATTCTCTAAAATTTATGTGAGAGTGCCTTTGCCTCTCCTCTGGGTCATTGAGAAGGATGTTGACCACAAACACACCTACCCCTCATCAATCCATGCTGAGTGCTCCTGATGACTGACTCCCTACCTCACATGTCCAGGAATGTGTTCCAACAGGACTCACTCCAACATTTTTCCTGGGATAGAAGAGAGGCTAAACAGAATCTAGTTTTCATTACTGACTTTTTCTTTTGAAGATGTGTGGAATATTTGCCTTTCTTAAGCTGAGGGGGACTTTTCCCAACAGAACATCCATGCAAACCTTTCCAGATTAAAACTTCATTTCTGGAATGCAGACAGTAAAAATTACTTCTCTGTATTCACTAACCACCCTAAATTAAAAAAAAAAAAGAAGAAAAAAAAAAAGATGGAAAACAGTTGTACTTGAACAAGAATATTTCCTGGTTGTTTATTTTTAGCACTCATTTACTTTGTGTTGATTTAACATATTTTTGTTTTGTTTTTCACTGTAAAAGAGACTTAATTCCAATTTGAAACGGTCTCATAAATTTAACTGTACCATTCCATCTGAAAGCTCTAGAAACATCATACCACGCCAGACAGCAAGGTGTGCCAAGATACAATCGGGATTGAAATTCAACATACAGAAATGCTGAGATAAACTAATCACGTTACCCATTCATTTATACCAAGACCCTCTGTAATACTACAGCATAAGAATCTGAGTAGAATGGATTTGTATGTTATATTAGTACCCAAAATATAGTAGTTCATTCCCCCTTCCTGCATACGCAATTTCCATTTTTGCTCTCTCAGGTTCACTGCTCTGTTTGTGACATGAATCATATTATATTGCTGTTCTCAGTTACTCAGAGATAGGACAGTGTTTTGCACCAAACCAATCTCCTTCAAATTTCTTCACTTCCTCTGGGAATTATGTTGGACATTATCCCTAGTGCAGAACCACTCAGTAAGCAGAAAGAGAGAATAGAGCTTAATTTAGAGACAAACGCTCAGGAAAACTGAGCAACAGCAACATCACCCTGCAGGACTATTACTGCTGGCTTCAGCTGTGGTTTTGACATTACTAATTTGCAAACATCTACTCCCCATTTAAATTGCACCACAGAACTTGCATTCAAAGGAAACAAGCAAACTGGCAGGAAAGAATCCATAATCTGAGCTCATAGTGTAAACGTGTTCTAATCCAATTCATGCTCCACCATAAGTCAAAGCTTAGACTACCAACCACACAGGATACATATCAGGTGAAAATACTTAACATGTATAGGCAAGTGTAGAGGCTTCAGCTTCTGACACAGAGAGGATAAGCCAATCTGAGCTTTATGGGATTTCACATCTACTTGAGAAGCAAGAAAGCCAGACTTCTTCCACTCCACCTACATTATCCATGTAAAAAGGGTGCTCAGACGTGTTACAATTTCTGACTAACATGCAAGACAGCTAGCATTCAATATAGAATGGAAATGGACAGGTTTAAACCACCAGAAAACAAGCAGTCATTACACTGTGTTTACAGCTCTCACTTAAAACTATGAACTGTAAACAGCTCCCCCCTTACAGATGCCTCCTGGGTATGCCATAAGATTTCAGCTCAGCATCTAAATTACATATTGGAAATCACTGGTTACAATTCGACAAAGTCACTGGTATTTTTCCAAAGCCCAACACTGTTCTTATTTTGTCTGCTACTGATTACATACAAAATCTAATCACTAAAAAGAGAAAAATAATGCATGGAGTCAAAAACCATAAAGGTAGTCATGAAACTACATATATGTTATACATTCATACACATACACACACATATATATTATGTTGCAGGTACTTTTTCTGTGAACATTTGGGATTACTACACTGAGTCCAGAGCTACATAAGCAGTGGAGGTCCAATACACACAATTGCCTTGCCAACTGAAGACTGCTAAGTCCTTCTCTTTTCAGAGAAGAAAGTCAAGTCACTTCCCCATTATCTGATCAGCAGTTTCATTGAAAATGAAATGTTTAATTTATTTTTGAGGTCTCTCTTTCCAAATTTGTCTGGAACTAATATGCATGGGTATTGCTGTGAGAAAAAAAAGGCAAATAGCGGCTTTAAACACCAAGTTGGGAAAAAAAAAAAAAAAAAAAAAAGGTGACTCCTTCTAGTGGCTTAATTTTACCTGTTTCTTACAAAATTCATCAGACTGGCTTCTCTGACAGAATACCAAAAACTCTGCAATCACTAAGTCATATCTTGAGACGCTGTCTGACACAACCATATCAATGTCCCTGCTCCTGAAATCAGCATCAGTGACACTGATGACATTTCTGATGTGTATTTATCCCTCCTCAAAGGCCTCCAAGTATTCATTGCTACTTGATCAGATGTGAGTGTTTCAATATTCTTACTGTTGGTAAAGTTTTCCCAATATCTCATCTGACTCCTCACCATTTCAGTGGAAGCTGGCTAGTTATAACCAGTCCTGCCACACCAAGGACAGACTGTCTGCTGCCTCTTCTCTGCAGATATTTCCAGCACTCTGTAAAGATCATCCCTTCACTGACCTAAACAAACTCCACTTGATAGGGTTTAATAGCCAACTGTGCCCTCCCCACGATACTTTGCTCTGACACCTACTGAGGGCACCTCCTTCCACAATTACCACCAAGAGGAAGTCTCATATTTGCCAGAGGAAAAAAAAATTAAAAACATGTCAAAATAATCCATCATCAAGACAAATCATAGTATTTGTACAATTCTCCCTCAGGAATTGAAATTAAAAATGTAAAAGGCAACAGAATAATAAAATCATATACTGACAAAATAAAACTCCATATTTGAAATTCTTCCAAAAAAAGAGTAACTTCCTATGATTAGATTCTTTCTAACTTCTTTAACCTGCTTTTAATTGAAACCTCTTGATTCAGTGGTGACAAACAATACTGACATCTCTTAAGCTATTTAACCTTGTTCCACAGTTCACAAGCTCTGAAGGCACTGTGTTGTACCAATGTTAGACCCATGTAGTTTTCTACAACACTAAAAGCGACAGAAAGTGATGCATGTTGTTTTAAAACTCCTACAGACTGATTGCTTTTTCACCATAACAGCACAGAGCTCCTGTTACTTTAGTACGCAGGCACTTCACAGAAGAATAAACACTAATTTTCAATAACTAGCAGTGGGCTAAAAATCCTCTCTGTCATTAACCAATAAGTTACAAGTTTTCACCCATGGAAGATGTGATGAAACAGGGGCAAAATGCCTCAGTTTAGGTTCAGCCAGCACACCCCACCACAGCACAGCTACCCCCTTCTGCACTCCAGCAGTAAAAACCCTGGTGCTGAGGGACAGCCAGTGTGTGATACACCAAAGGCCTTTTCTGAGATGAAGCAAAGTACTACCTCCTTCATGAACAATGCTCAACAGTACCCCACAAAAAAGGCATCAAAAAAACTAGTAAGTCAGTCCTCAAATCAAACTGGAACCCAGGAGGTGGTATACTTTGATGGCAGATCATTATCTGTTTCTACAAAGATGGAGTGGGACTGTTTGGCGCTTTTATATATCCTACTTAGGTGGGATTAATTGCAATTAACTTTTGAATGAAAATTTATCAACTGGGAAAGAATAATGGGAAATTTAGTAAAAGGTCAAAGCACAAGCTAGAAAATTAGAGAGAGAGATCCAAGTAAGCTTAGCATTCAATCTGAAGTTTAGCATATAAACTTCTAATGCTGACCACAAAAAAAAATCCAACCCATCCCCAAAAAAGTAAATAGCCTTCATAGCATATGCATACTTTCTGATATGGCAGAGTTCTTTCCTTGTCTACCTGAGTAACCATACAGAATGAAAAAACAACATGGTATTGCATGAAGAAATTCTACTGGCAAGGTGGACAAAAACTCTGGTCAGAGACACACACAGCTATTGCCATGCTGCTTAGAACCAGAAGGTTGGGAAAGACCTCCAAGACCATTGAGTCCAACCACCGTGATTGACCAAATACCACCATGTCAACTAAATCATAGAACTAAGTACCATATCCAGTCATTTGCTGAACTACTTCAGGGATGGTGACTCTACCAACTCCCTGGGAAGTCCAGTCTGAGCCTTCCCTGGCACAACTTAAAGCCACTTCCTCTTGTCCTGTTGCTGGTTGCATAGAAGAAGGGGATAAATCCCCACCTGGCTACAGCCTCCTTCAGGTAGTTATTACACAAAAAATCAGCCTACTATTTAGCAAATCTATTTGTAACTGATGAGTTTTCCTCTCTATAACCCATTATTTTTCATTGTACAGCAGTAGTGGCACAATCAATAATGACAGCAGGGACTCAAAATTATTTCAAAAGTTTATGGAAAATTGTCCAAAAAATAGTTCAAAAAGGTAAAAATCTGATTATCACAAAGTTCTATACTTCTTCTAAAGCAACTAAAACTACTCTATTGAAGAGCTCACTCATTTGTAAAAAAACTGCTAGCGCAAATAAAAATATTACTATTATCAGCATAACCTTTTATGAAAGATCACTGCAACTGCAAAATGACAAGTGCTGAAACTAAGAACAGTCAGGTAAGGATTCTAATAGTCTCCTTCAGTAATATTTTATTCAATTAATCATAACTCAAGTCTCACTGAGAAAGAAAGAAGCAGAAAAAGAGAATGAAGTTGTCATGATATGACATTTGGAGTACTGAGAATTACAAAGAAAAAAAATTTAAATCAAAACCTTTACAATCTATTTTTAGATACGTGAATACAAATTCTGTACTTCATATATCATCAACTCTTTAAAGACCAATGCAGAACCCAAACTAACACAAGTGTTCACCACAGCCACAAGCAAGAACAAACTTATAAAATATAAACAGTAAAATAACTATCTGTATATGAGCAGTTTTGTGGAGAGGCAATAACATAGGTGAAGTATACCTAATGTTTTTATACCAGTTGATATTACTCAAACAAAAAGGCACACACAGTTAAAGCTTCATTAAAGATTTAAGATTTTCTGGTGCTCATTGTCAATTGCTGTTTATCAAAAAGAAAACAAAGAGCCTCTCAAGTTTGTAAGACTTATAAGCTATGAATAACATTATGCTGGAAAAAAACCACCCTGTGATTAAACAGCCAGGAAAGTAGGCTCTTTTGCTAGGTTGATAATCCAAAACCAATACTTTCAAGTGATTAACATATTTCTTCATCTCTCATCAATAACTTTCTTAGCCACTGGCCAATTTTAAATTTATCTTGTAAAAGTGTCAAAGATAATGGACTTTCTTAAATCTTCATTGGCAGTCCCAGTTGATCATCCCAGTAGGGGAAGAGTGAGAATTCCAGCAATAGCTGGCAGCCCAATCCACATGGATGTCCAGGCCAGCAGCTCAGCAGCTCTTTAGCCTGATGCTCTCCTCACCCTCTTCTGCTGCTTGACCAGCTTCCCGGCTTTCTTGGAAGACGTGTAGTAAGGACACAGGGAGTGGGACAAGAAAGCAACAGAGCAAGTATGAGAACAGCAGACTTAAGAAATCTTCATGAATCTTATGAAAATCAGGTTCTATATGTCTTTGTGTAATTCCTTATGAGTTTTATTCTGCAAAGCCCTGGGGGAATCACAGTCCCACGGCTGTCTTTAATGCACCACACAGATCTCCAATGCCAGACTCTCTTCATTTCACCAGTCCTGGCTTTGAACCAGACACATCTCCCAGATCCTCTCATGGGAACTCTTAGTGCAGCAGCACTTTTAAGTCTCTGCTTAAAACCTTGTACCCACTTGTCCCTTACACAGTGCCCCTGATGCCAGCCAGAAGCCCTGTGCATCCCTGTAGCTTCTCCCATGGGAAAATCCATAAGGAAGACATACTGAGGAATCACTCAAGGGTTCTGCATGGGACATGCACAAGACAAAGAAGGACCATTTGGTCTCTGGTGGGAAAAGGCGGAAAGGAATATGCCCATTACCTGAGAAAAGCTGGGCTAGCCATTCTTATGTCAGGTTTCCCAAACTCACTTTCAATCCTCTGCAAACATAAACTGACTGTATTGTGAAAGTGAGTAGTCCAGACAGTCTGCTGCTTTGAATAATGTGAGATACTGAAAAGGTTTTAAATTTCAAAACATCTGAGCCAGACACAGTTGTACACTAGTGTGGCAGGGATCAGAAGACCTTCTCCTGCCAGGTGCTAAGCTGGGGCAGAAGAGAAGGTACTCCACATGGGTTACAAGTCATACACAGGAAGATACTCAGTTTGCCTATTGTAACCTTATCAACTGCTGGTTTATTTTATGAGATTCTATACAAATATACAAACATCATACTACCCAAAAGTTCAGCTATGTACAGAATTCATCTACTTAGCAATCACTCTTTGATAAATGATGTTCCTGCTTGGCTTTACTCCAGGGCTGATTTCTTCTAAATTTTGCAACCTCCTATTGAAATTTTCTGTGTGCTGACAAGACCAAACTAGGAGCAAGCCATGACAGAAAGCAAAAGGTAAAGCATAGGAATAATTGTACAAGAGCACATCTCAAATACAGAAATGCAGTAGTATCAATTCCTTGGAAGGTCATTTTCCCATCCATCTATTACTTTCCAGGAAAAGTTAAAGGGATAGCCAGCAAATAAGGCTAAATGGTGCCTCTTCCATCCACAAAGCAAATCTAAAATTTCATTACTGGTTTTTGTATTAACCTATACATTCTGTCACTATGGACAAACCACTGAAGAATCCTAAACAAGGTACTGTCAGGATACTTATTAATGTCAAAACCACTGGCTGAATTGTGTGGAAACTTAGAAATAAACAAAAAAAACAGTAATTAAAAGCTTTTGAAAGTTTCCATGCATCACATAAAGAAATGCATCCTTATTGTTAAAGGCAGACAATTTAAAACACCTCAGTCGTTTATGTGGAAACTATTATATAACTATTTATTTAGAATCTTTTTTCAGCCTATCTGCATTACCATAAACATGATGGGTAAGAGACTTTTTTTTTTTTAATTCCCTCAAGCTTCACAAACCTGTACATTGGAGAAAAACTTTTAGATGCTTATAGTAAAAAATACCATATTAACATAAAAATTGCCTTGAAACAGCTGCCCAGAGTCCATGATGACTGGTTCTAGACTTTGGAGGGGCTGTTCTGTTGTTTGGGGGGGGATGGGGAGAAGCTGTTTGTTTTTACTATATTACCCAATAGACCTCTTTACAATTAAAAATAAACAAACAAATACAAACTGAACCCAACTAAGCAAATTCTTTCAACAAGAACAGAATCAAAACTGCCAACAAGAGGAAAAGAGACATTTTGCCTAAAAAAATTATTTGGATAAGAGCACTGTTCAGGAAACAGTCTACTTACTCAGCATGTCTGTTGTCTTACAGATTTCTTTGGGTGTATTTTTTCCCCATCTACAAACAAGTGTACAAACAGTTAAAAAGCTACTTTTATTTTTGAGCTCATCAAAAAGTTGAAAAAGTCAAAAATCAACTGAACCTTTCTGATTTTAGAACAGTGTGTGTGACAAGAGTATGGTATATATACAGCTTACCAGGATGGTAGGGGAAGTTACTTAAACAGATTTTTTTTTTGAGAGCAGTAAAAAAAAAAATACAAAGAACAAAAATGTGGAAACTTACATAGCAAAACTGCTTCCAAATAGAATACGGGCATATCCTGCAGAGGGGCCCACAATGCCTCAGTGCCACCTCAGCTCATTTCCTAAGTTTTTTGTTACTGGTCGGATTAGAGCACAGCTAGAGATTTAAATCAGATGCCTCTAGATGGTTTTTAACTCATTAAAACCATTGCTTCTTCTACATTCCTGGAGCAAGAAAAAGAATCATTGTTTGGGACATGGCTAGTTTTTCCAGAAGCAGATCAGTGAGACCTGCTACATCAAAAAAAAATCTTTGAGACTCTCAGACATTTGTATTTTCTACTTTTTCAATATCTTAGGATTTGCAATCCTGGGATCCCCAGGAAGAAAATCCCACTTAGGTAAGATATAGCTAAGCTCAGAAAGCTCACTGTTGATAATACCTTTCACTCTCACTAATTTCCACTTCAGAGATTTTGTATGTTGAGGCTCAAAAGCATAGCCTCAGCTGTTATCCAAGGCTTCCACAATGCCACATTCAGCTAGTATATTCACTGCTCACAAAACATCCTTACAGGGTTTTACCAGAAACTATTCTAGAGTAAGCAGTTAGTAAACAGAAGCATGCAATGTAATAACTACTATCAAAATAAACTAAGTCCTACATTAAATAAAAAAGGTCATCTCCCACACAGAAAGGATTAACAATTCATTACTTCTACCCTTGCTCCCTCAACATTGAAGCAGTAATGTACCTCCACCGATTTCTTTGTTGTTCTATACAGAAAGAAACAAAGAAAAAGTATTTTCCAGGTATTTGTAGCACTTTTCACATAATACCCATTCAAAGCTAAACCTTTGCACAAGCTTCAGCGAATTTAACATAAAGTCATGGAAGACTGTGAAATGCCTTAATAACAGGCCCTGGGCATCAGGCAGTAGTTGTTTAATCACATGTTTTGTATTTACTGAAAAGATAAAGCTAATGTTATTAGTAGGTTTCCTGAAGTCACAAACTCTGCACCTGACCTACCCTACCATTCTAGCACTCTCGCAGTGACTTCTGATCTGGGTTGCATATGCAGCAATAACATCAGTAATGTATTACCAGATTTAGAAACAAAACCAGAAGTTGACTGTTCCCTGGTAGATTTTTCTGGTGTGCCTTCAAACTCCTCAAACTACTCACACAGCACAGGAAAAGTACAACAGCCATAAGGCACAACTGACAGGCATGACACCAGTGGAGCAGGTAATTTCTCTGCTTCACTGATCAGGCTTCAATACCAGAAGCCACGGCTGCAGCACTCTGTTGGATCACCTTACCAGAGTAAGCAACTCACATGAAGCACATGGCTACAGGAACCACAGTACCTTCTTCATGGTACTTCACCATGGTTCTAATTTTAAAGATCTGGAAACGTCTATCAAATTAATGGATTTTGTACAGCTTTCAAAAGCATGAATATCCTCAGGAGTACAGTGGCACTTTTGGAACCTCCTGTGGGGAAGAAAGGAGAAATGTTCTGAAATAGCTCAAGGCATCTTGCAATCATAATATCCACTTCATCGTTTCACAAAAAAAGGTTTGTGTACAAACACACAGCACTTTCTTTTGATAGGCAGCTGTGGCAGTTAAAGACACCTGAGCTAGAAATGACACTTTCCGGAAGGAAAATCTAACAATCAGGACCAAATTCCATTAATAACTTTTCAAACATATTCCCTAGTAGTGCTTCTTCTAATCCAGCATTACTATTACAGTTTCTCCCAACAATTTTTTTTTCAACACCTTTAATTCTGAGACATCTGTCTCTGTTCTACCAGTATCAAAATGATTTACCACATCACCAAACTGTTGTTCTCATGGGAAAAAAAAAAAAAAAATCAGAAAACTACATCTGGTGACAAGCAAAAGAAGAAAAGAAAGGTTGCTTTAATCAGTTTCAAGGATGAATTCACCCTGGATTGTGAAAAGCAAAGTTATGTCAAAATCCCCTGAAAGAGACTGTTCAAGGTGAGGATTGCTCCCTGTAGTATTGTTGAAGCCCTTGCACCACTGAGTGTTCACTTCTCCAAAAATGTATCTTCCCTCACTCCCTGGGAGACTATTTCACAGTCTGGTAGACATCAGTATAGAGATGTTTTTTCCAATGCTTAGTTCTTTTTGTATCTCACTATATCATTCACAGTAGTCCTCCTTACAATACATCACTTTGTTTCCTACTGCTTCTACCAGGGCTTTTTGGTTAGGAGGCAAGATTATTACCCTTTATTAAAAAAAAGGGATAACATTTCAATCCTGCCCAATTATTAAGAATCTTTCCTACCCTGTGACCATAGTTGCGTTATTTGTTTAAGACAAGCAACTCAGGTTGTAAGGACACACACACAGCTCAGGCAGAGACCAAAAGTTTGTAAGTTCTTTCAAAGCAAAGAGCTTCAGAAGTAAGTTACGCTCCAACACTGGAAACATGCTATCAAGATTCTAATGTTACCTTTAACTGCGTTCCTGTACTCCTTGCTACTTCTTTTCAATAGGTAAAAAATTTGCAGAGTGAAATCTTTTCCTCTTGAGAGACATTAAAAACCACTGACCTTGGAGTCCTGTCATGCCTCAATTCAAAAAGTTGAACAAAAAAACCAACCAAACAAAAAAAAATCCAACCAAACAAAAAAACCCACCACAACAACATGTAAAATGTTTACCATGTAAAATGGAGAAAGAAAGAATCCAGGAATGCATTTGTTCCTAATGAATTGATGAAACCATGCAAACACTCACACAAAGCAGTGTACAATCACAGCAGCAGCAACAGCATAACTTCATTTGCTAATTGAAGACTACAAAAGTGCCACGCACTTCATATGCAGACGATAAGAGAAACTGTGTCTGTCACAAGGTCTTCAATTTGTGTACTTCACTGAGTAGCTTCACTGGCAAAGCAGAAGAAAATCAGATGCCATCTTATTTATGTACGTATAGATACCATCCCAACAATATATTCAGCACTAATAAAAAGAAACAAATTTAAAAAGAAACAAATGTAAAATTGAGAAAAAGTTCTTTGACCATAAATTCATAAGGCCACTGAAAATGCACAAACTTTCCCTGAGTTTGAAGGATCAGAGTGCAGAATAGTCACCACCCACTGCTGAGTCTTCAGCATTAAGAGACAATAATTTATTCAGATGCTGTAGGCCATTAGCTCCAAACTGTGGACTGTGAAGCTGTTTCTGTGTTCACAATGGTCATGCATCTGTCAATTTTTAATTTCTAAGGTAGTCCCAGGTACTCCCAGTAACTCAGTCTATGACTGTCCAACAATCTTCAAGAGTTAAAGTTGGGGGGTTTTCTGAAAAATATGTTTTTAGATTAAATGCACACCCAGACACAAAGTCATTCACACTCCATGTGTCTGAGACAGGTTCACCAGATCCTTTGCAAAGCCTGCTTTTATAACCTTGATCCCTTGCAGAAAAAAATCCA
Organism: Empidonax traillii; assembly: GCF_003031625.1. NCBI lineage: Eukaryota > Metazoa > Chordata > Aves > Passeriformes > Tyrannidae > Empidonax > Empidonax traillii. The sequence continues at coordinate 1,892,119 of NW_020955200.1, forward strand.
CTGTTACATCATTGCTTTTTCTTGGGTCACACATACTGTGAAGTCATGAATGGGGCTACATTTAGAGGCAGAAGAATAAGCCTCCTCAGGACAAAGAAACAAACAGAAAACATTATGACGTTACTTACTAACCAGATACAGATGAGAGGAAAGACAAAAAAAGATTATGAAATCCCCACCACACATAACTCAAAGGTATTTAAAATACAAAGTACCCACAGCAAAACCTTCACACTGATAAACAGATACACACCAGATACAAAATAAAATGTGTGCATGAGATTACCTTCCACAAGCAGCTTGTCATGAGTGCCTGCACATGCAGATAGAGCTGAAGCATGACAATGCAATGCCTTACAAGGAGGAATTCAATTTTTACATGCTACACTTAGGGACAGGAAAAATAAAATTACAACTAGCATACAGGAAGGTTTCCTCTGAGGTACCTGGGCTGAGACTGAAGAATCTATGATCACAAAAATAATCCTGGAAACAAAAAGAAAAGCAGTGCTGCAGCCCGAGTCCCCAGACTAAAACTGGCAACAATACTGCCCCCATCTCATAAAATGCATATTGAAATTGGTATATTTTCACTCCATGTTTGCTTCTGACACTCAAATGCCTCCTCATAACTGAACGTGTCAAAAATCTCATCAGTTCTGTGTCAGTGCTTACTTATTAAGCCATAACCATCAGCAAGAACAGACTTGGGAGACACTACAAAAGAATTCAGAAACTACTGCCTGTGGGGAAAGCCTATCACAGCTGATGAGCAACAAACAAAAGACTAAACTTCCAAGGCTTTAGTCTCTCTAGTCAGCAGAAAATAGTTACCAGATTTATATCCCTATTGATCCATACATTTTCTGTTTAGACAAGACTGTAGCCAGAATATTTGCTCTTTGCATAATCAAAGCATGGTAGAGATCTTTTGGGGAATTTCTTCCTCATGGTAAAAAAAAGTTCTTTTTTCATGAATTTCGTTCTTAAACAGACATGGTCATTGGATCTTCAAGTGTCTTGAAAAGATTCAGTTACCAAATGTGCAAGAACAAACAGACTTCAGAAATTATAGCAGTCTGAATATGTANATGTAATGTAATGGCCAGTCTCTTCGCGAACGAAGAACCGGGGAAGGTCTTTCCACCTTCCAGCCTGCGCATTGGATTTTTTAGGTGAGACACAGTGTGCGCGGAACTGAGCCCACCCTTTAATCCTGAGGTTCATCTGCCGGGGCCAAGCACGCTTGGACGGTGGCAGCGAGGTCCTCAGGACGTAGATGGATTGCCTTACAGGGCTAACGAGCTCCATCTGCCCGGGGAGTGTCCTAACCGGGAATCGAACCCAGATCTCAGCGTTGACAACGCTGTGGTTTAGCCACTGCACCACCAGGGACACTCGTAATTCAGGTACAAAGGCAGGTGTTTTTTATATTACGTTAAGTCCTTGTTAGATATTGCAAGTAACAACCCACTAGCAGGCTGTGTCATCAAAACGTACCAGATGGATGCTCCAGTTACACAAATCTCTTCCTTTCCTCACTACTCTCCTCCAAAAAGGATGTAACTTAAAGAGCAATGACAGGCACCAACATGGAAACCCCTATGTTGATAATTACTTCCCTACCAAAGTGTAATCACTGCACCAATTACTTTAGCCAAAAATAATATTAAAATTTGGACGTGAACTTGAAACCATTTATAAAGGTGTACTGCCACAGTGCTTGCAAGGCTTCAGTAAGTTTGACCAGGGTGAACACAGTACTATGCACAACTAAAAGTCTCAGGCAAGTTTGATTTTTTTTCCTAAATAATCCAGTCCTGCCACCAACCTCATGCAAGCTCCCTTGACTGTGGTAAGAGATGACTGATACCTTTTACCACTTTCAACATCCCAATTTGTCTTCTTAGAAAAAAAAAAAAAAAAAAAAAAAAGCTAGACTACTCTCTTTCCCATACTCTCTGCATTATGCACATACATTTCCTGTTGACTGATGTTGCTGTTCAGACCCATCCCTTCAGACTGACTTCAAAGTATTTTAACTGACTGAAAAAATAACATTCTCTTCCTTGCATCACAAGAAACTCTGAGCTAGTCAACTCCACACTGTGAACTCCTTCCCAGTAATTTTACCATCTGGTGTCAGGTGTAAAATTAGAGTACATATCGCTCAGTGTTTCCAATGGTCAGTGGCCCTAAAATCACTGGTTTACACTCTGCCATTTTAAAATACAAGGCTACTGGGCTGGAAGATGCAAAAATCTTTCTTTTCAAAACAAATGAAGAAGGTCAGTTTCCAAAGGAAAAAGGAACTCTTACCTTACTCTCGGGATAGTAGCACACACAGCAGTTTCTGGTGTACATATATGAACCTGCACCACAGTGCCTGTGGATACCTCTGCTTACAAGATCATAACATAGACTTTAACACTGCAGCACTGCAGAATGAAAACTGAGTTGTGAACTGCTCAGGTTTCAATAGTTACATACTGGAAGGGAAAAAAAAATATTGGAACCTCCAGTCATTAGCTTCATGGATAAAGAGGCTGAAGAGAAAGTATCTTCAATACAATATGAATTTGCACACCAGAAATGTGGCATATAAAAACTGACTTTGCTCCATGCGCACAAAGTTTGTTCGGTTCCTTTTTAATTCCTAGAGAACCACCAAAAGTGAATCAGTTTTGGAGTAGAGAACTTAAACACTTTTTGGCAAACTGACTGTATAAATGTTAACTTTATAAAAGCTACTACTGTTCTTTCAGTATTTACTTTTCATGCTTTCCTTGAGATAAAAATTTTGTTCAAGAGACTGGGTTATCATGGCTCCAAAAAGAGAAATAACCAAGTCAGTAGCTAACTAGAAATACTAGTTCTTTTTAATAATGTAGTTATATCTTAATCCTAAACATATTTTGATGCATTGTAGACCAAAGCATTAGGTATGTGTAACTCCTAAAATATGAACATGTTTTATGTAGACTTTAAATTTGCATTCAAAAGCAGCTTGACCTAAGCTGAAACAACAACATTGAGTCTTTACAGGTTTTGTAGATAAAGAAATGGAAAGATATGTGGGGGATTCTTACAATCACATTCAATTTTAACTGCAGCTAAAACTGCCAGTTCCAAAATCAAGTGTGGGCCAAAGGGGGCCACACTTAAAATACAACTCCTTAAAACTGCCTGACTTGGGCAAGATTTTAAACTAGGGCTAAGCAGTCAGACTAATTATCATAAGGCTATAGTTGAAAGTCTAAAGCCTGGATGTTGAAGGTAATGCAGAGCCAATATTTTTAAGTATGGTGCTGTGGTGCTGTCCCTTTGGATCGATGCCCAACCCCCTGCCAAGAAGGCATCAAGCTCAAACATCTCTTCCCATGTGCCTTGCAGCCCTAGTGTGATCCTGCATGAGGAAGCTTTTGGGGACTTTCGGATTTTCTCGTTGTTACGAAATAAAAATAAGATGCCAAAATCTGAATGAGGTCATGGCAATCTCATAAGTGGATTACATTAATAGTTTATCAGCAAGGGATAATAATTCTCGAGTGAAAGCAGAACCCTGAGTTCATCCTTATTCATCACTCTGAGACCAAAAAGTCCTTCATGAGGAAGCTTTTGAAGACTCTGGAATTTTCTCATTGTTATAAAATAAAATTAAGATGCCAAAATCTGAATGAGGTCATGGCAATCTCATAAGTGGATTACATTCATCATTTACCAGCAAAGGATGATAATTCTTGAGTGAAAGCAGAACCCTAAGTTCATCCTTATTTATCACTCTGAGATAAAAGGGGTAATAGTTGTCAATATCAGAAATATACATGAAGTTTTTGGAAAGGTTATGTAAAATGTCCACTAAAAATGCAATAGAATTACAAAGCTACAGACTGTTTTTGCAATGATTCTTTATTTTAATAAAATTTTTGTCAGCTCACCACAGCATTAGCTGGGAGAGATTTTCTCTTTAAGTTAAAGCTAACTGCACTGCATATAGCTGTTAAAAATGTTGCTTAATGATTCTTTCATTTCTTAAAAATAGTGCTCTAATTTTGAAACTGTTGCAACATAATACAAAAAAAAAGTTTTTTTTAACTCCTGGGCAATAGTTTCTTCCATCTTGATCCTCTTAAAAATCCAATTAACGAAAAATTAAAATTATCAGGTCCCTGAATGGGTTAATACAGCAAACAGACCTGCATTTCAGTCCTTTCCAGGAGGGAGGGCAGTGGTAAGATGGACTTAAAAGCCAGCACCCACCAGGACAAGATCATTTCCCTCACACAGTACATGCTCTTCACCCCAACACTTCCTTCACCCCAACATCAGCGGCAAAGCAAGCAGCTTTCTGCAGGTGGCTTGCCCAGCCGAGGATGAGGAGGGCAGGTCAGAGGAAAGTTTGCCTCCAGCAGCCATTTCCATCCCGCTGGCGTGGTAAGCAAAATCTGCATGCGCTGGTGTTTGACACCCACAAGGGGCACAGCATTTCAGATTCGGAGCTTCATGCCTTGGTTCAGCCAAGAGCTACAAACACGGCATAAGCAGCCCTTGTCTCAGGCACCTGATTGGAGCAGAGCTCAGATCAGACAGCATCAAGGGATCCTTTCCAATTCAAGTTACTCTGTGATCATAAAAAAGCTAGTGTGAGAACGCTGTTAAGAAAAGAGAAGGAAAAACACCTCAGCTCCACAAACAAATCATAGTAAACATTTCCTTTTCCAACAGTGAAGGCAGTACCCACTCTCTTAAGGTTAACCGGAGACAGCAACATATAAAAAACCTACTGGTTTTGCCGGTTCTTTGGATTTGAAGAGTGTTAGTTAAAGCATTCTGCTAATGTCAGCCTGGGAAGGTCCTAGAGAAAGAGCTTTTACCTTGTGCTTCCTCACCCAGCTCCAGTGGGAGCTTTTGCAGATATTACTCTTGGTTGTCCTTTTAAAACTGTTTTTCCTAATTTAAATTTATTTAGTTTAAGTTGTTATATTTGATTTTTCCAAAGATTTCAAAGATTTTACCAAGATTTCAAACATATCGAAGTCCCGTCAGAACAGACACTACATAAATTCATGGTAACAGTCAAGAACAGTCTTTTGTCAAGAACTGCAAGTCAATTATCAGAATATAAAAAAAAAAAAAAAAATTAAAAATCCACAAATAAACTTAACCATATGTTAGGAAAATAAAAATATACATATTCATGTATGTTTTAAATCTTCCATTATGTTCTTATTTTTTCCTCCTCCTTTTGTTTAAAAGAACCCTTCTTTTACTCAGACTATAAGTTCTTGCCCACCCAAATACCCACCAAGTTTTGAGCAAAATATGTTCCTTTTAAAAAAAAACATTCCGAATGACCAACACAAGAGAAATTATCAGAAATCTTATGTACAAAAGTGAAAACGCAGAGAAATAAAATTATTTAACCAAATCAATGTAGGGCACCAAACAGATATCTCCTAGATACTGAACCAATACCATAATCATATATAAACAGAAAGACAGTTCTTTCCCTGATATACATCCCCAAAAAGGAAAAAATAAAGCAACAGTGACTTTATGTTATGTAGTTGCTCAAATGATCTTGGCCAAGATGCCCAAGTTTTGTAGACTCCATGGGTCTGCTGCCCTGGTGTTTTCCTGACCTGCGCTCATCCTTTAGAATTGAAAGTTTAACAATTAAATTCAGTAGAGATGCTCATGATCTACAGAAAGGGTGCCACAAAGGTATAGAAGAGTTTAATTAGTTGAAAAAAGAAATTACCACTAAAAGGATTCAGCCAACATTCCCAGGATGTGCTGCTCAGCTGTCACATTAACTCAGACTTTTAATGAAGTCTCTCAGTCCCTACACTCACATTTTTTTAGATGGGTGACAAGGTGGTCTTCTTCTAAAGGAAAGTAATTTTTACTGAAGTGCTCATGAGAAAGAAAGAACCAAGTAATGCTTAATTGCTGGCTTATGAACAAGATTTGAGGGACCCAATAAAGTCCAAGAACAGGCTGGAGAGCATAGGGGGAAGGTACATGTCTAAAAAAATATATTTAAACACTCCAAAGTTTTGGCTTTAATTGGCTAAACATCAGAGAACATCTCCTCCTTTCACTAGGCAATGGGAAAAAGAGAAGCTCCCAGTGTGGTTTACCCCACCTAGGCTATTTATTGATTTAAACACTACTAATATATTTCCCTCACTAGTTTCCTTGATGATGTACAAAACCCCCCCCGGCTTATCCACAGACAGTTACTTACAGAGGCTTATTGGATGATGGAAACTTCTCCTGGTAAGTATTTGCAGTTAGACAGAAAACACCACAGGAAACACAATGGACCAGGTGAGACGCCACTTGCCTAGCAGCATCTCCATAGAAACAGATCTCCTTAGAAACAAAACTGCACTTCCATTCCTCCTCTCTTGTCAACATAGACTGTCTCCAGCAGAAAGAGGTCTAGTGGACAAACATGCTGTTGTGGTCCTAGAGTATCTTCAGCTAAGCCCTCTGTCATCCGCATCTGTCATGTACCCATTATGCTGTTCCTGGATTTATTTCTTCAGAATTAGGACAGGCATTATCATCATGTGCCTGCATACGTGAAAGCAGCCAATGAAGATGTTTCCCTAGGCCCCTTCAGTAAAGCAATAAACACAAAGCCCTTTCAGAAGAATACCAATGCATACAGTGGAAACAGCAAAATGCTATCACACTGCTCTTAGTAGCTGACTTATCAAATCAATCATTACTATGAAGCAAAACCAATCAATCTGTTTTTCAGGAACCTTTAACCCTGATGCAATATGTATTACAGGCCTTCTATTAGAAATATACAAGCAGTGGGTTGTGTGATAGCTCTCTCTTTAAGTAGGAATCTTCACCTTCTACAAAACCAGAAAAACACATTTAAAAATGCACTACTGGCACATTATGGCTTCACTTGAATCTATGGTAATAGGATCTTGTTCAAAGTTAAGCTTTTAATTAATCAAGCTGTACTGCCTATAGATGACATATATTAAACTACCTGAAGCACCTCGAATATCTTTTAATTATCTTTATTTTTGAACATAAGAGAAAAGGACTGATTCTCATAATCTCATATAAATCCAGAGCAGCTATGATCAATAACAGACAATGTGCATGCCAAGGGGAAGATGCTGAATCTGGTCCGAAGTATCTAGGCCATGAGATGCAAGTGAAAAGCTTTAGCCCTCTGCTTGATTTTTCCTTCATTTTGTCTATGTGAGGACTTCGAAGTTTGTTTGTTTATTTGTTTTTCTAACATGATCATTAGTTTTGGATATTAAGCCTGAACTCACATACATGCTGCAATGTCACAGAACCAATGTAGTGTATGTTTTCCTAGTCCCCTTTTCTGCATTTCAGATTAGCTTTTCCTGATTTTGTTTGCCATAAACAATACCACACACTGACAGAACTTAAAGCCAAACAGCTTAAAACCACTGCAAGAGACTACCCACGCTATCATGTTAAAAATACAAAACAAGCAACTGAACAGGAGAGATTCCATTTCTTTGTACCTTTATGACTTTTATGCCAGTTCTAGTGCCATTAAGCACTGCTTACAAAAAGAAATGTTAACTGCATTTCAAAGATGCATGTAATCCTCATACTGAAGGCTCTTTAAGCTAAAGAATGCAGGCATTGCATATGACTGTGGCTTAAAATTATATAAAAGAAGTCAGAAGCCAACTTCTGGTCCAATTAAAACCCATTCAAATCTCATATGCAAAGAATTCAGGTTTCTGATTAGTGTTGCTATTTAGATGACTTAGCCTTAAAATTAGCAGTCCCTGAATCCAAAGGATTATCGAGGACTTATATCCTTATAGAGCAAACAAAATGTTCAGATCAAGATATTTGTACCTTCAAAAATCCACACCCAGTTTCCCTGCCCCAAAAGATGATGGACTACAAGATTTTCACTTTTGGTATATACCATGAAACCACATCCAGCATGGCAAAATCTCTTCTAAAGCATTAGCTCCTATGTTTTAAATACATGAAGGCAGTTCTAACAAAGTAAAAAAATGGGAATGCATTCACACTCTTTCAAACATGTAAGGAATTGTAAACTTACCATAAACAAAGGACTGAGAATTAAATTTACAACTCGAGAATTGTGAAAGGGATTTTATATTAAGTAACCAAAAAGGGTTATACTAAAAAGCTTTGGGCATCTCTCCCTCTTCACACGCCAAAACTATCTTTTCTGTCTACCTAGATATATCAAATCCCCTTTACAGCATTTTTACATTTTGTAACTAAAGGTCTAATCTGTGAATACCTTTATTTTGATAGCCTTCCAAAAGGTTGGCTTTCCATCTGTTAAAAAACAGCATAGTAGCCAGAAAAATTGCTATTTTCAGTGAGGATAATGCATTATCGTAAGATAAAAGTATCTTTCAAGCTACAATCACAAATGTCCAAGAAAATTTAGAGCAATGAATTACATCATTCGTAGTACACAGCCAAATCTGAGCCACCATTAATTTTGTAAAAATCTGTTTGGCCTGAAAGCTCACAGATATCTCAGTCTCAGGAGGGCAAGCTATCCTTCACTCAGTTTTACATTTCACTCATTATACACCCACAACATCCATCCAAGGTACATTAAAACACTAAATGTACTGGTTTTGCAGTTTCCTGTGATATTCCATTATCACTCACTGAACACTTCATTTTTCAGTATAAATAGGCACAAATGCCCCTAATTCAACAATGGCTGTTTTCCTTCACTCCTGAACTGCACTTCTGGGCAGTCTACCCTGCCCCTTCTCCCCACAGATTAGAGAAAAAGGTAAGCATACATCTCACTTTTGCTTTGATAGCACATAGGAGAATAAACACATTCTATGTCACTGTCAGTGTTTGGGAAGCACAGGCATCACGTGCTTGTTTCTGACATAGGCTGCAAAGGCAGGTGCAGCTGGTCCAGATTTAACAGCAATGCAGCAGAACCTGGAGTACTGTGACTGGGATATTTTGCAAGGGCAAGTTGGTTAGGACCCCATGGGCCACAGCTGCAGAGTAGACACAAACCTGCAGACACCTGGATGTTCTCTTATCAGCTAGTGTAACACGACACACGTCAAAGACAAGAAAAATGCTACATGCCTGATCTGCCCTACACCCACATTAGCTCACTCTTAATAAATGCAGAGTCAGGCAACATATCTGGCTTCTAGTTCCTCAGCAGCTATGAAAACAGCCAGCTCTGCAATGCACTCTCTAAAGCAACCTGCAATTCCATAGCCCAAAAACCTACATCAGGGGAAAGCAAAAGGATGTTGCAGTTTTCCAGCCTAGGCCCATGGTTCCAACCCTCTTACAAGGCACAGGTTTATGACAGCAATAGGACAAGTCTTGGTAAACTGCTCCTGTTAACACTGATCCTTACAGAAGGTAGATGTAGGCACATTCGGCTACACCGAGCACGACTGTGATTCAGGCAATCATTGTTATCAAACTGCTTTTCCGGGAAGAAAAGATCAAGACGCCTTTCCTTTCCTGAAACCAGAACGTGATGGTAGCAGATGTCACCTTCCCCTCAGCCCAGGGATGGAGAGCACGCCCCATGGAGAGGATGGGGAGATCCAGGCCCCGCTGGGTTCCCTGTTGCAAACCGGGACGAGGCGCAAACCTCGTCGAGGCCAATCCCGGCAGCATCTCTCGGTGGAAAGGGCTGCTGCGACAGTTCTGCTGCGACGGCGACCACTCGATAGGCGGATACAAAATCCCCACATTCCCCCCTTCGTTTATCTTTTTTCACCACAGAAAAGGTGCGGGGGAAGGGGCGGGGGGTGTAAATAAACAGACTGAAAAAATAAAAACCAGCAAACCAGTGCATTGGGGTACGCACGGCTCCATGCAGCATTATTCCACGCACATCCCACGTAAAATGATGGAAGAGATAAAACGAGGGAGAGCACGCAATGCTCCGCCGGAGGCTGGGATGGAGGCGCTCATGGCCGCGCTCGCCTGGAGATGCCGCACGCCCAGCCAGGGCACAGGGACGGCCCCAGCCCCCGCAGCCCCCGCCGCCGAGAGGGGCCGCCAGGCGGACAGGGCTGGGCACCCACCCCCGGGCCCGCTGCCTCCCCGACACCCAGCGCCGCGGGGGGAATGCGGCCGGACCCGCTCCCGGACCCCCTCCCGGCCGCGTTCCCTCCGCACCTGGAGCGGGTCCGCGCCGCCTCCTCAGCAGGCAGGGCGGCTCCGACGGGGGCGGCCGTGCAGCGCAGGGCGGAAAGCCCGGCAGCCAGCGGCTCCTCCCGCGGCCACCATCTTCCTCCTCCCCCGGCCGCCGCCGCCAGCACGGCCCGGGCCGGCCCCTCCCGCCGCACCGCCCCCTCGCGTCAGCGGGACCGCCCGCGCCGCTGCCGGTGCCGGTGCCGCTGCCGCTGCCCTCCTCCCTCCCGCTTCCCTCCTGCCCCCGCCGCTTCGGCGGGAGCGGGCGTAGTCCCGATAGTGCCGGGCGAGCTGCGGGAGCGGGAGCGGGAGCAGCCTCTCCTCCCCGCGGCCCCTGACCGTGCACGCCCTCCAGGGAGATTTACTGCCTCGCAATAAAGGGCTTACCAGTGCCCCTTCCCCCCGCTTACTGCCGTGTTCACATACATTTGCATCTACAGCCCCGGCTGTAACACCTATTGTGTCTTCTTCAGGCTTCTATGTGTAACTGCCACAGTAACTCCACACGTGCAAACAAAACACTAAATTCCTCAATATAGTGTCTTGCATTTTATGGTATTTAAAACAACATGGCTGGACAGTCATAACCAAAATAAACTATCAGAAGAAATATACCTTTTTTTTTTTTCACAAATTGTTATCTAATCAGTTTCTTATTAAAAAAAAAAAGGGGGGGGGTTTAAAATGCCTAACAACCAATGCAAAATTGTAGTATTGGTAACCTAAGTTGGTACATTTTGACAGTATTGTGAATTTATCTCTTCAGATATCCTGATAAACTTCTGTGTTCAGGCAAACCCCACTGCAAACTGTCATAACAAATAGACACATAAAGGCTTCTAACTAATTACTATGATAACTTGGTGTTAGTTTGGAATAAAATTCTGGTTTTCCCCTTCCAGTGGAAAAACACTTTAGTTCTTGATAATAGGGTAGCAACTATTTCCCTGGTTTTATATGGTTCAGTCACCCTGTATGCACGTCTGCATCTTTAAATCCAAGCCAAAATGCCACAGTATTCTGAAGACTTTGAAAATGAGAGTATGACAAAAACACTGAAAAGAAGGAAGAATTGAAAAAAGCACAAGAGACTTATTCCTTAGACAATTGCTACCAAAATCCAGTCCTCTGTCATTAATACGTTGCAATACTTCATTTCTTTCCCTCCTGTGCTAATAGTTTCTATTCATCAACATTTTTCTATCATATTCCTGGAGAAATCTTCCAACCTGATAAAATTTGTAGAAAAAAATAAGAAAACTCAGAGAAGAACTCTGTTCTCTTCTTCTTTTCTATGGCCTGTGTTTATGGCCCTGGTATGGCCCTAGGTTACCAGAACTTAAGGTATATGGAATGTGCACGACAGATTTTCAAAACTACAGATTCTTGAAGAGTTACATTAGATAAAACCCTTCACTTGTAATTACGTTCCTTCTCCCTGATCTCCCTCTCAAAATAATGAAGCACTTAGGCCTAAATGTGATCTTAATTTGCCCTGTATGGGGAGGTTTGCCCAGATGACCTCTAGAGGTCCCTCCCGACTTACCTTATTCTGTTACAGTCTTACCGTATCAAAAGATTATTAAAAGCAGTCTCAGTAACTCTTAAATTATATCCAACAAAAGTTCCGTGCCTTAAATGCATTTTCCTCCCAGAATTCCACCTTACCTCGTTTGTTTCACACCTCATGAAGACAGGTCTTCTAGCACATAAGTTGTCTGTGAACCTTAAGAGATGCTGCTGCTAATGCAACAGTATTAGTATTGCTAATGCTGCATTAGCACTGACCTTCAGGCTCTTACTTGTTTTCAACCTGATCATCACTACTTAGTTAATTTTAAATATGTTAAATTAAAACTGACTGAAAAACTAGTATGAGAAGCTGCAAGACTAGTCTGTAATATTTATAAAATTAAGTAACGTTGCAGATGAATCAATACAGTCTGCTAGATATTAAATTATAACCTTGTGAGGGTGGCAGTTTTTTAAGTTGCTGTGGTAATCTGTAACAAACACCTATCAGCCAGCTTCTGGCATATTCAGGCACACTTGCTCAATAAAAAATTCTATTTACACTGAACCAATTTTTTTCATTTATATAGGGAGTTTTTTCTGTATTTCAGTTTAAAGAGAAGTATTTGTGTCATTCCATGTGTGGCTTTTGAGGCTTGGCACACCCCCAGCAACAAAGACATACTTACCTCAGAGAAAAATGTAAACAGGCCTTTCTTCCCATTTGGAACATTTGGCACAAGCTGCTGTGTGAGCATCAGCAAAGGATCTCTCTCAGGGAAGGACCTCGCCCAGGTTTCATATGAACACCTTGTTGGCTGGGCCTGGATGTTTCAAAGGCAAAGAAGTTATACTGATGCTTTCCTGTTTCAGGAAAAAAACCCTATGCTCTGTAGAGTACATTAATTGGATTCAGCATGCCTACATTCTGCCTCTATTTATATACCCATCAGCCTAGATAAAAGCCTTGGCTGTGGCAGTTCAGACACTTTTTTTTCCTATATTAGTCTACTAATCTAGTCATCTTGTATGCGTTTTCAGGAACTGGACTTGCAATGATCCTAGTTGTGTGTGACTTGTTATTTTCAGCCCTGGACAAAAAGCAGAACAGCTCTTGCAGGCTGAAACAAACAGTTCAGTTATGGCATTTTTAAGGTCAGATAGCTCAAGACCCACAAGGGATAGAACTGAATGCTTTTTACTGTCTGAAAGCTTGGGATTACAGCTTTCATATGTCAAAAAGCATTAATCTCTGACTCTAGTGGTGTGTGCACTACCTGTTGCTAGAAGAGAGGCTTTTTCAGATGTGTTTTTAACTACTGAATTAGGTGGGTTTCAGAAATAGAAATGTTTTCAAATTCTGATATTGGATCACTGAAATAATGGAAGGTAGTTCTATGAATAAAAATCTTCCAAACTCAACCATCTTATCAAATTAGAGGACTGGGCAATCACCAACTATATGAAGTTCAACAAGATAAAGTGTCGATTCTGCACCTGGTATGGGGCAACCCTAAAAGTACGTACAGGTGGGGAATGAGACACTGGAAAGGAATGCTAGGAAAGGGACCTGGGGGTCCTTCTTGATGGAAAGTTGAATATGAGTCAGCAGTGCCCTGGCAGCCAGGAGGGCCAACTGTGTCCTAGGGAGAATAAGGCAAAACATCATTTGAGGAAGGTGATTGTCTCTGATCTTCACTGGGGCAGCCTTACCTTGAATATTTTGTGCAGTTTTTGGGTGCCACAATATAAGAAATATATTAAGGTTTTAGAGAGTGTCCAAAGGAGGGCAATGAAGATGGTGAAGGGTTTTGAGGGGAAGCCACATGAGGAGTGACTGAGGGCACTTGGTGTGTTCAGCCTGGAGGAGACTGAGGGGAGACCTCATTGCAGTCTTCAGCTTCCTTGTGTGGGGAAGAGGAGAGGCAGGCACTGATCTCTTCTCTGTGGTGACCAGAACCTGAGCGAAGTTGCGTCAGGGAAGGTCTAGGTTGGATATTAGAAAAATACTTTTCACCTAGAGGGTGGTTGGGCCGGGTAGTGAAACAGCATCCCCAGAGAAGTAGTCACAGCACCAAGACTGACAGAATTCAAGAAGCATTTGTACAATACCCTCAGGTACGTGGTGTGACTCTTGGGGAGGGTTTTGTGCAGGGCTAAGGGTTGAACTCGATGATCCTTGTGGGTTCCTTCCAACTTGGCATATTCTATGATTTTTCTTTACTAGCTCAGTCTAGTAAAATTTCACTGTGCCTGCACCCAATCTTATGACACACAAGCAAGACAGTCTCCAATTAATTGAAATTTAACACCAATTAAAGTCTTCTAGACTGTTTCAAACATTAGTCATTGCTCCCAGAAAGTTTAATGGAGAGTTCCGCAATTTTTTTTTTCTGATGATTCCCATTGGCCACTTCATTGGCCAAAATTTGGAGCAGGCATCCCTTATATTAGAATAGAAAACTTCACTTCTGTTGGGTTGCAATTATTGTATCCTAATCACCTACAGCCTGTAAAAACAGACTGTCCCTTTTGTAATCTGAGGGGTCAGTGTATCACTAGTTATGCTTTGAAGCACTTATTTGTCTGAAGGACCATGTACTAAATATTCAGCAAATCCAGATTCATCTTCATAGGGGGAAAACGTTAAAAGAGACATACTGGACTGTGTGATTTTGCTTCATCTGCAGTTCATCTCTCCATTATAGAGCAGTTTCAGAGCTGTCTCAGGCAGAAGGAGGTAAGTGAGTTTAAAGCCAGATTTGGAGGTGGCAGCAGTGGTATGTGGTTTGGCAGGTTGAAAGAAGCATAGGACTTGGCAAGATTAGTGCCTGTTCCATCTGTTGGTGAGGTAGGTGATGCCCCTTGTCAAAGATGCTTGCAGGGAGCAGAACAGTAAGTGTGCTTGCTCTACAGAACGTGAAAAAACCCAAGCAACTCTAACTAATGAAGTGCTTAGATTTTTTTCAGAGTGGGATTTTTTGTCATTTCATCAGCAAGCCAAATGGTGCACTCACTGGTGGGCTTGTTCTGGAGTCAAGTACTTCTGGAACTGCATGCAGTGCCATAGACCAACTGCTTGGCAAAACCAAGCTAGAATTAGGCTCAGCTCCATTTTTGTATCTATAGTGTCATGGTTTAGGAATGGTATTCCCCAATTAAGTATTCCCACTGAAACACTCCAAACTGTGCACAGCTTGCTCACTCTATCTCCTCCTGTCCCTGCGAGTGGCTGGAGTGAAGAAGTGGAAGCACAAAAGATCATGGGTTGAAATACAATTTCCTGGAAACAGCAATGAAATGAACAGTAACAGCAACACTATTAATAACAGAGTGTGCAAGAGAGATGAGCAGTTCACAAGCGAGTGCTCCCCAGGTCAACACAACACTAACCCTGGCCCCTCACTTGCTGCCACCCAACTGGAATGGACCCTTTCTTCCTGCCCCCTGCTTATAGCACGAGGTAGTATAGGATAACCTCTGGGTCCTGGTCATGCCCCTTCTGGTACTGCAAAAATCAACCCTATCATGGCCAGAACCAGGACATAGAGCCTGCTGCCTGTAATTTCAGTTTTTAAATTAATGACTTGGCACTACTCTCCGTCATGGTTTTGGATTTCAGAAAGTGGAAAGAACCTCAGCTGTGGCACTTCTACTGTTAACCCCAAACAGTCCAAGAGAGAGCAAAAGGAGATACTCCCAGTGAAGGATACCTCAGCAGTACAAACTTCTTCCTGCTAGCAGTCTACTGAATCCCGCAGATCACTTGCACATGGGGATTTTCAGAACATGCTGCAATTCTTCTTTGTTCCAGGTGAAGCTTGTGACAGATATCAAGTGTGATCTTTTATTATTTGTTCTTTGAAGCACTTAGATGTCACATGGGTAGCTATCACATGCAAAAAACATATCATATGATATCCCACCTACTGTCTGAACACCTTGCAACTCTTTAGACCATGAGCCTCACCACACTGCCTGGCAGGATTGGAAGTGCTCCTTTAAACACTGTTGATAGAGAAGTACTAGTGAAACTATTTTTTTTTTTTTTAAATTTTAAATGGCCTCTAATTGTATATGATCTCTTTTGATGTGTCAGTCTCATAACTTGCCTTGCTGATGAAAATGCCGGAGAAATGTAATATAAGTCTAGGGGGGGTCAGTGTCTTGTCCAAAGCTTAGTGAATACATGAAAAAACAAAGCAAAATCCCAACCCAACCTAACTTACTCCAAATCAGTGAGAAAGTCATCCAGGCAGTGGCCTGAGTTCAGGCCACAGGAGGAAATATAAGAATAAAAAAATTCAGGAGTTTTTACTGAAATATGAAGGAATTGAAAGAAACAATATTTAGCAGAGCCAACACAGGAGCTGCTGCCATAGAAGTCAGGGATATTTGTGGGGTTTAATGATGAATAGAATTGGATAATAAAGCCTTGTGGAAAATTGAAATAACCTTCACGTTCTCTGAAAACACAACAGGAATAGATGAAATGAAAACAGTGGCCAACTTAGACTTGTGTTTACACTTTTATTTAAGTAATAAGAGCTATTATTATATCTGAAGTCTGTTTCTTCAGGTGATGAAGCATAGTAATATAATGAAAATGGAGCATCCTCCTTGTTAAAGTAAATGAGCCCAGGAGGTGGGCTTGTTTAGATCAAGCTTAGATGTGTCTGTTATGTTTAGTATAGAAATATCCTTTTACACCCTCCATTTGGAAAAGCTCACTTAGTGGGGAGCTATGCACAAAACTTAGTCACTATAAGGTAGACGGTAGCAACAAATGAGATGCAAAGTCTAGTGGACTTAAAAGAAGATGTATTCCATGCACTAACACCTTTTGTCTTGCCAAGTACGATTGCTGGGTCAGGTTTAAGAATGACTGTCATTTGGAGAGGTGAAAAGAGTGGGCAGTACAAATGATTGAAGGGTGTCAGTGGACAGCAAGTTGAGAAAGGTTCTGGCATTAGCATATGAATTGAGTTAAGGTGAAAGGCAGCCTTACAGCTTTTGCTAGAGAAATAGAATTTTGGTTGCTTTGGTGAGGAAATTTCATCTGTGATCAAAGTACGTAGATGAGTACGCTCACTGGGTTCAGGAAAGGGGTCTGGCATCAGTCAGCAGATGGTGAGCAATTATATTTGTATGGGGTTTCTACTTGTATTTGTATGGGGTTTTTCCTTTCCATTTTTATTATCATTTTATTATTACCACTATTGTTGTATTTTACTTTGCTTTTATTCCAAAAAATAATGCAGTTATTAAGAGCCTCAAAGATAGACAAGACACAGAGGAGCTAAAGTCAAACTTTTATTCAAATAAAAGGGAGACTTCATTGGACAATCCCCAATTAGGTCTCTCACTTCAGAGGTTGCAGCCTCTATAATCCTCTTTGCCCGAAATGCAAGTCTCTCCCTGTTTCTTCAAAGTTGAGATACTCTGGGGTTACAGACGTCCCGAGATGCCTACTGAATTTGCCCCATTACATGCCCATTAGGGGCTTTGAGGGTCCCCAATATTTTCAAAGTGGAGGTTACTGCATATTTACCCTTTGCTGCCTATCTTATACTGGATAACTACACAACTAATAACTTTTCTATCCCCTTCTAACTAAGCTAACTGTGACTACTACACACTTTGTGAGAACATTCTACTTATTCCTAATATTATAAACCTATAACTAAACTTATTACTATTAAACTTAACTAAAGTTTTACTTTGGAGTCTCATCCCCATTCCACCAGGGTAGCGGGGAAGGGAAGGGGGCAGAGCAGGTGGCTCTGTGGTGAATACATGCAGTAGATGCACCCCTAAACTGACTATACAGAGTAGCCTAAAGCAGCAGAGTGGGAAAGCTGACCACTGCCTACTGCAGGACCAGGTAGTTGCCTGGGCTGCCTTGCTGCACTACAAAATACATCTCTGTGCAGGTTTGCCTCTCAGAGGGGCTGATCACGAGGAACCTGCAGGTCCAGGAGGAGTGCATCACCCATAGATGGCGGCGGGGCCACTGAGGCAAACGCCACCAAGCTGTTTTCAGCAAATTCTGTGCCCAGCGGGCGGTTTTCTCCACATTTAAGTAGGACCCTATGCAGAGGGTGCGTAGGAGAGGTGACCTCTGATCCAGTGGTAGCCGTTTGTCAGCGGGATGGAGAAAACACAAGTTGTATTCCATCCTGTGCTCACTTGAGCACGTGCACTCCAGCTTCACATGTATATCAGAGCACCTCTCTGGCTGCGTGGCGTCTCGCTCCACGATGAAGGAGTGCCCACAGGGTGGCCGCAGGACCACAACCAGCTGGTAAAAGATTCGATACTGGGGGTTAACACTCCAGGATTCAAGAGAGCCGTCCACCCCAATGCCTGGGTACATCTCTGGCATGGAAGTCCTCTGGGAAAACTCTCGGCTGATAAACAGGAGATCATGGACGAGATGCTTCAGATTCCTGCACAGGTCGGGCACTTCCTGTGTTGGTGACAGGGTGGGCCTGAGCATAAATCTGTGTGCTTCACTGAGGTCTGCTTCCTCCTCGTCCTTGTCTTCCTCCTGCTTCTCACTGCTAGAGCTATCCTGCTCACGGCAGCTGTGAGAGGCAACCTTCATTTGCCAGGCCAGCCAGCAGAGCACAGCGAGCTCAGCTACTGCAACTGCCCAAAAGAGCCAGTGCTGCAACAGGAAAAGGAGGGAGTCTTCTTCCAAGGTCCTGATCCGCTCAACATCCTCCCACAGCCGTGTCATCTGATGATGCAGAAATTCCTCACGCTCCTTCATCCGCTGGGCTGTGACCACATCAATCTGGTGATCGTGTGTCTGCTCAGGGAGAAGAGCCAGCACAGCCAGGAAGAGGACAATTGATGAATCCATGGCCTGTGAGAGGTGGGAGAAAAGTTTACTCAGCAGGTAGGGGTGAGAAGGAGCATGACACTGGGTAAGTGGGGCAGGAGCTGCCTGATGGTGTCCTTTGTGACCTGTCCTCACAGGTCACAGCCACCAGAGCCACATCACTTGGCCAACAAGACCCCAGCCTTCATCCCCAAGCCCCAGGCTCAGCCGCTTCTTTGCAACATCACCCCAAAGACAAAGCCACCGGGTCAAAGCTCCCCGGGGCTCTCCTCACAAAGTGGGCAGCCAAAGGAACACTGATGGTGTGGGTGGGCTGTGGGTGGGCTGTGTCCTGTGAAAGGCCTAGAGACACCTGAGCAGTCTCCAGAAGCCCCATCCCTGACAAGCTGCAGCATCCTATCCCATGGAGTCAGGGGCACCCAGCACATCCCTAAATCCTCTGGGCACTGCCACTATTTTGAGCCCTGAGCCTCTCTGTCCCCAGCCCCAGTGACAGAACTTTGTCCTGATCTGAGGGGTTTGGCTCTAGCTCAGTGTTGGAAAGCCCCCTGGGCATCTGTTCCATCCCCCAGCCTTTCCAGCCTTTCCCCTGCATGCACACTCACCAATCGCCCAAGTGCAACTGCAGTGGGGCTGCCCAGTGTTGTCCTTAGATGGCTCCCATTGTGACCCATCCTCTGTGATGTCACAGCCACCAGAACCACATCACCTGGACAACAAGCCACAGCCTTCATCTCCACCTCCTTGCTCAGTGGGTTCTGGGCATCATCACCACACTCAGTGTCAACTCCTCCTCAGGAGCTCCTGGGGGGTCTCTTGGCAAAACAGACAAACTGCCAAAGCCACCACAGAGAGCCCTGAGGTCCTCTGACTCAGCCCCAGTGGCAGAACTGTCCCTGTTCCAGAGGGGCTTAGATTTCTTGCTTTGGCTTTGAAACCCCCTGAACATTTGCCCCATCCTCCATTCAGCCCAGCCCAATTGTGCAACTGAGCAAGGAGCTCAAAACATCAGATACGAAAGATTTCAATGACTGGCAGAATGAGAAGGGGACTGTGGGTTGGAAGGGAGCTGTGGGACTGTGCTGAACTTCCGTTAGGTTGAGCCTGGACTTATGGAAGCTAAAATTCAGTGTGTGCATCTGCAATATTGAATAAACTTCAAAAATCAGTAGATACACTGACTTGCCTGTTCTCATTATTCCTAAAGCCAAGTTTCCTTGAAGAAGGAAAGACTAAGAGAGAAGACAATGTATTAGTGATACTGTGAGATGTGGAGATGTGATGTCCAGTTCCACCCTGAGCTCAAAGGCTGAAATTCACCTGACACCTCAAGAGGTCACTTGCAGATCCTGAAAGTCCTGATGGGATGGAGCAGACCCACAGAAGGTCTCCTTTGGGTCTGATTTGCTTTGAATTGCTCTAGCCAGGTGTACAATAGAGCTTATAGACAAATGCCATGGGTTTTCAGTGGTCCACAGAGGTGGGGTTAGTAGTAAATTCTATTTTTCCTGATTGTTTTTAGTTAGAAAGAACAAGCTCACACAGAAAGGAGATCACGATGAACTGATGAGCCTGGAGATAACAATATTCACAGTACCTACAGACGTAGCAGCTTATGGAGAGAGGATGTGACCTGAGTACAGTTTGTGGTTGAACAACTGAAAGGTCCTCTGCAGATACAAAAGCTTTGCAAATAGAATACAAATCCCTTCAATCTGACAGAGCTGGGATACTTCCATTTTAGCACCCACGACAGAGTATGTAAAGCAGCAAGCAGGTCAGGCAGTGCTGCTGCTGCTCTCCAAGTGGACTGGATGCCTCTCCACTGTGGATGGTTTTACTCTGTCTTGTGTGCTGTGAGCAAGGCACAGGAGAATGAAACCTCCTACTGATCTACACAGTCTGTCTGTGAATCCAGTGCTGCAGCTTAGTAGGAACAATCTGCAGAGTGGAACAGTCTGTGCAGAGGAGACAGTGTCTGCATGATGCATGTTTGGAGAGGTTATACTTACAACTAGTTCTGCTCTAGTATTGCTGCACCCAAATTAGTCCATAAACAGATCATCACAACAAATGATCGCATTGACTCCTCTCAGAGGAACAGTGGCACTGATACTATGGGCATGCTCTCCCATTGAAAAAATGAAGTAAAATCTGCCAGTGCCTTCTCTGTGGACTTCAAAAAAACCCACATGAAACAGTTGTGGGAAAAGAATTAAAGTGTGCCACCAGGAAATCTCAACATCTCAATCCTGCAGTTGCTGAGCTTGAACAGATTTAGTAAATTAGTGACTGGGGGCTGTGTTTGATTTGCCTGATTTGTGTCAAAACCTAACTTGATAATACAGAGAAGTTTTTCTTATTGCTCAGCAGTGTATGCACAGCACCAAGGCCCTCTCTACTTCTTGTACTGCCATGCTGGTGAGGGGGCTGAGGGAATGTCCTGGTTTCAGCTGGGATACAATTAATTTCCTCTCAGTAGCTGGTGCAGTGATGCGCATTCAGAACGAGAATACAGTTGACAGCATTTTTTTGTGCCTCATACTCTGGCAGTGAGAAGGTACAGAAAAGAAACTGGGAAGAGCATAGCCAGGACAGTTGATCCAAACTGGCCAGAGGGATATTCCACACCACAGAACATCATGCCCAGTATATAAACTGGAGGAGTTACCTGGAAGGGGGGCCCATCTGAGTTCAGGAAAGGGGATCTGGCATCAGTCAGCAGGTGGTGAGCAGTTGAATTGTGCATCACTTATTTTTTTTTTCCTTTCCATTTTTATTATAATTATTCTTATTTACCATTGTTTTGTTTTCAATTGTTAAACTTCATACATTATTATCAAACTTACCTATTATTAAACTTGTCTGCAGCACTGACTGCACAGACCAAGCACCTTGAAATCAAACCACCAACTCAAATTTATTGAGAAAAACAAGTTCTCACACACTCAATTCAGTGACACGTCACGGCATGTGACTTTCCCAACCAATCATGTCCAAGCATGTCTAGTGAGCATGCTCAGCAGGGTTCCCGGGAACTACAATCACCATAATTCTTTCCAGCATTCCTCCCGCAGTAAATTTAACCCATACACTTGTCAATTAAACTTATTATTAAACCTATTATTAAACTTATTATTATTATTTTTAAAATCAAATCCTATGTATGAAATATCAATATTGAAATACCATTCATTCCAATGTGAAGTAAACAGATTGTGCATTTTCTGAGAACAGAGATGCTAGCCACAGCAATGTTGATCAGTGTTGATTATCAAAACACTAACTATTAAATGACAGCACTCTGAAGATAAATAACTAGAAGGAGCTCGGTTTCCTTTCCCTTTTTCATTCCCTTTGGTCATTAATCATCTGTTTCAGTAAAATTAACAAGCCCTTTCACAACACATGCATGACTTAAATTCTTCAGAATGAAAGTCATAGAAGTCAGGTGTTAAATACAAAATCACAGATAAAATCCTGTCCTTTTTCTACAGATTCATTGAAATGAAAAAAATATCCTATTTCGTGCCACAGAATACTGCTTACCATATTTAACTGTATGTTAATGTTAATTTATGGATATATCCTTATTCTTCCTGTCAAACCTTAAGCACTAAAGAAAACAAACAAAAAAACATAGTCACTGATTCAGAAAAAAATAAATGGAGAAAATAAATAAAAAGAAGTATGATAATATCTTGCAAACTAATTACCATAGCGGGAGATGTAGGAAGGCTCATCTTCACTGATGTAGCCAAACTCCTAGAAGCATAACGTAGCTTTTATCCCTTACAAAAGGGACATATGAGGCTTGAGGTTTCCTGACAAGCAGGTCCATCTGCCCATTTCATGCAGTGGTAAAGCAGGTCTCCTGCGCTGTGCGATTACTCTCCTTTGGGGTGGTAAGTCAATATTACTTTCTGTGTACATTCAGAAGGTTTCTCCTCACCCCCTCCTCTGCCCTCCAGATTTTAAGAAAAATATGCTTTGTATTTCTGCTTTCCTTATGGAAGCCTCTAATCAGAGAGGGATGGAGATATGCAGCTTCCCCTCTCTTTCCTTAAGGTCCAGAGCCATCAAACAGGTTATTACAGTGCTACTTCCTACAGGTAATCTTGATAGTTTAACCCCGAAGCTGGTAAGTTTGCAGGGGTTAGTTCTGCTAGCAGGGATAGCAAAGAACTGACATTTTCCCAGGTCATTTTCATGTTCCTAAATATGACTCAGTGCAGTCAGCTTTGACCTGCCACGTATCAATACACACTTAAATATGCATCCCTATTTTTAACCCAGTGGCACCCACTTCAGTAATATGTTCATTAGTATGTTCTCTTCCTCATTTGCAGACCTATAGCTGATGGAGAAAACTTGAAACATTTCAAGACAGAAAGGGAATTTATCTATTTATATTTCATGTTGTTCCCTTTCCATCATCATTATAGTCCATAAAAAACTACTCCTAACCTCTGCCACCCACTCTCCTCTCCAATTCCTCAACTCAAGCAGCAGTTTCAGTTTTCTGCTTGTTTTTGTGGTTGCCCTATCTTACAGGGAAAACTGCAACCACTGCTCAAATCTCATGAGCAGCTGGGGAAGCAAATCTTTATTTCTGTATTAATTCAAGTCAAGCACTGTTCAGTCAAACTGAACAGGCTGTGTTTCGTGGGATTGTAGGAATCCATAAATCTATTAAAGACTTTCTGAAAGCTTTTATATTTCCAGTGAAACTTCAAAGGCTTTAGAAAATAAAGAATAAAGATGACATGGTATAAAAAAACCTACAGGGAAGCAAGGTTTTCAGCTTTCCTGAAAGCAGGCAAACCAGTTTGTGCAAGGGTATGTAAAAGGAGAGAGTCTCTGCTCCTTTATGGGTATCTGGTATTCCAATACCAAAAAGGTGTTAACAAGTGAAGGGGAAGGCACAAACAAGAACACAGAGACATAAACCCAACAGATGAACTAACAGAGGCAAAGGCAAGAAACAGACCTCAGCAGTCACACTAATGAATGGGTTATTAAGAAGCCACAGGCAAACTGGAAAGTTACAACTGATGAGGATGCAAACCTGAGGGTCCAGGATATACAAATGGGCTGGTGTAGCTGTACAGACTGGTGAAGGATGTGCAGGACTGGGGATGGGGAGGTAGTGGTAGACAGTGGAAAGACAGCAATAGGTACAAAAGGGGCCAGTCACTCACAAAACACAGTTAGACAGTACCATGTAAAGACAGCAGTTACGCATGGAGAGGAAGATTCCCATTTCCCTTTTCATCAGAAAATGCCATATTGTCCTTTAGTGAAGCCACGACTTCAGTAGTGAAGCCAAAGTGGCTACTAAATTTTCACAGTTCCACTGATGTTTGCAGTGCTGCTAAATCTCCCTGGCTAAAAACAGTTGTCTCCCACACCACTAAACATGCATACACAGACATGCTAACCTAAAGTGAGAGTATAAAACTGGGATACCTTATAGTTTCACTTTGCTTCATGCCTGTATGTGTTTAAAGATGTAAGCTTTAAGCTCCATAGTGGATAATGAAAATGACCTGCCTGATCGTTCTCTTCCTGTCTTCTGTTTGACTCCACTTAGTAATCACCGATTGCCATGGAAACCACTAAATGCAACTTCAATTATTTCACTTTTCCCAGTCAGATACAGGTGCCAGGCAGATTAATACTTTTGTTTAACACAATAGCTTATAAGGGGAAAGAAAGCAAGACCTTTGAAACTCCATGCTGCTAAAAGTCATTGTTATCCCCCTGATCTTTTGAGCTTGAAGACACCAGGAAGGTGCACTTTGGCAAAAAAAAAAAAAAAAACACAAAACAAACAAACACAAAACGAAGGAACACCCCCCCCAATAAAAAAACCAAACCAAAACAAACACATACACACAAAAAAAACCAAAACCCCTGATACTACAGGGTATCCCAGAGTTGAGAATATATTAGAGATAAAAACCCCTGAACTGTCTCATATTATACAGAAAACTTCCCACTTCTCTTCTGAACATTCCACTTCAAAATTCAAAAAACACTTGCTCTCCAAAGACTGTCATCTTCCCCTAGAAACTGCTTTCCTAGCTTGTCAGCATGTCTGCATGTCAGACACAGCTCATGCAGGTAGTAGGATGAATCAGCCAAACTGCTTCTGTCGTGCTTTTTTTTCACTCTGTGCCCCATGAACTTACCTCTCCCTACTGATACTTCCTGACACAACACTTCAACTTTTCTTTTTTCACATCTTTACTAGATACTGCAGAAAAGTAGTTTGCAAAGGTGCTTCAAGCATTCAGCCACAAAGGAAGTGGTGAATCTGTGGCTAGCTTTTCAAAGGCACAGTAACCCCAAACAGACTACAGAGTTAACAGCCAGGTATTCCAGGCTTCTGGAAAACCAGACAATGCCACCACTGCCTTCCAGCAGCCAGCAAAGAAGTTCTAGAGGTTCATTTGCTTAATAGTAGCTGGGGAAGATTTACATTTATTGGAACTAGAGTACAGTGGAAGACTTGTAGGACTATATCAGAGAGAAAATAATTATTATGAAGTGCAAGTAAAAGATAATGACCATGCAAAAATATTTTTCATTTCTTTGCGTGTACATCTGAACAAGATACCAAGATGATAAGACAAGAAACACTTACGTGAACTTGAGAACTACTATGGGACCTACAATTCTAGTCACATCCTGGAAAAGATATAAAATAGAAAACTCTCTAACTTTACTTAAAGAGTTTTTACATATGCTGTTATACTAAAATATCCCAATGTCACTGCTTAAATAATAAAAACCCAACCCCAACCACACACTCTGATAGTTCAATATTCTATTAATATTTATTAACTTAATACATTATTTAAACAAATCTCAGAATTATTTGGATAACAGCCTGGAATGAAAGATCTTTATAGAGCTACTGATTGCCCCGATATACACAGACTGGAAGCAAATTTACTGCAGCATTAACTCAAGTCCATAAAAGAGATCTTAATGTGTAAGTCAGTTTTGACAAAAAATGAACAACTTTTCATAAACAAAATCACAGAACTATATATGAAGTAGAATACTATTTCAGGAGCTTAAGTGAAGATTTAAAACATCAATCCTATGGATCCAGTTGTTAATGTGTAAGTATTTGCATAATTAGAAATTTTACAAAAATAGTGAGCATACCTCAAGTATCTTTTCATCCAGTTCTGACTAGGGGTTACCTGAGGATTCTCCTTCATGTAGTGTCATAAAATTTTTACAGCAAAATTTATGTTCTAAAGGCAGTCAACTGGAATCAAAGTACCATGCTTCCATATTACATCTATCCTTAATATAATCAAACAAAATAAATTTTTTTAACATAAGAGGACAATTACCAGCTTTTAAGAACTGTGAAATGTCTTCCCTTCAATTATATCTGCACAAAAATTGTATGGAACTTGGAAAAATTGGCGTAAGCTACTCCACTTGATTCTAGCTTTTAAAAAAGGCAGCTTATTACTGAAAAGTGATTATCAATAATTAGGAAGGATAGCAGTTGGTAAACGAAGAAACTGGAGTCAAATATATTGTCAGAAAACAGAGGGTTTTTAGGAGATGAAAAGTTTATTTATAAACTGCCAACATTTAACAAAAACAATTTTACACTATTTTTCCATTTTCTACAGAAATACAATAACTTACAGTGGTGCTTAGTCCATTTTGTCACTGATACATATAAAAACAAGTCTGCTGATAAATATGTGAAAAAAATCTATTTACCAACCACCACCACTAAAATTGTACCTGTAAATTTTGGAAGACATCTGCATAGAATAGTTAGAACTGTAAGGGTGCTCTTTTGTTATTTTGTAATTAATTTTGTACTACTAGGATATGAAAAAATTAATTAACATGCAATACAAAATATTTGAGATAAAGAAGGTAAAACTCAGTGTGCACAACAAGAAAGCAGTGCTAGGATGCCCTTCTATGTTTCTAAATAAACATCAGGAAAATGCATGTTTTATATGGTGGAATTTCAACTTCCCTTCACAGCAAAACTAGATTTATAACCATTTATGACCATTTATACTTGGTTATAACCATTTATAACCATTTATACTTGGCTAGGTTCCAATGAAGATGGACTAAAGGTGTCGTGAGAATTATCTAGTACTAGATAACAACAAATGATTGTAGAACATCTCAAATAAACACTACGTAGATATATTTTAAAAGGTAAATTAGCTGTTACCTAATTATAAACATTTGTGGGACGAAAGGGTGACAAATGTGCAGTTTACTGTTGACCATAATGTAGACAGCACACTTGGAGAACAGCAATGCTTAGGTCATCCACTATTTATTAAGACTTTTCCCCTTCAATATTGCATCAGTTATCACATGCCACTTAAAATATTACCAGTCATCCCTAAGTATTTGCATAAACCTCGGGCATTGATCTATATGCTACTGATATCCAAGACTTCCAAAACCGAAGTGTTACACAGGCATATCGTAGAATCATAGAATCATAGAATAGATTGGGTTGGAAAAGACCTCCAAGATCATCAAGTCCAACCCCTGATCCAACTCCAATTACTATATCATGGCACTAAGGGCCACATCCAATCTCTGCTTAAAATCCTCCAGGGATGGTGAATCCACCACCTCTCTGGGTAGGCCGTTCCAATGCCTGATTACCCTCTCTGTAAAGAATTTCTTCCTAACATCTAACCTAAACCTCCCCTGGCAGAGCTTGAGCCCATGTCCCCTTGTCCTATTGTTGGTTGCCTGGGAGAAGAGACCAACCCCCACCTGGCTATAACCTCCCTTCAGGTAGTTGAAGAGAGTGATGAGGTCACCTCTAAGCCTTCTCTTCTCCAGACTAAACAACTCAAACTTTCTGCCATGATACCCTGTAGTACCCTTAATTTTTCTCTAGCTGCCCTTTTAAACCTAAAACATTCCATAGCCTTAACAGCTTCTTTTCCACAGTGCTAATGAGCTTACACTACCCTACCTGTTCTTTTTTTCACTGAAGTCATTAATATGAGAATTTGTGAAAGACAAAGAAGTCACTTAAAATTCATCACACTAAATATGTCCTGGCTATCAGGTAGTGGCTGACACCCCCACCACAGCATGGCCTGATACTAAGTCAATGAAGTTAGTGAGAGTCTCGTAACTCACACTAACAGATGTAAAAATAAAGCATTCAGATTAAAACCAAACTAATAACCAGATCCTACAAAATAAACTGGAAGGTTTATTACTTGCTTTAAGCTTTCTGATTTAATGGACATCCAAATTAAGTAAAAGATTGTACTTATCGACTCAGGGCTTCCTTACATACTCCTTCTACCTAGCACGTAATAAGAGGGAAAAAAAATGTAAAAGTAAAGCATGTCCTTCCTTTTTTAAACTTTGCATTTAGGATGACAAGCAATACCTTCAGTTATGCCCTGTGATTTTAGGTGCTCATTTTAGAATGAACCATATTTTGGAATGAATCACATTGCCTAGGAGGAGAGAAGAAAGGTGCTTTATTTTCCAATAAAATCAATCCCTTAAAGGAAATCTCTCAAATCCAGTAATTCAAAATTGGAAGGCATTCAAAATGAAGAGTAATTTTGAAAATATTTTTTATGTGATTTATTTTTATAAAAAGAACATGAGAAAAATACTGAAAATTTAGTACCAAAAAAGACTACTTGTTTGTATTCAAATACGAATTCAAGTTGCTAGTTTGTATCTGACATAGTTTTCTCAGCCTCCTGTGATGCTAGAGCACTTCATCCAAAACTGGCCTATTAATTTCCTTCCTGGAGAACTCCTGGACGGTTTCCCCCCAGGGAGGTCACTGGCTGAGCATTCCCCAGTCATCCCAGATTGCACGACCTTACAAACCCTTTCACAGTCTCACACACTTCCTACACCACCACTAATGATTTGTTTGGTGTGTGCACACATTTGTCCAAGTATCATGAAAATTAGGCAGAGTAAGACAGAGAGGGAAAGTAAGAGATCTCGTTGCTTTCAGCATACAGCCTGGCACTGATCCTGTTAGATTCAGACTTAAAACAGATCCTTCACAGAAGAGTCTGGTTGCAGGTCACCACTGCTGTATAAAATAGCCAAATGTGGGAGATTTTTGCAGTTTTCACAGGACATAAATACAGTTCCACCATCCATTCATTCACACATACATGCACACTTTACTGTGGGAGAATAAATATAGATAATTTATTCACAAATAAGCTCTCTACTGATTATAAAAGAAAGAAAACAATCCCCATCTGACAGGAATTCATCCTATGGCAAAGTAAGACCAGTGAAAAACAAAGTTAATGTTTTACATTCACTATCCTGTAGAACACTGGTCATTTAGCAGATTACTTTCCAGTGTCTTATTGTCTTGTCATAATTTTATTCTTTCTGCTACAAAATTTACCATTTCTCTAATTTGTCTTGGAAATCTACAACTGTGCATCTGAGAATTTTTCATAGAAAAAATATTGCAAAATTTTATGTTTAAAACTAGGTGTATATCCCCTTAATAAGAAAGTTGTGAGAGTTAAATATTTTTGCAAAAATCTTGATAAAATAAGCATTTTCCTAAATAGAATAGTACTTTGATGAACATGACAGTATTACAAAACTAGTGTTGAACGGCTCACTTGAACACTGTAGTGCTGTCACAAGCTTGGATCTTAATACTACCTACAACTACTTAAGACATCTATTATTTTGATTATATGAAAGTAAAGAGGACATTCTCAAGCATACTTTTCAAGATGACTACCCAGTTTTAAATGCATCCGTTTCAAAAAAGAAAAACTGCTACAAAAGGGAATGAACACAGTAGGTATAAATATATTTTGCCTTCTAAAAACAAATTCCGGTACCTTGTATCATTTACAATACTTTTTTAAATAACAGGTAATAAATACTCTGTTAAGAAAAAAGCCCAATGCCTTTATCTATTCGTTATAAGCAGCATTCAGGAAATCTTACTGTATTAATGATGTACCAATTTCATAACTTTACTCACAATGAACATACATGTGTACCTCATCCAAGAAAAGTTTTTTGTTTCATCATAGTTATATTCTGTTCAGAAAATGTCCCATGAACAAAACACACACCTCATTGTGGGGTCTTCCCACCTCTGTTTATACAAAAGGATTTACAGCAGGTTCCAGATGGTGCAGATAAAGATGTTTAACAAACTAGACTTCAGTTAAGAGTTCTGCTTGTCAGAATAACTCTGCTGTACATAAGAGTCTGGCAGCTATTAAAAAAGTTTTTGCAGTTCTAGCATTCATATTCCTAACAAAAGATTATAGAATATTAAAACTAAGATGTATGGTGCATCAACACAGATACTGCTAAATGCTTCTCCACCATTTCAACATACATCTTTGAGATACTGACTATTCTACTGAATAGTACTAGGGAACTCAGAAAGGAAATCCAGCAGTTGTCAGGAGCTCCCTGCAAGGCTGCAACAGCAGTTTAAGATAGAGAATAACAACATGATGCAGAGAAAATGGTAAGCTCTACTGCAAATCACTGGGTAGATATAAAATACTATGCTAGACAAAAAAAAAAAAAACAACACATAAACAGTAAAAATGTACTCTAATTCACTACAATAGACTATGCCCTGAGAAGTAAAATTACACACTAACTAAAAGCCACTAGGAAGTGTCAGGTCTGTAATTCAAAAGAGTAATACAATTAATTCCCTGGAAGCATGTATTTCCTTCATCTTTTAGCAATACTTTGCTTCTTCAGAGGAAAAGACTAATGAAAATTTATGCTAATTCTAGGTTTTCCAACTTTTTTTCTTTTCTCCTTCAAACTCTCCCTGGGAAACTAGATGGCTTCAAAAAGCTTTTGCTTTTCACATCTGAAAGAGAATATAGGCCTAGCATGAGGTTCTGAAAAAACTGAGCCTGATGAACTCCACTTTAGGACATCAGACAAAGTACTTCTTGGGAGGTAGTCAGAGTTATATAAACACAAAATTAGGCCACCTCACCAATGCTTTGCTACATTCTTCTTTGCTGCTTGGAAGAACAGGGAAAAAGTTGAGAAGAAAACATATTTCTGAGCATATGGGGAAAAACAGAAGGAAAATTATCTTAGACAGGGACACTGAACTTCCTTTGAAACTAATATGAACGTTAAGTGCATCTGAGAAGAGGTGAGTTACACCCCTTCCTTTGTATCTGACACTGATGAAACAGTAAGATCTAATTGTAAATACCTCACCAAATGAGTACAAGACAAAGATGCATTTAGAAGTCACATCTATGTTTCACTTCACTGCTTTTTCCAAAACTGCTCTCCAAGATACAATTCAGCAGTTGTGGGTGTTTTCCCCCATATCATAAGTGCAATGGTTCATGTCCTACTAGATTGAAAAAAAAAAGCCCAAACAGCATTCTTTCCTCACAGAAGGAAAAAAAAAACTAAGCAAAAAACACTGTCCAAAAATTAAATAATAAATCTCTAAAGACTCACAACTTAAATTATATCTCTGGTAGTCACATTTTGCTCATTGTATTGTATGTTATTCTGAAAGAGTACGCTTGTTGAGTCTGGCTATGCACACAAACCTTTCCAAAACCTTTATTTCTATTAATCAGTATTATACAGTACTGTTCTAAAAATTCATTAATTATCTATTTAGGAAAAAAACCTCACCCCATCCATAAAGTCTAGCTACACATTCTAATTAAGCAGCACTAACTAACACAAAATTGGAAATGCCAGAAATTTTGATTGTAAGACAAAAATCTAAGCTTTCTATCTATATTACCACTTTGCTTATTTGTCCTAAAGCAAAGTACATATAAGGTAATAATTCAAATAGTATAAACCAACAGTTTACCTTATCCCCTATTTAAATGACATATGAATTTTGTTGTATAAATACATAAGAAGTCAATAAAACACAAATATGCAGACTGAGTAGATTAACAAATATTATTCAGTGTAGCTATAGCAATGCATTCCAATAACACCCTACAGGTTTGTTATTGTAGCTATCTTTCATGTTGCATGTCTTTCTCCAGTGACTTTAACACAGAAGACAAACCAAACATCATTGAAATAACAGTTAATGTATTTAGCAGCTCAGAATTCAACCCCTTAAAAATGCGACTCCTTCTATTCCAATCTCTGCAGTTTTAAATTACATTTGTTCCTCAAACCGCTTTGTTTCTAGTGCACACAAATTTCTACAAAGACTAATCCAGTGAACAAAAACAGTCCGCATCAACTCAAATGACACATACTACAGCATAAGACAAAATCAGGAAAGATGCTGAACATTACATGAAGATGTTTACAGATGTGCAAAGTTTGATTTTATGCTTGAGAGAACTTCAGAGAGTGAGAGCCTTGCATTCTGCAGCTTTTGTTGGACATTTTCTCCCCAAGATTGTTCACTGACTACATTTTTAGTCTCTGATCTCCAAAACACGAAACAGCTGATACACCTTACTTGAAGAAAGCATACTCAGTAAGCTTTATATGGGTTAACTACCAATAGCCTGAAGCCACTTCTCTTTTTTTTCAAGCAGTGCCCAAATGGAACTCTGCAGTACCATGGAATGGCCAGATAGGTATGTTGCAAAGATCAGTTCTGAGCTTAATGCAATTTGTTACAAGTATCTCCTAAATTATTTCATGTATGAGGCTTCAGGACATTGACAGCTTGAAGAATTTATATATTATTTTCTCCTTTCATATAATTTATATTGCTACCATGAGAAAATTAAAGCTTAAATTCAACAGTTTATTATTTGCATTTCTTTCAAAGCAAAAAATTATGATTTGTTTCAATTTTACTGTTAGTTACTGTTTAGTTTTCTGTGTGGCAAAGTCTGGTCTGCAAACATTTGTAAATGTAACTATTCTTACTGGATTAAAAAAAAAAAAAAAGTGTAGAGAATTATTTCCATCAGGTGCAAACTTTAAAAATCCTCTCTTTAGAGTTATACTACAGCCATCAGTGTTTTGCAAAAGTAATAAAAATATCAGCACCATCTCTAATCAGAGTACTCAGGACTTTTTCCAAGTATTAAAATTCAATGCAACTCTGTTCAGTTACATAAGACCAAGTCCTGTCTTCCTATGAGTATGCATACCTCGTGCTGACATGAATAGGAACTTACACATGTATTATGAGAGCACCTGTTTAAATGTTTATGGTGGAAAGATTGTCAAATTCAGTAGCACAGAACTTCCACAGTACAGCTCTAAGAAAGCTAAGAGTCTAGATTATAGTCAGGAAGAACTATACAATAGGTTTCAAGTCAGATTCTAATGTTAGTATTTTCCTCTAAAAGCCTCAATCATTCCAGTGCAAGAAGAGAGCATCTGTTCCTTTCCACAGTTCAAGAAATATTTCTTATCGTGTTCCCACTTCTGAGGCTGCTCCTACCACTAGTATTTTTCTCGTGAATAGATAATTTTTGCCAAGGCAAAAAGAATACACGACTATGTTACTAAGTAGCCTAGGACCAAGAATGTCATCCTTAATACTTAATTTCACACTTTCCAGGTTTTCACTTGTAATTAATGGGATACTGTTAATGAGTGGGATATTGCTCATCAAGCTGACCCAGGCTATCATAGATACTTTAACGTATCATCCATACTCAAGAAATATGAGGTCCTCTGAGATACCTTAAAGTTCATGCTCAAGTTAAGTTCTTAAAGTTCAGACTCCATTTATACCTGAACCTACCCATTTATTAGTGAGCACAGAGTAAACATCTTATGACAAAATTATCCTCTCAACCCATTCCCACACCTCCTTCAGAAAACAATTATGTTCTTCTGCAACTACAACCATCAACCAAGATAGTATCCCAGAGCACTTCAAAACAAATGACCAAACATCCCTAGCTACAGAGAGGCAAGTGTGGATGCCCTCTGAGACAAAACTTCGACATGGAGATGCTCAAGCCTAGATCAGTCTTATCTAGGTACTGTAAACAGAACAGTTAAGTGTATACATTTAGAAACGCCTTTTTAGCTTCTCAAAGATTACAGGTGGTCTGTTTGCATTCTGAAATGCAAGAGTAAACCCCATTCATCAAACTATTCAGAAGTGCTGGAATTTCATATTTTAAGTGCCTTTTTTTTTTTTTCATTTGAAATGATACCTTTTGAGCAGGTTACCTGTGTTTTTCCTCCCTCATTGTTTCTCTCTCTGCACAACAGAAACAGCATCTTGAAATTTATCACAGTCAAGACGCATTTTGGCCAGGAGATATATACTAACTTGAAAATTTAATCCCCCCAGTGAATAGACTGATTTTAAAAGAGGCCATGTTGTCATTGTACAGACTTCTACAGCTGTAGAATGTTTCCCCCGGGGTCTTTGGATTAGCATAATTCTACTAGTGTAAAAAATCCCTTATACAGACAAGTTCTAAGGAAATGACAAAATACACAACTCAAATTTAGTTTCAAATTCCCTTCAAATTTACAGTTATGTAAACAGAGATGTATGGTTGGAGAAGAGCTCTTAAAGAAAAGAAGATAAAGAAACCCCAAAGACTGAAGCTCAAAGAACAAAAGGGAAGAGAGAGCTCCTTCCTGCTGTCACTTTTTTTTTTTTTTTTTGTAACTGTATAGTCTCAACAACCAGTCAGAAAAGTTACTTTTTACTCCATCAAATATTGGCCTTGTACAGTCTTGGTAAAGTACAATCACCAAAGTGTGATTTAGGAGGCTGAGATCCTGTAGTGAAGATAATACATTCAGAAACATTATCAAGTGTGATTAATTCTGGATTGTTGAGATTAAATTCTGGATTGTTGAGATGAAAATAAATAAACACCAAATAAGAAGTGAAGGTAGTCTATTTTAAGAACAGTATTTCCAAATACAGCTCTGACTAAGTGTGTGAAGGTGTGTTTGAACTATTTTCTGTCACGTTTTCTTGTGTCAGGATTACCACTTCATAGATTTCCCCATCAAGCTAACATGACAACAGATAAGCGAACAAAACCCCAGTTAGAACAGTAAAAGGCATGATGGCTCCAGTATTGTTACTGGAGCCTTCAGAAAGAAACACTTCAGTCTGGTGTTCTACCAAAGGTTGCTAAAACAAAAATAATAGCACACACCGAATACAGTTTGGATCCAATAAGGTGTTAGCATGATGCCACATAGTAAAAAGGAATAACCTGGAAACAGGTTTAGCTGTTACTGACAGATTTTCCCATCCTTTTTTCAGACACTGTTTTGCAAGCATTTCAGACTTTTCTTCTTTTACCTCTTTTGTTTTTTTAGGAAAGTCTAATGATTCAGAGTTAACACAGAAGTAAAAAGTAAGAAAATGTCATGGTAGGAAGCTGACAGAGTGATTTCTTAAAAAGATTAAGGAACAAACTGCATTTGTTAAATACAAAGGTATGCCAGTTCTTTAGGAAAGTGACAGACTTCTACTCTGAATTTGTACTTTAGGACTGACCATCAAAAGAGAGAGAAACACAGGGCTGGCTAACACTTGCAACCAAGACATGCATTTGTGTCTGAAAAGAGAATATTGCACTAAGAAAAGAACCCTGAAAGCTTTAAACACTTCCTTCACTGACCTAAAAATGTAACTAACCATTTCCTATAAGCAGTAGCAAACCTGGCTTGGTCCACATCCCTACAAGTTGATAATACTTTATCAATGAACTGGTATTCCATTTCTGGACCAAGAGAGTCCTGCATAGGAGCACGCTTCAGACGTTTTGTTTCTTGTGTATAACCTTGTTTGCTGCTGGATTCATTCAAACCATCAACATCCATAGCTTGAGCCATGTGACTTGTTGCAGGACTGTGGTGGGAATTATTCAGAGTCTCATCAGTGCTGTCCGCAGATGATACCACTGCACTCAGAAGAGGAAATTTGTTGCTTAGGTGCTGCTGAAGGTAGAACACACACCTTCTTCAAAGGAAAAGGAAAGAAAAAAGAAGAAAAAAGTCATGCACTGAAAATAACCTGCTGTTGCTGCTGAACTGCTTCAATTCACTTGCCATCCCACCAGATTCCCTCACAGACAAAATCTGCTGTCACTGCTCACGAAAAGAGCTCAATGTCACTCTGGCAAATTTGCTGTTACCTAGTCAGGTAAGCAGACAGCTAGTAAAGCAGAGGTGCAGCCACTATATCTTCTGTCTACCTTTTGCTCATCTTTTGTCCTTTAAACATTTGAAGTGTGAGGATGCTCCTAATAATATCTTCTGTCTCTTGCTCAAACTACAGTGATAAGCAGAACCTTAATCTACAAGATACTTAAATCAATTTTTCCATGCAAAAGTTCTGATTACACTCTTGAATGTTTTCCAAAGGCTTAAGACATGGTAGCTTAAAAATTTTTGTTGACTGATACTTTTAAAAATCAGAACAACAATTTGTTTGGAAATATCAAGCAAAGAACAATCCTCAAATCAGAAGGAAACTCTTTTGACCGAGTCCTCTTACCTATGACACCACAAGGTTTCATGTCCTGGGTAATTATCAATCAGTTCCGTGCAGAGCTCCATCTCTTCCTCTAAACGGCGGGGAAGATCCACACTCTGCTCCTCGGCACAAGCAGCTTCTGTCCCTGCACTCTCCTCCTCCTTCTGGAGGTTAGGGTTTTGTTCATTTACCAGTACGTTACTGTCAGTCACAGTTCTGCCTATCAAGGAATTGAGTAAGAACTGGCGATAATGAAATCCACTATGGTCCGAGACGTGCATGGATACCCAATATTTAGTGGATGAAAGTTCATCAAGGAGAATCTGAAACAAAAAGCAGGGACAGTTACCAACCAGTATAAAGAAGGAACTTACCACCACTGTTTCTGCATCCCTGCAGAAAAGAAATTATTACTCCTTTCACACTCTGAAAAGGTAGGTTTCTCAGAAACCTTCCCACAGGCTGATGTGGAGAAAACCCCAAACTACTTATGATAAGAAATAAGCTGTGGTTTGAGAATTCCAAAATGGTTAGGAATAAATAGAGAAGGCAGAGGTAATACACCAAACTACTGATATTAGTTATAAAATAACATATTTATAAGCTGCAAAATTACATGGGAACATCTTAATTACTAAATTGCATTTTAACTTCCTGTACAAAGGGAACAAAATGATTCAAGGATCACTCCTCACCTGAACTAGAAAACCTCTTTAAAAAATTAATACAGAAGATTATCATTAAAACGTCTTTGGATCTACAGAAAACCAAAGCCTCTCACCTAGGAACCTCAGAGTAACAGTGGAAGATGCTTCAAAGAACTGGAAGTAAACCAAAAAGCCAGCTAACATCTGAATTCCAACAGAGGTTCTTTCTTACCAAGCCAGTTTTCTCCATTTTCACACTGAATAGAACAAGCTCTTTGCTATTGTTCTGTGAAGCAAAGAGAATGAAAATACCTCCCTCTCCACTCTTGACAGCCTCTCACAAAGGGCTGTCTTCTACCTTCAGAGGTGAGCTGAGTACCATGGAACTGGCATCCTCCTCCAGAATTGGACATACATGCTCAGTGACCTTTGCCTCAACCTCTGGGTCTGCACTCCCTCCTACACCCTCCCTGACCCTGTGTTTGCTTGTTTTAGTGCTTATCCAACCATAAATACCTCAAAACTTCCTCCCTGCTCTGGGGCACCGGGGAAATGATAAGGAACTGCACCTGGGGATGAAAGGATAACCAGATAAATATGGCAATGTCCACTTGCGCAGAAGACAAGTACCTCCAGAGACCCAGTCATCTAAGAAACAGCCAAGGCCTTGCTGGGGATGTCTACAAGAAAAATTACTTTGTGTCTTATGAACATATTTCCATCTTCTGCTTAGCAAAACAGTATTTATTTTTCTGGACAAGAAAATTAAAGACTTGATTCGCTATTGTATTATACCTTGACAGTCAGCTTTGCCAAATGCTGCAGAACCCAGATGCGATGTGACCAGGCATTGTAGTTGCTTGGATATCTCCCAGCAGCTTCAGAGCAGACGTTCATTTCCTCCTGCACTAGTCGGTGAATTCTCTCCACAGGTGCTGCTCCCAGGTTTCCTTTAGTCGCAAGACTTGGCACGGAGTTTTCCTGCATTAGTTGTTGCAGCACCCATCGTCTGGTTAAACAATGTGAGGTGTTAATGGTGAGAGAGCAATTTTAAGAGGAAAAAAAAGGGGTTTCATTTACATAAATCAATTCTTCCAATACCTCAATAATCTGAACTACACTCTAGCTAGATAAGAATAAGCAGTGAACATAACCATTTGAATGCTCCCCATACTGAAACTATGACATTATGATCACCTCCCAACATATTTAACTCTAGCTGCATCAGTTTGCTCACTCTAAGTTGTCATGGCTACTTACAGCATACAGAAAAAAACCCAGAAGGAAACGGAAATTTACCAAAAAATGCACACTGTGCACATGGGATTTCTCATGAGCTCCTCTTTCAAAGTCTTGCACAGCACTAACATGAAGTATTCATCAAGAGATAGAAAAAAGTCATTCAACAAAAAATTAACTCTATTTTGTCAATATCTTTTATATCTGACAGTACTGCACACAGTAAGTCAAATTAATTTCTGTACACTATCAGCAGTAACAAAGTGCAAAATGCTTACAGTTTGTAGAGTTATAGATATAAGCAAAACAAATTTTTTAATTGATACATATTTGATTTCATGTGACTAAGTACAAAAGTCTAATTTTTTTTTTTTTTATTTACTCTGGACTGACTTTTAGTAGTATTTTAGTAGTATTTTTACAGGCAACCTCAATACTGCATAAGCCATGCATCGACAGCCCCTACTCAAAAGGGTCCTACAAAACCAGACCACAGATGTGTAATTTTCCACAGAACAGCATACGCCAACAGAATTCCAACGTCCCCAAGCTGAACGCTTTGGAAAGCTGGACATCCTGTTGTCTGCTACGCAGAGGTATTTCTGTCTTGTACTGGCTCACAATGATTCCAAGATCAATTAATTGCAACTTTCAAAAAACTGTCACTCCTAGTTAAAAGACATCAATAACTAAAATAAAAATAAAAATTCATTTTTCTTAAAGAGTGAATTCTGTTTTGCCAGTCATACATGAAATAATGAAATATTATTAAAAATATTAAAAATGTCTTTGATCCAAACATCATCTTTTAGGATTTTTTCACTTCAACCCACAGATTTGCAAGAAATGGGAAACTGGAATATTGTCCAGGCACAAAAACTAAATGAGCAGACAGTCACTCCTTTAAGAAAAAACGTGTATCATTTCATTAACATTGACTTCTGAGTAAAATAATAAAAAGACAAATTATTTCAAGCCTATGATTACTTCAGTTTCTTAAAATGAGGATGTTTCATAGGGAATTCTGATAAATTATAGATAGAGGACAGAGTGAAAAAATATAGACTTTATGCTCTCTGTGGCTGCAACCTTAAAAAATATAAAATGAAATGTGAACTACTTTCTATAAAGGCGATCAGAACTTCTGAAAATTTAAAATGTATTTTCACAAACTGCTGAATATCATGGTATTATTTTGGAAGTTTTTAAGATAAATTGCCTCTAATTAATTTGGAATCACTGTCACTTTTGCATGTTCCTTTTACTATTATGGTTCCTGGAATTACTGCAAATGAACAAAGGATTATTAAGTGACTACTGCACAATCAATAGATGTACTGACTGCATAAGTACAAGATCTATCTGAACCACCCAAAACATATAGCAGGTCATCTGGCAAAATTAATAACTGGTATTTTTATATGTTTAGTGAGTGTACTTGTCATGTTAAAGAAAAAATAATACGTTTTATTGAATTTTATTAATAGTCCCATTCTATTTTTTTGCACTTCTGTCTTGGGTTTCGGTAACATGGGGAAAAGAAAACCCAAGAATAATCATTATACTGATGCATAAAAAAAATTTTTGCACATCTTATTTTCTAACATATATCAAACATGGTCAGCATATCCAAATACAAACCAAATATTTGTACAATCATACTGAAATATATTTTTCTTATGCAAGCGAATAAGAACAACAAATTATGACACTATTAAAATACTCATAATACAAGATTGCATGGAAGTTATAGACAGAATTCTTTACTATTTCTAAGACACAAATAAATAAAAAGAACCTAACATTCTGACTAATTTCATAAAAACTTATTGTTCTTCATAAAATCATGAATGACACCAGGTTCAGAACTATTTAAATGCAAAAAAACCCCCTATTTTTCCAGTGTTTGTTATCATATACAAAAGGTTAAACTATGACAAACTCTAAGATTTTTTCCTATTATCACTATACACTTTTGCTTTAAAGCCATCAAGCAGCACGAGTCAGTAGCATGAAGATGATGAGGAGTAGTTGAACGACAAAATTAAAAATCAGTGCCACAGAAATTGATTGTTGTTGCCACTATATCAGTAGTACTGAGAAAGAAACACGAAGGAATATTTCATGTATTACATTCTAATTAACTCTGAGAATTTTAAGCTCATGCACTCACAAAGAAGAGCTTACCAACAAGCTCCCCTTCCAAAAATTCTCACATAGTCAGTAAGATGGAGCTTTTATTTAGGTTTTTTATAGAGTATGAGTCCCCTAATATGGTATCAACTTTACAGTTGTCCTAATGTTGGACATGTTAAATGCATACATTGCAAACTGCTTCCTAACCTGTTACCTTCAACTCTCTTTAAGGTGTCTATAAAAGGATGAGTTATCCTTTTATTGGCAGAATGAATGAAGATCACACTTATACCAAAATTTATTTTGTTTTAAAATGAAGTTGAGCAGTGGATCAGTACTTCACTTGGCTGGGCTACAGGCATTTTAAGAATGCTCAGCCATGATTGAGATAATAAGCTTTGTGCATTTATGTAATTATGGAGCTATCTTATCCAAATGTGTGATCTGTTATTACAGTACTTATTAGTGGTGGTTTAATAACTCTGCTTACATTAGAAGTGGTAAAAATAAATTCACCAAACCAAATAGACCAGTACTGAAATGGAAAAGAACTCAGCTTCGGTAATAAAGATTAGCTGTTACAGATTCTTCTCTTTCTGGAATGCCTGTAGACCACAATATAGTAGTAAGGTGGAGGGAAAGAGGGAGAAACCTACAGTGCTAAAATACTTACTATTGATGGCATCGGAATTTTCAGGCTGAGATTTTAGGTGCTGCAAGACATGACAAACCTTTAGGAAAACTTATTCCTCCCACCCCAAGTTTATTAGAAAAGTATGCAGCAAAAAAGTGTATATGATTCCAGTTCTAAGGGTAAAATACAGGCAGGTAGCTTCAAAAGCCAAAGCACAGTATTCCACAATGACTGTATCAAAGATTCAGCTATATTGCTAGACGTCTTCCTTCACCTATGGCTCTTCTTAACCCAGGAACGGGAAAAAAAAAATCCTAGGAAAAATGGTTTTAAGGAGTCAATAAAAGGCAGGGGAAACAAACCTATGAATCCATGTTTCTGGACTCTTTGGAAACTTGGTTAACGCCAGTTTTCCAAGATGCAAATCTTTTAGTGGATTTAAAGTGCCAGACAGTATTAATTCTTTCCTACAAAA
Source organism: Empidonax traillii (assembly GCF_003031625.1). Taxonomy (NCBI): domain Eukaryota; kingdom Metazoa; phylum Chordata; class Aves; order Passeriformes; family Tyrannidae; genus Empidonax; species Empidonax traillii. The sequence goes on from NW_020955200.1 coordinate 1,933,276, forward strand.
GATAAAATAAATCTGTATGAATAAAAGTGGTAACCTGGAAACAGAACACAAATTCCAGTAACAAATGGCATGGCATTTCCTTTGTATCAGAACTGAACTTCACTGTCAAACTGCAAGAGTTTAAAAACCCTCTGGTGGATTCAGCTGTTCCACTGTGCTATACATACATGCACACTATTCATCAGGCCCAATAAAATAAATCCAGATTGAAGAACCTTATCTTAATCTGAACATGTACAACCCATTGGTTCTCAAACCTACCCAGAAATCAGAGTCAGCAGCCAGTAGGGTTATATATAAGAATAAACATTTCTTCTTGAAATTAAGCCCTAAGATCATTATGTACATCTAAAAATACTGTTCATTATGTACATCTAAAAATACTGTTACACAGAGCACTCCCTAACACTTACTTTCAGTTTTTAAATGCTGCTCAAGATGCAGTATCAAGGTCCCCTTAATTTAGAAAGAAGGGGAAAATATTCTCTGTGCATAGAATATTTTTCAAACTTAATAAAAAGGCTGAAATTACTGAGTTTACTTAAGTGTAAAACAATTTTTGGTTTAAGCAAAATAAAAAAAAAAAAAAAAAAAGAATTTGCCCTGACAAAACAATTTTCATCCAACATAACCCTTCCCAGAGGACCTCCAACACAGAGCAAAATGAAAGTCCGTACTTGGCCTTCTCACAAAATCCTTCTTCTTTGCACAGAATTCCCTGTCCTCACCCTCCTCCTTCTAGCCTTACAACTCTTATTGCCTGTCCTGACCATGTTTGTAGGCATCACCCCATGGTTCCTCCAAGGACACTGGTTCCTCCAAGGACACAAGTCTTCATATCCTATTCTCCAATCTAGTGGGTAGCAGCTTTGAAGATACAGTAAGTTACAAAGTTACCATCTGCAGAAAGAAAACACACATTTCCCAAACCTACAGAAGTCATAAGAATATCACTGAGAGTGCAAGAAGCAGAAGAAATGTTGGCATGCATTTGAGTTTGGTTTGGTTTTATTTTATAATTTATGATTCATCATAACATTAGGGACGATATCAGGTTCAGCAAGAGGGACACTAGTAAGTAAGGAGCAGGTGATCAACTTTCTGACCAAAAAAACCCAGGGAGACAGAAAAGATCAGCTAACTAGTAAGAATGTAAAACTTCTCTGCAGTCTTACATAGAACATATAATGTGGTCCTAAAGTTATGGCCTGAGTAGCATAAACAAGTTGACATATTTCTTTCCTATGAGTACTTATATCCTTTTCTGTCTGTTTTGATAGTTTTCAGTAAGAAACTGACTCCATCTGGTACTTTGGCTTTGTGTTGCTTTAATTGAACTGTATACCCAGGGTCAGAAGCTAACGGTTGCAACTCTAGCAGTGAGCAAATATTATTTACAATTGAAGAAAAGTGGTGAAATGTATAAATCCTTAATGAAGTTTTGCTTCTGACAGCTAGTGAAGTCTACTGACTGCAGAGAACAGCCTGCAGAGATCAGAAACATAGCTACTGGGACATCTGTTTTTATCTGAACCAAGTTCCAGCATGCTTCAGACTGGATGTTTTAGCTGGTTCTCCAGGTATACCAGCCAGAAGTGGCAGACTGACCAGACCGTTCTGTGCCAATGCACTGACTTTTGGAAAGCACGCAAGAGAAAGATTCAGGGAATGTCAACACTAGAGCAGGTGGAGCAATTGCCCCGTTATTGCATTGCAAAAGGTGACATTTTGGTAAAAACAACTTACCACACAGACAACGAAAACGCGGCTTAGATCAGTCTGGTACTTGAATGCATGTACATATTTAACCCATATTTAGATTATCAGGCCACCTACCTTCCCAAATCTTAACTCTCAGTGAAGAAATTGCTCTTTCTATTTTAAAGCATTAACTGTAAATAAATAGGCTCACACTTATATACTTTTAAGGTAAATTTCCTCTTTTGCAAAGTTGACAAACAGTACAGACAAGATTCCGTTTCACTGTTGTGCTAGAAAAGCTGGTTTTATCTTCAAAGATTTTCATATGAGAGATTCCCTCATTCACAAGGACTGAAATCACAAGTATCATATACACCCTACATAAATCTCTTCAGGGCTCTTTCAGCTAACATCCAACTTGGGGTATGTAATTTCTAGTTCACTTTCTTGCCAGGTGGGTCATAGATAATTTTTCAGTGTTACAGATTGTAGCTTCCACAAAAGATAACCTGAAATTTTAACCTGCCTTATGTGACACCTTTGAAGCCATTGATATTTCATAGTAAAAACACTGACTTTTTAGAGTGTCTTGTTACCTAATATCTTTTGACTTTTGACCAGTTGTACATGACAGGAAGTATAACAGCAAGAACAAAAGCAATTATGACAATTCCTTTACAATCACATAAAAATTTTGGTAATTTTAACTTGTAAGATTTCTGAACTTCTAAAAACACAGAATAACTGAAACTATGATTAACAATTGGAGATATCTTGTAGCCCATTCAGTACAAAAGGGGTTTTCCTCTCAGTTCTAAGAAGCAATATGTCTCCTATTCTTTAGCATGTCTTTCTATACCACATAATTACACCTAGCTCAGTTCTCATAGTTTAGGTTATAGTCTCTACCTGCATTTCTGCAGCTTCCAACTTACTTCTAACTTCAATAAATAAATAAAACACAAGCCTATGTGGTACGTAGTAGGCACATTACAATTGTTTAGAATAGCTTCAAAACAGACAATCTACTCCTTCCTAGCAGATAGCATGTTTAAAGTTATAGGTTCTCCTTTGCTTCATTAACCAGATACAACTTTCTGTGATTGTCAGCTGAGCTGAAATGCTCATTTGCCCTCCACAATGCCACTTCAGTCTTCTGACTTGGTTGAATGAATTTGGTAGGACAAACATCCTCTAAGCAAGATGAAACCAATCATCCCATAAAAGATCCATCATGTTCTGCAAGCAGAGTGCAAATTTGACACAATTAGGTCTTAGCTCATACTAGCTCAGGATAAGGATTTATCTCCAGAATCTGTGCAGAACACAGTGTGTCCTCCACTCTGTGACTGTATATGTCACACATCTGGCTAGCTTGACTGGTAATTTGCTGAAGCAGGAATTTCACAGAGAAGCTGAAATGTTATGTCAACATAACAAAAGCGCCTACCCTTCAAAAGAGCAAACTCCCAGCTGCAGCCTGAAACAATGCAGGGTCAGATTCAGCAAAGCAGTTCCTTGGCTAGAGCAGGCTCACTGATAACTCCACAGATACTGCCTGGCTTGTATAACAGCCTCTCCCTGGATGCTAAACAGACCTTCAAACACAGAGCGCCAGCGAGGTCACAGGTCCAGAATTTGGGGAGTGATGTCACTTTCTGTAGTAATATATTTTAGTAAACCATCATAAAAGAGAAAACAATCCTCATATACATTCTATCTGTATTCCATATTAACATTTTTAATTCCATTTACTACTTTTAATTACACTTACAACTTTGAACTACTCCTCTCATGCACTTAAAAGCTAACTCTTTCAGCTGTCAGGCAGAACAAGAGCCAGACTGATAAGGATGAACGCACATGCAACAAAAAAAATTTCCATAAAACCTAAAACAAAAACTTGAAATCAGTTATAAGTACCGTAAGATTACATTACTGTAATAGCTCTAGTATTATACATGCTCCTAATTCCTTTTTATCACTTGAAAGCTACTCAAGCTATACATGACAGTAAGCCCTTTGTGATCACATTCACCCCCCTTTCTTAGACCTGAGAGGCTAGAAAGATACAGATCACAGCAGAATCCTTCAGAACTACATCAGCAAGAAAGAGAAATGAAAAAGCTCAATTCATCATATCTAGGGCTGACAGCTAAATGCAGCCATTATCTTTCTAGGTCATTTTGTTAATGCACCAACTACAATAATGCACCTTAACTACACAGGTCTTATTTTTATGAGAGCCCTCTTAGAGACTATCATAATCTTCTGTCAGTCCTCCTACAGTTTTGAAACTATACCTTTAAGACTGTCTTCAGTCTTACCTAGGCAGCAGAAAGAGAATATTCTTCCAATTCTGAGATTGACAGAAAAATTATAAAATTACAGGGTTGTAAAGAACTGTTGTTCACACCTCCTGAAGAGCAAGGAGGTAAATTCCTGCTTTTCCTCCATAATGACTCCTGGAGAAGTTCTGCAGCATGACCTAGGGTGAAGCTATACTAAACCCAGTAGGTACAAGAAAGGAGCAGGAAGCAGAGGGAACGTGTCTGAAATAAAGGGCAGACACCCTCTCCCCTCCTCTTGCAGTGTATCTACTGAGCTCTATTCAGCTCTGACAGGCTGCATTGGTATGGCAGCAAACTGAACCAGAATCTCAAAAGGACTCAGAACGGGAGTAAAATAAAAACAGTGAAGATACTCAGGAGACATCAGTTGGGCACTGTGTGATTCAGCAAAAAAGATATGCCCATCTAAAGGTTAGAAATGTCCCTCGTTACCCGACAGAAGGACGGAGGAGTGAAAGTTCAGTGGGACTTACTCTGAAAATGTGGAGCAAATATGTGCCCTCATATGCAGCAGTGTAATCTTTGGTCTGCACTACCGGAAAAAAAAAAAAAAAGGCAGTCCCAAACTATCTGCAATATACAGGATAGAAAAGACTCTTAACATTCCTTCTGAACGCCTCAGCTGACAAGCTCTTGCTGTGTCACTAATTACCACTTAAAACAAAGCTTACAGATGACTCATATAAGGCCCGGGTCTTTCTGATGTCATTCCCTGAGTGCAACATACCTCACATTCCAGGCAGTGGTGAAGTCGGGGTTCAGCAGCAGCAGGGTACACGTGATATCTATCAGCTCTAAAACGACAGAACAAGAGGCACCATGACTAGTAATGATTCACACACAGCAGTGTTCCCCCCGCACTTCCTTTAATCCCTGTCATTCCTCTAAGCCTCTCTGCTACGGGCTGCTGTACCTACGGATGACCATCTCCATAAAATATTGCTGTCTTGCTCCAGAAGGAATTATAGTTTAATTTAAGAGGGAGTAAAACCTGCCATATCTTCCCTTTTTATTATTTAAAATAATGAATTGAGTGTTCCGTCAGCAAGGGAAAAAATCATTATATAGAATCCTTGTGTATTCAGCAATTTAAACTGCACACACACTGTATATATCAGAAAAAGAGAATCTTCAAAGAAAATCCAAAGAATTTAAATACGATAGTACAACTAAAAATATACCCTACTATTTCAGTACAAGTCTGAGCTGCAGATGACTGCCATATACCATATTGTTACAAAAAATACACACACTATAAAAAACCTGTAACTAGAAAAATTAAACACCATAATCATGAATTAGGATTACAACATTACTCCACTATTAAACTGCACAGAAAAACTGTGAAACTGCAGAAAAAAAACTTTAAAGACATTATGAAGTGCTTCAGACTGAGGTCTTAAGTCTAATCCACTAAAAAAATCCAAGCAAAAAATTAACCATGTTTTCCACCCTGCATTTAAGCACTACATACTGTAGATTTACACATTACACTTATTTTTAACAATTTCATAAAAACAAGATTGAGGTATACAGTTGTTGAGGATGGAAGACTAATTTCGTTGTAACCTAGTCCTTCCTTTCCCTTTGCACTCTACTGCACCATTCCAGCAGTTTTGGGTCCCGTCAGGGAAACAGTGGGGATTCATCAGGTGTCTCCACTCAAGCCTGAGATACCAAGGACTGTCATTAACCTCTACTGTATGAAGGCACAGCATCACATCAGTCAACCTGTCCTAAAATCACAAGTCTTACATTTACATGGTAATTTTTCAAGTGACCAAGAAGTTCAAAACTGAATGTTACTATCCAGGCTTTTACTGTCCATAAAGTTTGGCTACATTCTCTCCTAATCAACCTGCATTTAACATACTAAAATGATTGTACTTCAGGTGACTTCCAGCAGATAAGAGGCACTTCACTACTTGAAGGGAAAAAAAAGATGGTATCTCATGGAACCAGGTCTCTGGTTAATGTAGTTAATGTGACCATAAAATGAAATGTGAAAAAGTCAGTGATGAAATGCAACAGTACTGGAACATATATTAATGCAAAATGAAGAGGGACATTCTTGTATGTTTGAAACAAAAGTTAATATTGAAGAGGGTCAAAAAGTGGAATAACTTTGTGTATAACTGTATGATTGATTGATCATTTATGTCGACAAAGTAATTTTGTGTTTCCCATGATGTTCTTCCTTACAAGTACCACACAACACCATCATTCAATGAAGAGGGTTGATGTGGGGTGTGGTGTAGAATTCTTCAGCATACTGTTGATTTTACACTAAGCTGTGGTATTTTGAAAACTGTCTCAAGGAACTAACTTTCTATCTTCATGGGTTTTATTTAAGATTTTTTTTTCCTTTAATGAAAGATTTCTTTTTAAATGCCTCTTTGTTGCCAAGGAATGAATTTCTCATACGCGCAAAGCTTCTTCCTCATTTGCTGCCTGAAGTACAAATATTTTCCTTTGGCTTATCCAATCCATGAACCAGCAAAGTATTTCAACACTTATTTAATTTCATGCAGCTGAATATCCTAAGTCAAAAAAAACAGGATTCCTCACATATGTAAAATTAAACATCTACTAAGTGTTTTGCTGACTATTATTTCAATTTTACCTTCAACTTAAACAGAAGCTGCCTACCATTTTGCCATTTTCCCATTACAGAGGTTCACTGAACATTATCAAAGGAAAGATGGAGACAAAAGGAAAATCTCAAAGTAATACTCAGTATTTTCATGTCAATGTTCTTTGATGCTTTCTGTAAAAAGAAGACTCATGAAATGTGGATTCTGAGCCAGAGATGTCAAATGACACAATTTAGTAACTTCTGAGCCACTTTTCAGTGAAAAGCTTTATGTCAAATCTGGCACACAATGATAGTGATTGCCAGCTATTTTCCTCTCTGTCAGTAAAAAAACCCAACATCTTTTATTTACGATTTAAAAGTACTTTCCACTGGATATATTTTAGGCAAAGTATGGCATTACAGGTGCTCACAATGAACATGCCCTTTTGTACATTAAAGTCTCCCCAGCAGCAAAAGGAGAAATAAAAAAAAATATGGCTTTATCTTACTTTTTAAATATGGCTGTATCCAGGTTTTTAGACATTCTGGAAGCAGTTTGCAGTAATCTCAGAAAACTATCTTGAGATAATATAAATAGTATGCCTCCATAAATCTTAAAAATACCAGCGAAAGGATAAAAACATATTGTAAAGTTAGGATTTCTAAACTGAAACTGTAGTAAGAGAAGGAGCAGTAATGGTTGTGGATTCCAAGCACCCAAAAGAAATTGTAACCAAATTAAACATCTGTGACAGTAACCCATCAGTGAATGACTATGAAGCACTTTCTTCTTCCAGGATCCAGCCCAAGAAAATATCAGACACCACATCTGAAAGCAGACACTTGAATCAGCACCCTGTTTTTCTCCTCTGTTCTACTTTAAATGGCTTACAATGATTTGAACAAAACAGAAGAGGTAACAAGACACTACATTCGCAATCACTGTTTATTACAAACATCAACAGAATGTACAATTGAGTTTTAAAGCAGTAATAAACAAATCTATTCCTTCACTAGATTCAAAAGAAAACAACTACCTGCAAAATGCAAGCATGCCCTTGTGTCTACAAAAAGGAAATTGGAGCAAAATTCCTGATACGTCAGAGAAAAAAGTAACATCTCTTGATAGGGTATACCTGCTTATGACACTTCATAGATAATTCTCTGAGGCCACCTGGGAAAGTCTTTCACCTTTATTCCCTCCACCACTGCAGTTCAGTTTCTGGTAAAACTTCCTACCAAATGTGAAACTCAATTACTGTAAGACATACTAAACTCCTTTACAAACATGTTATTAACATGAGGGTCCTGATCATTTGTGTTTGACATTGGTGACACAAAGCCTCAGCAGACATGAAAATGCTGTAGATCACCTCTTCTCACACATTTGAAACTGACTTTTGTAACAGAAGAGACAAACGAGAATGGAGTTTCCTTTTCAAAACAAACTCAAAAGTTGCAAAATACAGGCAGTAATCTAAAATTCATGCTACTGCAGTATTCACCCACACAGTTTTAAGATCTGCATTTAGAGAGGAAGAGTTCTGCAAGGTTTCATCTGAGACATTCCTCAAGCAATCGGTGCATCCACCATCCCAGCAGAACCAGCAGGTGCAACAGTGTCACCACCACAGAGTGCCTGCACAGGTGTGACTGGAGCAGGGTGGCAGCCCACCAGCACCCAGCTGCCCTTTAGGTAATGGCTATCAGGGGCCATCAGACACCCAAAAATGTGACACAAATCTCAGTGTGTGTACTTTGGCTTGAAACAACAAGTTTCTATCTGTGTGAAAACTTCCAAGGGAAGACTTCACCATAACAACTGAGACCAAAAATGAAGTATCCCCACAGGACATCTGCAGCATGATCACAATAAACATCACAAATTCCTATCTCAGCCCTGTAAAAAACACTGCCAGTGACAATCACTGGTGTTGCTAAGACTGGCTGCGCTAGTACGTTCAACTTTTTAAATGCCAAAGTTTGTATCTGGCTAGGTGCCAGACTCAATATTAATTATATTCCCTATATTAAAGCCTTTTTTAAAAAAAATTATAATACATTATCAACCTTTTCTGTTATTCAATGTTACTCTTCAAAATGCTTGCATTATATATCCATGTGTTTGTAAAAAGGAACTACAGTGTTTCATAATCTAGACCCCCACCTTCAGGTAAAAAAAGTAGGCAATATTGCCCTTCATTCATTTATTCATCCATTCAAAGGCTCACTAAAGACCTCAGTCTTCTTTCTCTATATCATCCCTGAATGCAAAAGAAGCTCAAGTGCACATTTACAGACTCAACTACACCATCTGACTGTCCCTTACTCCACAATTTAATGAGGATAAGTGCACAGCTGGCTTCATCCACTTGAAGTGAAACAGAGTATAGTAACAAAATACTAGAGAAAAGCAAATGCCAGTTATATCAAGAGAGGGATGTTACTGACCACACATTTTTTCAAATCTACACAGACCTACTCTCAAAGCCTATCTGTTTGAGACGGTAAAACACATCGCCAACATGATGACTACATGCCAGTCTGCATCAAATGTCTACTATCCCACTATTTAAACGTAATTCTTTAACTCACTACTTCATAAAGCAACTAGGGAGACTGCCTTTTCTATAGCTGCAAACAACACAACCCAGTGGATAGGGGCTGTTTGGTATGCTTCAAAAGGGGAAGACAGTCCCCCATATTTTAGCACACAATGGACTCAACCATTGCGTTATAGATAGATTAGTTACGTGCAAACAGAAAAGAAATAAAATATGATAACAGTCCCAAACTGAAAACCAGCTGCATGTGAGATATTAAAGATCTGAACTCTTCAGGAGGTCACAGGGTGCTCTTCAACATAAAAAATACCCCTCTGAGAAACAAAAATGTGAAAACTACCATAGCAGGTAGAAGATACTAGAAAGAAGGTTTAAGAAGAATGAACATCAGAAATAAGACACTGAGATAAGCCTAGAATAAGAACGTTCTTTATTCCAATTGCTATTTAAAAGAGACTGCAAAAATAAAGAAAATTTCATTTCATAAACAAGTTACTCATTTTCATTCTTACTTTGAACTGGACATGCCGTAAGCAGTCAAATATCTCCTATGTCACACCTATTTATAAATATTTATTTTGAATTTTTTAAACAACATATACTAAAGAATTTTTCATGCAAGTCATAACAAACTAAAAAACAAATCAAACCAAAGAGATGAGAAAGGAAATAAAACTTTACAATTACCAAGACATATAGACTAATGATTTCTGATACTCCTATATCTGAAACACACTACACTTGTTTGTTACTTCAGATATATGTATCACCACAGTTTTCCTTCGGACCCAGGAAAGCAGGAGAAAATTCCATATGTATCAATTAACATTACTTGCATAAATAACTCACTGAAGTAAGTTGTCTCTCTCTCACATTTCCAGCTTGGGTAAGAGAGAAAGGATTTATATTTTCAACTCATTCAAGTTGGCAAGATGCACAACCCAAAGCCTGCTCTTCTCCTAAGTAATAATCATTCCTTCTATAACAGGTTGAACTGGCATTATGAAGGGTAAGTGACCTGGAAAAGGCAATTGAGTGCACTCTCAGTCTGTCTGCAGATTACACCACGTTGGATGGGACTGCTGATCTGCTGGAGGGTAAGGAGGCTCTGGCAGAGGGATCTGGACAGGCTGGACATGGGCTGAGGGCAACTGTATGAGGTTCTAATGGGTCATGCCCTGGGGTCACTACAACTCCCAGTCTATAGGCTTGGGGAACAGTGGAAAAGGACATGGGGGTGTTGGCTCAGACTGGCTGAACATGAGCCAGCAGCATGGTCGAGTGGCCAAGACAACCAATGGCACCCTGGCTTGGATCACAACAGCATGTCCAGAAGGACCAGGGCACTGACACACTGAGGAGCTGGAGCGAGTCCAGAGAAAGCAACTGGAGCTGGTGAAGGGTCTGTAGCCCAAGTCTTATAAAGAAGAGCTGAGGGAGCTGGAGGTGTTTAGCCTGCAGAAAAGGAGGCTCAGGGGAACCTTATCGCTTCTCTACAACTACGTAAAAGCAGGTTGTAGCCAGGTGGGGGTCAGCCTCTTCTCCCAGGCAACTAGAGATAAGACAAGTGAAAAATGGTCTCCGGGTGCACCAGGAGAGGTTTAGGTTGGACAAGAGGAAAAATTTCTTCACTGAAAGTGTTATCAAACATTAGAACAGGCTGGCTAAGGAAATGGCAGTCATCATCCCAGGAGGTATTTTAGAAGATATGTAAACACTTAGGAACGTGATTTAGTGGTGGACTTAACAGTGTTAAGTTTATGGCTGGACTTGATCACCTTAGGGGTCTTTTCCAAATTAAATGATTTTATGATACATAAAAAATGCGCACTAAGAACCACATAATATAGTATTCTCCAACTGGGTAACTTACCATCTTTGTTCAGCCACTGTTTTCTTTGTCTGTAGAGGAGAAGTTTATTGTGGACATATGGCAAAAGAAACTTGACGCACCAGCTCTCCACACCAAGCTTGTTTTCTACCAGGACAATAGGGCTCCGGTTATACCTGGCTTCAGGGCAGGGTATTAATCCAATTTCATCTCTTAAAAAACAGAAAGAAACATAATTAAACTTATTTCCCATAGATAACAATTCTTTTTCTCAATGGAGCATGCTGGCAATGCTTCCCACCCAATCAGTCCATCATCTTTTTTCCTCACTTTTGCTGAAATCCATTATGGGAAAAGTTTTATTCCATTTTCCCAAAGACCCTAAATGAGGAAGGCCCCTTTTTTTCTGTATTTTTAGATTATCACCTAAGCAGTTTAACTCAGCTGAATTAACATAAGAACTCCTGTATTTTTAATAAACATGCAATGGAGATGTAACAACTGCTACTGAAAGAGAAACAAAACATGCTAACTTGTACAGGCACCTCACTACCCAAAGCTACCCAGGTGTGCCCTGCAGCAGCATGACCAGGTGCTCTAAACAAAAAGATCACACAGAAAAAAATCATATAGACAGCAATATGCTTGCTTCCTCATGTCCCATTTTTCATTGTTCTTTGCAAGGCAGCGTGATCAACAGGGGGAAGATTTGAGACACAGAGGCCAGTCTGAGTAAAACAGCAACTCTGTATGAGGGACCTTAGTCCGGCCTTTAAAAAAACAGTGACAAACACTTGTGCCAGCAAACAGAGCAGAAGAGACTCAGCCATTTAGTTTCAATGAGCCACACCATATTTTACTTTTTCCACGTTTCTCTAACATGCAGCGATGTTGAAATAGCAGTTTTAACAGCTTCTTAAAAAAACCATTCAGGTTGTCAAGCATTCACACTTGTTTGGACGGAAAGCAATGTTATTTTATACTTTCCATTACGCATAATTTCTCCACCAACTCCTGTTCAGTGGAAAAATTTGTTGCTAAAGAGAGAAATCCTCAGATCTCAGGCAGGACAAAAAGGATAAAAAGTGAATTCTCCATCTTAAGTCTTCTCAATACAAGATCTACAGATACACTTCGAGTGTCAACCCCTCAACCTCAGCTCAATTATCTTAAATGAATTTTGTCACTGGGCACTTTGAATGTACTGATTTAGTTTTGTGTCCTTACTGGATTACTCATACAGTAATCACAGTGACACAATGCGTTTGTTTAAGAATGTATTTGCTTATTCAGAAAACAGATTTAATTTTCCATACATCACAACATCAGAAGCCATAAAGAACACAAGTGAGGTGAACTTAAGGTAAGATACTTGCAAAGCATGTAGTTCTGTCAACAAACACACACCCAGGTCCCTTAACCTTCTCTGGTCATCTGAGGACAGAGGGAAGAAAAAAACATTCTCCTACCTCATCAACAACAAGCAATGGCTATCAAACCAATACCCTAATCTGTGCTGCTCCACCTAACACAAGTTAAGCTCTTCATGAAGATAGTCAGATTAAACCTAAAATGATATTCCAATCTACTTATTTCAACATGGTATCTCAATAACTTGAAATTTGTACTCACTACTGGATCTTTTCTTTTACGAATGTTAAATTCAGCAAGCCAAACTACCTGGCCTTGCATATAACGACCCAAAAATGCCCAAATGCAATGAAGATACAGTCACCCACAGCTTTATTCATTAACTCTGTGAATTACTTTAAGAATTTACCAACTGTAACTTACAAACACTACACCAAAGCAGGAGAGAAAAACAGTATAAAGTAAGGAGAGAAAAAACCCCAAAGCATACATCCACACCTTCACTTTCTACCAAACACAAAAAGTCTGACTCAGGTGAGCTGTTTCACAACACTGCTTTGAACATGTCAAAATGACAGATAGGTAGGGTTTGCACAAAACTGACAAGTCAGCCTGAGACACCCCAACTCCAGAATGCACTCAGCCAGTCAAAACCACAACAGGACTTAAGCACTGCATAGTGAAATTCACTAAGACACAGTACAACACAAAAAATGGTTTATCTGGTAACTACTCAGTTTTTGCTAAGATGCAAACCAGGATTTGTCATTTGGTAGGAATCTTGTCTCCAACACTATGTTATTGTTCTTGATGATTCATGTGGTTCAGAATCACAGAATATGCTGAGTTGGAAGGAACCCACAACGATAATCAAGTCCAACCCTTAGCGCTGCACATGACCATCCCCAAGAGTCACACCATGTGCCTGAGAGCATTGTTCCAACACCTCTTGAGCTCTGTCAGGCTTGGTGTTGTGACCACTTCTCTGGGGAGACTGTTCCACTGCCCAGCCATCCTCTGGGTGAAGAACCTTTCGCTAATGTCCAACCTAAACCTTTCCTGACGCAACTTCAGGCCATTCCCTTGGGTCCTGTCACCGGTCAACACAGAGAAGAGATCAGTTCCTGCCCCTCCTCTTCCCCTCATGAGGAAGATGTAGACTGCAATGAGGTCTCCCCTCTGTTTCCTCCAGGCTGAACACGCCATGTGACTTCAGCCGCTCCTCATACGGCTCCCCTCAAGGCCCTTCACCACTTTCGCTGGCCACCTTTGGATGCCCATTAATAGTTTAATATCTTTCCTCACATTGCCTTCAGTTCCTGAGAAGCAAAAGAATTCACAATGCAAAATACCAGTAAAGCAGATTTATCTGAGGTGGGGTGCCTATCTCACACACAACAAAATTCATTCAAGCCACCATCTATTTCTGCTCCTGAAGGTCCCTCAGGTCTCTGGAAGGAGCAAGTCACAGGGCAGGTCTGCCAGCCGAGGAGACACTATTCGAAAATGCCTCTGCTCCAGTCATGTACCCAAGGAAAGCTTCTGTAACAAGACTCACATGCAGACACTGCTGAATTAGTGCTTGCAAAATGAAGCAACTGACCAAGTAAACTGGCCCTGGCCACATGACAGAAGTTGTGCCTGTTCACACGACAGGACTGCCCAAACTCTTTGCAGGATGGAGGATGCATTTAGATGAAGTGACAGGTGCAATTTGCTCACAGTACTGAAGGTGACACCAATTGAGAGGTGCTGTTCATTGGTATTTGTACTATCAGAAGCACCATCTAAGGTAAGGTTCAATTTCTCTCCCTAAATTTCCCAGTTTTCTCATATTATTTCTTGAAGTTCAGGAGTTATTTGGTACTTTCACATTTATTTTCCTCAAAGCAAGCACCACAGTCACATTCCAAAAATTTCATGCATTATCTCAGGATACCACATAAGAGCACATTCCTAAAATACACTGTGGAAGCAGTCAGAACTTAGATGGAAGATTGGTGGAAGATTTTAGGTGATTTGTCATCAAGTCTGCAGACATTACTATGCTTCTTCAACCCTAGCTAAGATCAGCGATGTGCAAAATGACATCTGTAGCTGCACAATCCAGACCTTAGATGTGGCACAACAGTACTGACAAACCATTGCAGGACCTGCTTCAAGAGTCCCAGTCTGTTGACTCAGTCATTCAAGTGGCCCTCCCCAAAAGAAACCCTAGCCAACCTACTTTCAACTTTTAAAGCCAACTTTTTAAACCCTTTCACAAAACCATAATACCACAGTACCACTAGGGAAGGAGGCATTTCGTGAGATGACAATTCTTGACAAAGAGGTTTTGTACACAAATGCTGGACTACCATCTAAGAGTTCATCTTTTCAGTTATGCCCAACAAATTAATGTACTTTTTTGACAAGCACATCTATTTCTGCTTCACTTTACATATAAAAGAACAGCAAAGTTCAAAGAAAAAGTATGTATTGATCTCTTCATTTCTGGTGATCTGTTCAGTTCCAGTAGGATAGCTCCCATACATGAGTTTACCAAGACCTGTGGTTGGAAGACTGGGTAAAAATATCTCTCAGTAAATTCTAAAGAAGCCTTAGAAAATTGAAAACTAGCATGCTAACACAGTTATCCACCTGAGGAAAATGGAGCTATCAGAGAGAAAAGACAAAAAAATTCTGCGCTGTATATTAGAAGTAAGCTAATCTTAAAAAGCACACAGTCTTGTTGCAAATTTCATTTAAAGCAAAAAAAAAAAAAAAAAAAAGAGGAACATAAATCCTAAATTCTACTTAGTTAAAACTGTATTTTTACATGCTTTTCAGTGCTGATCCTATTTTAAAACTTACAAAACTATGAACCTGCCAAAACAACACATCCATTCTGAGAGATGTGAAGTGGGAAGGTGCACAGTCAAAACCAAGGGTCAATAAATACTGGAGAAGAGGTGAGTAGGGGACAAAAGTATGCTAAGTGAATAGGAACATCATGCATGTGGCAGATTCTTTATTTTCAGTGAAGCTAGGCAGATTCCGTGTAAATGAATTCAAGCCTGGATCTGTGACATGCTGAATTCCAGAGGACACCTTTAGGGACTACAGCTGGTTACAACTGCATTGGCCATCAGCAGGAGGACAAAATGAATATATGTAAATATATACATGAAAACATCCAGCCGGCAGAGCTGCAGCTTAGATTAGCTCAGCTGGTTAGAGCATGTGGGTTGCGTGTTTGAGCTCTGTATGGGCCATACACTTCAGAGATGGACTCCATGATCCTTATGGGTCCCTTTCAACTCCAAGTATTGTGTGAACTACGTGAAAATTGGTGCTCCAGAGGTAGAGAAGCAGCATAGCAAAGGGCCCACAGCCTGCACTGGCTTGCGTGGTCCCATTTCAAGTAGCATCAACCAGTTAAGAAATCTAGCAGACAGAACTGCCACTTTTTCTACTTTGGGGGTTAAACTTGCAGTAGCTTGTGTTTTCCCACCTGAAGCATGACACAGTGCATCAGTCAGTGCGCACAACTCTTGCAGCCTACTTTCATCTCTTGGATTACACCTATGACAGAAAACTGCAACCACAGCATATCCTTTAAAAACTCCATTTGCTACCAATAAACAATTTTGGTGAAGGAGTGGGAACTTAGGAGAATCAGAGCATTCATTCATAAATATTGGCCGTTTACAGCACATTATGCCTCATATGCTAAAAATGAAGCTCAAGGCAAAACACAGTCTTTTTTTAAACAGCATCCATATGTTGCATTTTAAAACCTGAACACCCACCCAAGTTGCTTACTACATTTACAGAAACATGGCGGTATTTATTCTAATTCTCTCTTTTAAGCAAAGGGATAAATTAAGTGCCATAAAATTTCCTATCCTAATTCTGTGATTCTATAAAATTTCCTACGTAATTGCTTAGCCTACCATTTTCTGGAACAGATTAATAGGCCACTACCTCAGAGACTGCAGTGTTCCCAAGACACAAATACACCTCAGCTAAGTTATGAAGGTGTTATTCATTATGTGGTACCTCATTTGCCATAACCAACATGGAGCTCGCATAAATAGATAGAAAGATGCTTCCCTAAACCACTGGTGTCTTAAAACAAAAGCTGTGAGGGAAAAAGAAATAAGGAGGTACTTGAAACAGGGTGTCAAAGCTGGTCAACAGTAGAACTGAAAATAAAACACAGACCATCTGCCCCACAGATTGTTGAATAAATCTGATTCTCACAAGAGAGCCATAAATGCAGTTTGTGTTTTCACAGTCATTCTGCCTCCTTCAAAACAACACACTGGCACCTCTATCAACAGATACAGATTTGAGGGTGGCATTCACACACTGCACTGTTCGTGTAAGGGTGCAATTCAGTGAGCTTCAATCCCGAGTTTCGTTCCCGCCGGCGCCGATGCTCTGCCCCAGGCGCACACAGAGACCTAGGTGCGTCCCGCGGGGCTCAGCAAGGCTGACCCACCCGCCCGCAAGGCTCAGCCCCACCCCGACGCTGCGATGAGTTTAACCCCGCCAAACGTCAAGAGCGAGGAAAGTTCACTTCAGAACTTTTCTTTGAAAATACAGTAGTCATCGCTCCCACATTCCGGAGGCGCCGCTGGTGTCCGTGACTCGGTCCCTTTCACCGATGAAGAGGTTCTCGCCGCCGGGCTATGGATTCCCGCGGGCGCGGCGCTCAGGGGCCCAGGTTCCCGGGGCCGGTCCGCGGCGCTACCGGGGCAGCCGAGGCGGCAGCAGCGCACGGGATAATGCGGGGCACCGCGCCCTGCCCCGACAGGCTCAGCTGCCACGGCAGCTCGGAGAAAACCCGGCGGGTTCCCGCGGCCGCTCACGGCGTGACCTTGGGCCCGGCAACCGGCCCTGGCCCCGGCATCCGCCCCGCCCCGCCCCGGCGGGACCCGCACCCCGCACGCCCGCGGGGCGAGCACGGCGCGGAGGGCGGGCCGCGCTGCCTCCCTCCCTCCCTTCCGCCCGCCCGGCCCGGCGCCGGCCGCACTCACATGTGCGGGTTGCGCTGGAAGGCGTTGCGAATGTCCTTCACGACCCGCTGCACCAGCACCGCCACCTCCTCCGGAGACTCGGCCATGTTCCCGCAGGCCCCGGCGGCCGCCGAGCGCTTCCGGGGCAGCGCCAGCCGCGGGGCGCGCCGGGCGGGGCGCGGGCAGGGGCGGGACGGGGTGGGCAAGGGCGGGACGCGGGCAGGGACGGGCAGGGGCGGGACGCGGGCAGGGGCAGGGACGGGCAGGGGTAGGGACGGGCAGGGGCGGGACGCGGGCAGGGACGGGCAGGGGCGTTGCGCACGTGATTTGGGCAGCTCGGGCGTTCATTATCGCAACAGTCACGATAGGCGCTAAAACACGTATCGTTAACGACAAGCAGGTGTGTATAGCCTTCCTCGACTCCGAAGAGAGATGGGAGCGCTTATCTTTCAGGCTGCATGCGGAGAGGCGATTGCAGTTCTGAATCATGACTCCTGCGTTTGGTTGTCGTCGGGAAATTAAAACGTTATTCCGAAACAAGTTGTTTCACAAGGTATTAACTGTGCGTGACTGAATTGTCTCTTATTTGAAGGCTTGCAATGTCATCATCTGCTTCATTGTTGCCTCCAATCCTTCTCCCCCCGAGAAGGCCTGGTGGACACTTCTGTATGTTCTCCTTCAGGGAAAAAAAAAATGTCTGGAGAAAAGTGCTCAGTCATATGTCATAATACCTATAAAAACCCAAAAAGGTGGATGTCCAATATAGAAACACTGAATGTGTTCTTACCTGCTGAAGTTCACAGTTTTTTGCTAGATTTTTTGTATAAACCAGCCTTAAAACTGAGATGTGTTTCATACAGCCTCTTGCATTTCTATTAGTTAAATTTTGTTATATTACAGTGACTGTTGGAAGGTAATAGTGCTTTCTTACGTTGTTTTTTCTGTGTATGTTTCCTGAGATAATAATTTTAGGTGTTTGTGAATGCCTCTTTAACCTATAAGTTGCTATATTTTTCTACATACATGCCTTATTTCTTGTTTTCACAAAGTACTTTGGTTTTGTTTTGTTCAGGTTCATATTCTTCTAGTTGA
This sequence comes from Empidonax traillii, assembly GCF_003031625.1. Classification (NCBI taxonomy): domain Eukaryota; kingdom Metazoa; phylum Chordata; class Aves; order Passeriformes; family Tyrannidae; genus Empidonax; species Empidonax traillii. The sequence continues at coordinate 1,951,764 of NW_020955200.1, forward strand.
AAGTCATGTAGAGCACATATCCTGGAACTAGGAGCCAGGATTTGCTGCTTTTTCAATTCTCATGATCTTATTTTTTTTCACCATTGTAGTATTGTATATAGTATGTATAGATATGTAGTATCCACTTCTGGACTGGGGACTGGCGTTACAACACTAATTTCTGTAGATAACCTGAGGATGCTCCCCCATATAATTTCAGAACGCTATGCGGGCTAAGCAGACCTCTCTACTCATAGGATATAGTATGGAGAGAAATAATGTGCAGTTATGGCAAAGAAGAGTATTCACATAGGAATCTTTCTCCAAGAAACTGTAGTTGGCTGGGCTGCAGTTTTGAAGATAACAGCATCCTGAGACTCTTTCTTGTTTTTTTTCTTCTAATTTACCTTGTGGATCTCCTTAGCTGAGTGAATTAAGGGTCAAACGCTGGTACAGTTCTATCAGAAACCTTTTTAATAATGAAACTGTACCTGCTGGGAAATGCTTGGACGTGAAGACAGGGACGATTTACAGGATCGCCACTGGTACGGATTCCGGAGCCTGCCCCAGGACAGTAGGGGGCGAAATAGCACCTTATCCCTGGTGCTTTTAACGACGTGACCTACCTTGAATTGCAGCTCTGGCTGCAAATGGATAGATGGATTCGTTCTCTGTGGTTGTGCCAAGAAAATGCCATGGCTGACTCCTCTTGGTGAGAATACTGTCTAGGATGCTGCCTGTGAATTTACAATACGGACTGATGTTTGAATTCTACTTCTAAAAAACCACAGAGACGTAAAAACGTACTGCTCAGAGCTTTTCCTATATTAAAATCACGTGCTGAGTGTTTTTGTGCTCCAAGTAGCTTTGATTGTAGGCTTGTCTAATAATGGATCGTTATAGCTTCACTTTTTAATTTTTTTGTATGTGTGTGAATTTTCTATATTAAGAGCCTTTGCTGGGCTAAGATAAGCATCAGGTTTCATTGTTTGTCTAGCTCAGGCCTTGGTGACTGTCCTATTGAAACGGACACTGGCTGAATTGATTAAGGGAAACCCCATCCCGCTGTAGCCACGATGGGGGGGCCTGTCCAGGTGGGGTGGGGAGCATTAGGCACTTCTACCCCACTTTTGGTGGGGTGAAGGGAGACCTCATTTTTCCACCAGTGCCAACTTCCATCCCCCACTGGTTCCATTGCCTTCAGCACTCAGCCGTTGCTTTGTTGATACCCTCCGAAGCTTGGGAGGGGTCCCGGCTCCCCCCTCAGCCACACTCACTCTGTGATGGTTTTTTGTCTGTGGACTGCCAAACGTTGTATGTTTGTTCGGGAATAATTAGTTAACAGTGATGGATCCCATACTGAGTGGGCCCGAGTCTGCCCCTGTTCCCTGATGGTCTTCGCTTGAAGTACCAATTGAATTTGGTATGTATTATTGAGCTGAGTCATCAGGAAAGAAAAGCGCCCTGTGTAAAAGGCCACACATTGCTGTGGAGGGTTGGCCCAGAAACAGCTCAGAGCAGCCACACTAATGTGAGAAGGTGAGAAAGGTGCAAGGAATGACAAAGGACTGGGCATTTTAGGGGCTGTTGTGGTACTGCTGCACATTCTAGAACCATCCAGAGGGAAAAAAGATCTGTGCAAGTGCTCGTTCACCCTCACAGTGAAAAAGTGTCTCCTGATGTTTCTAAGGAATCGCCTGTGTTTCAGTTTGTGCCCATCACCTCTGGCCTTGTCACCAGGCACATCTGGAAAGAGTCTGGCTCCATCCTCTGTGTGCTCTCCCTCCGGGTATTTCTACACCTCAATAAGGTGACCCCCCATCTCGAGCCTTTGATTCTCCAGGGTGAACTGTCCCAGCTCTCTCAGACTTTCCTCAGAGGAGAAATGCTCTAGTCCCTTCATCATCTCTGCAGCCCTTTCCTAGGCTTGCTCTGGTATATCCATGTCTCTTGTGTACTGGGGAGCCCAGAACTGGGCCCAGCACTCCAGTATGGCCTCAGCAGTGCAGAGGAGGGGCAGGATCACATCCCTTCTCCTGCTGGCAACATCCTCCTAATGTAGCCCAGGATGCTGCTGCTGGCACCCTTTTTTTTTTTTTTTTTTTTTTTTTTTTCCCCCACAAAGGCACACTGGTAGCATAATGAGCATTTATCTCTATGTGTGTCACAGAACTCTGAACTGGACCTCTGAAATTATCATTTCTTGTAGAAACTATGAGTGCATGATGAACTGAAAAAGCCACTTCAATAAAATGTTTGAAGGACTTGATGTTTTGAATTTTCCCCTGATAAACACAGGCCTTTAACCGGTGACCTAAAGACGTGCTGATGGAGGGGGCCTGATGTGGATGAGAATGGTATAAGGCCTGAAAATATGTATGGCACTATATGATATAAATATGATTAAAAATTAGTCTATGTATTTTAAGCTTAAAGTTTCCTGTATATATCATGTGGAAAGAAGGATTGCTGAAAAACAAAAAAAACCTAAATAATTATGAGATAACGCATGCTGAAGACGGCACTTCTTAATTTGTTTTGTGGATTTTTGTACCCTTTTTGGCTGTGGAAGGCAGGAGAAGCTATATTTTGTGACAGACACATATTATTAAGTCTTCAGCAACAACCTTCCCTGAATGTAGGAAATAATGTCAACCTCTAACAAATTCCTTTAAAACTGTGTAATTCATATCAGTTTTCTGTCATTAATTGTGTACTATTTAAACATTTCTTCGTACTGAATGGAATGCAGTAGGTCTGGAATCTCAAACTAATAGTGATTGATTTTCAGGAAACTGACAGAATGTGTTTTAGACTCCCAGCCATTTTCTCAGGCTGTCATACAGATCACTTTAAAATATTATTTTAATTTTTATTATGTCAGTTAAAGAACATTACACATCTGTATGGTGTAAGATATCCACAGCAGAAGAAAAAGTTTGGGAAGATTGTAACAAACTTCAACCAGTGTGGATCAGAACTGATTTTTATTCTGCTCTTCGTTGTTAGTAGGTTACATTTCCCTTCCAGGACTGGAAAAAAAAGCAGTAAAAAAATCTTGACTTCCAAACTTAGATGCTTATGCTAGAAAAACATAGGTAAAATGAAGAAAGGCTGTTTAAATGAAAAAGTCATATGCTAGAGGACGTGGTGTAGCTTGCCCAGGGAGAGCCTTTCTATGTATTTTACTCCTTTGTTCTGTCCTTCTTTGATCTTTTGCTGCAGGTATAGCTGACCTTCACAACTGGGTGTTAGCAATCAGGTGTTCTGGCCCAGAACTCTTAGCAGAGACCACTGACTTAGTAGTACTCTGTATTGCATTTTACAAATAAAGATGTGGGTTGTTTTTTTTTTCTTTGCCTTGAAACCATTGTTATTTAGGTGAACACCAGTCAGCGTGCTTTTTGCAAATCTGTTGGTTGCACAATGTAATACTTAAGTATGACTATACACACATACTGGCAAAAACTTATGCCAGTCTAAATGCAAAAAAAAACATGTAATATATACTACTGTGACAGTATAAAAATATATCTTTAATAAAAATAAAATATAGCTATAATAAAAATAAATGTTACTGTCTGTAAACCTGCTAGTGCTGTAATGACTCTGAAATAAAGAACCCAAAAAGATGAAGACTGTTTAACTCCTGGAAAGAAACCAAGGATTTCTAACCTGTTTTGGGGCATTTTACATTCTGAATCCTTTTAACTTTTGATGAAAAATATGCACACATCCAAACTCCTGAGAAGTAATTAGTTATACTTTAAGATCATTTTCTGACATTTTATTCTACTCCCCAAATCCAAAAATAGCATTTTAAAGATTGTACCATGATAGTCTGCTCTGCAGTGCAGAGGCACTGTTTGTGTTAGTGCTGTTTACCCTCAAGACTGATAGCTTTGTGGTATCACTTATGTAGGTAATGTAAGGTTTAAGGTACCACTGTAAGGTAATGACCTTTTATTTAATATGTGTACATCTCTTGCTAAATGAGTCATTTAGATGGTTCTCACTCTAAAATACCAACATCAACTTACTCAATTTTGGTAGGCTTTTGTGTTGAACTCCTTTTTTTGCATTGATCAGGTGCATACACTGAACAGTTATTATACCTGATGCCATATTGGTGTCTTACCTGTCATATTTTACTTTGTTCTTACTCTTTCTTTCCTTTCCCACCTCTGTGTCACCCCTCAGTAGTACATACTTAAAGAAATCTAGATGAAAATAACTAGTTAGTATCATTGCTTAAATTTATCTTGATGTTGCATCCAAATATGATTTCCCTTCCAAAGAACTCTATATTTGGGTTCTAAAAATGCACACCCCTTTCCAAGAGATTGTCCTGCTAATTTGCCTCTTATAAATGAGGGTATACAGACAACTCTCAAAAAATAAATTTGTAGTTTATCACCATCCTAATATGAGTTAGAAATGGGAGATTTTGTTGTAGTAACAAATCAGTGTATGTCCCAAAAGTCTATAGTTAATGAAACAGACTCATCGCCACCTGCTTTCCCACAAGCATAGAAATCTTAGCTTAATTCTGTTCAATCAATTTTGTGTAGTGATTGATTTCCAAGTAAGTAGAAGTGGATAATAAATCTGACATTGAGCTAGAGAAAAAGAACAGCATAGGACCCACAGTCCCTTAGGACTTTGAGTGTTTGTGGTAAATTTTGCATGGGCAGCCTGTTTCCACAGCTCATCAACTACATTGTCTTTTTGACTGGGAAACAGAAATTAAAATCAGGACTAGTATGTACAAGTCTTATTCAAAGATATTTTATGTAGGGAAACACATGCTGCAGTGAGCGTGATTACATTGTTTCCCATGTGAATGAAGACATGAGTGACCAGTGGATCCCAGGGCAGTTGAAACCTTGAGTGAATTAAAAACTATGTCTTATTTGTCCTCCGGTTTTGAGATTTTTCAGAAGACAAATGTTGGAGAATAGTTTTCAGGAATCTTTTGGAAATACACTTAAAATACAGGACTTAAAAAAGAGCTGATAGGGCTGAAAACCTGCAGGCTGTTGCATACTATTGGGTAAAGCAGTTTGTTCTGATTAAATGGAGAGTGGTAAATACGTGTTAGAAGCAAAGAGATTAACAAAAGCAGGTTTAAGATTCCTTTGACAGTTATATTTAGACCATCAAGTTAAATCTGAGGAATGTATATCTGATGACAGTATTGACAACTATGTCTTAAAAATATTAGGACATCTTGATATGGTAGAGTATCTTCAAATACCTTGCAAGTAATTTCATTGAAGCCACCAGAGATACAATGATTTATATTAGCTGATGATCTGCAAACATAAAATTTGTTCTTATTTGACTACTGTCAAAGTTTCAGGTTCTTTTTAACAAAAAGGTGGTCAAATTTGTCAGGATCATTAAAAAACTTCAGAAAACTATAGAAAATACAAAACTTGTCACTGTTACCTAAGTGGACCATTACCTAAATGCATACCCCTGAGTCTGGAGCATGCACTACCCCAGCTGTAAAAGCTGGCAAGAACATGACTTGTTATGTTTCTCCAGCTCCAGACAGCCACAATTCTTGGCTTATTAGGAAAGAATTTTCAAAATGCATTTCTTTTTGGAAACTACGTACTCTTCTTGCTTGCTTTTGCTTCTTTTAATCTCTCAGTGGTTTTTTTTTGGCTTTTGGTTTTTGTTGGTTTGTTGTTTTTGTTGTGGGTTTTTGTTGTTGTTGTTGTTGTTGTTGTTTTGCTTTAGAGCTCTAGTCAGTATAACACTGTGGAACCAGCTGTGTTACCAAGGCCAGATAATTTTGCCTTTTTTTTTTTTTTTTTTCCACTGTCTCATCTCAGAACCAAATGGAGATTCCTAAGTGTTGAGTCAAGGTGATAAACAGTAAAATCTTTTTCGTCTTGCAACCAGCAAATAGAATCTTCTCAGGACATTTTAGGAAGGTATTTTCTCAGTGTTTTTAGTTTTTAATATGCAGATGGCTTAAGCTCAGTTCTATGGAATTAAAGTAGCCATAGACCCCATTCCTAAAACTGAGTTACAAATTATAGGTTTTATTGGGGGATTTTTATATAAATACTTTTTAATATATTTATTTCATATAAACATTATTTGGTTTCTTTTCCTGCATGCGAAACCTGAAGGAAGATAAATGATTCTGCCATTGAATAAGGTAGAACCTAACCTTATTATTTACATATCTGAAGATGTAAAAGCAGTCTGAGTGTTCTTTTCTTCTTTTTCTTTCAGTACTGTGCAGTACTTTGTATATGAAGCCATCATGCAGCAATGCACTTAAGTGAAACACTGAGACCTCTCAATGTGATTGTGCCAAATCACCGGAGCTGTTCCAAGCATGGAACCTTAATTGGATTAGGTTTCCATAAAAGCAACATAACACTTAGGGTGAAAGACTTTTAGTCTTTCGTCCTCCTGTGTTTTGTCTGTCCAGTTACCATGAAAAATATTCCGTGTAATACTTATTTTCTTCCATTGTTTATGAACCTAGAAAAACCCATAGTAACATTTAATTTTGAACATTTTATTTGTATTAATTTGTTTGGTTTTTCTTACAGTTGAATTAGTCAGAGTGGTAGTCATATTTAGTAAATCTGTGAATGGAATATATATTGTGCATGGAAGTATATCTTTCACATAGTATTTACTGTGTCTTAGAGCTAGATCTATAACTAAAACAGCTTGTTACTGAGAAAGAAGAACCAACAACCCACAAAATAATAGATGGAACACCTTTTACTTCATCCTTACTGACTTGCACATTTCTTTTGCTGTTTCTGTGAATGAGCAGAACTTTGAACTATACATTAATTTTCTTATATCAACAAGAGATGTGTAAATAGCTTCTGTTGACAATTCCTGGAGTCTAAATAAAGCATTTATAACAAGTTTGCAACTATTCCTCTATATTAGTTGCAGAATAGTAGTTTCCTGTAGTTGTAGAAGAAACTAAGTTTTGGTAAGCTAACATGGAGAGATATTGAACAGATGTATACCTCTAGGTGCTTCTTCAGAAGAAATTACTATCTAAGGAAACCAAAGAATGTTAACTGTCATGTATTTGCTATGGGCATACCTGGAAAAACTCTTGCCTACAGATAAGAATTATACTTTCCTTTTTTCATTTTTATTTGGAGGTGGATCCAGAAATAGGAGAAAATAGAAAACAAGAGTTGTATTGGACATGGAAGCAAAGCTACATCTGGACTCAAATCTGCAGAGGCTCCTTCGGAGGCTTATGTTATAAGCCTTTCTTATTTTCGTAAATGGTTCTTGTTGTGTTATATTTGCATTAGACTCACATGGTAAAGACTGTATTTCCAGAGCTTTATCCTGTTTCTCTGATAACTTTGTCAGGTTTTAAGCTGGTCTAAGTCTGCTTTGCAAACAGTATAGAAAAAGATAAAGTGTTTTAAGTGTAAAACTGACTCTGCATCATGCCTATTGTGTATGTCAAGTACATGACAGGCACTTAAGATGCTCCTAATCCTGTTGGAGCATCCTAGGAGCAGAACTAACATTCATTGTGATGAATCAAACACACCAAGTGCTGGGCCACCAGTGCTGTTCCTCAGGGTTCAGCCCTAGGGCCAGCTCTGTTCAATGTATTTATCAACAATCTGGATGTAGGAGTGGAAGGCACCATTAGCAAATTTGCTGATGTTACTAAACTGGGGGGTGCTTTTGACTTTTTTGAGGGACAAGAGGCCTTGCAGAGACATCTGGATAGATTGGAGCATTGGGCTGTGATTAATGGGAAGAAATTAAACAAATTAAAATGCCAGGTCCTGCACCAAGAGTATCTGCACTGTCTGATAAGAATCTTTGACCCTACTCTTAGGTGAGAAAACCTTGTATTTTAGTTGAGTGGGGGACAGAGTAGGGTGGCAAAGAGGACTTTTGGTGATGAATGGAGAATACAAAGCTGGTAACAGGATAGTTATGAGTGTGTGAGAGACCCACATGTGCATGTTCAGGTCCATGTCTTCTACTCTACTCTGCCTGTCCATAAGTCAAAGTCTATGGAGCAAAATTGGAAGAATCAGAATTTCTAGACTTCTCTGTCAGGCAGCAGATGCCATGTGAATTTGATGGATAAAACCAGGGGCACAGCAGGACATTCTTACATTAGGCCTCCTGCTCCACTGGAGGAGCCTAAGAACATTACCTGCTGAAGGGTGTATACATATATTCCTAAGGAACAGACAGTGTAATTTTTTGCAGTTGTTCATGCCAGTACAACTCAAATTTAGGGGGGTTTTAGTGTGTTGCAATACATACTGTTCTGTTCTACCTTGGACATATAAAAACACAAACATCTGGTGATAACCATGCTAAGCCTCCCACAATCTAAAAAAAACCTCACAAAACAAACCAACCAAACAAACACACACACAAAAAACCCACAACAACAAAAAAAAACAACCAACAAAACCAAAAATACTCTTTCATATTGTGATATTTTTCAGGGAGGTCTGCTATACCAAATAAATCAGTGCTTGCAGGGGTTGTCTCCTATGTGCATCTACACTAGTGTGCTCATCACAGACATTGAGACATTTCATGCAAAGTACATGTAGTAGATTTCTGTGGGTGGGTTTTGGTAGCCCGGGGGGCTACAGGGAGTGCACCCATTGGGGTGCAAAGGCCCCCCTGCAGCCCAAGGAGGAGCCCACGCTGGAGCAGGTGGATGCATGAAAGAGACTGTGACACCGTTAGAGGCCCAAGATGGAGCAGGGTCCTGCAGGAGACCTGCAGGCTGTGGAGAGGGAACCCCACGCTGGAGCAGGTTTTTCCTGGGTAGGACTTGTGGCCCCTGTGGGGGACCCACGTTGGTACAGCTCATTCATGAAGGACTGCACCCCATGGAGGAGTGACCCACGGGAAGAGTAGACCCACCCCTGCTGCCCAAGGGGTGGACTAACTCCGGAGAGGTCCATTAAGGACTTCCTTTCCTAAGCAGCGGTAGAAAAAACAACTGCAACCCCCATTCCCCATCCCGCTGCACCGCTGGGGAGAGGAGGGAGAACATGGAAGGAAGGAGGGGTGGGGGGAAGGTGTTTTTAAGAGTGTTTTATTTCTTACTCTTTGGCTCTTATCCTGTTATTAATAAATATAAGTACTATCCCCACTTTGAGTCTATTTTGCCTGTGAAGTTAATCAGTAAGTGACCTCTCCCAGCTGTTATCTCCACTCATGAATCCTTAGCTGTTTCTTTTTTCTCTCCTCTGTCCAGTTGCAGAGGGGAGAGTGAGAGGATAGCTTTAGTGGGTACCTGGCATCCGGCCAGGGTCAACCCACTACAGTACACATTGTTCTAATGATGCTTGTTTCTTTCTCCAAGATATTGCTTTCCCATGCACCTCAGAATAGGGTGGTGGTGTTGATTTTGGCTATTGCTGTGAGAAAAATAATGACTGTGACTTGACTTTTTTTTTTGATGATGAAGAAATTGCAAAAGGAAAATTAATTTCAACTATCATTTGGACACTCAAAAAAAAATTAAAATTTACTACTGTCACAATTTTAATTTTTCAGTACTTCTGCTGACCTTGCTCACTCTTTTTGCTTTCCTTCTTCCCCTGCACCAAACTTGCATAGATTTAAAAGCAAAAACATGAGAGACAGCTTACTGTTGTCTGTAAATTTTCAGTGACTCCAAATGAAATCAAAGAAATTTTGTGCTTCAGCTCAGAAAAAGTCCAAAGAGCATAGTTATTGAAGTGGGAGGTGTTTAAGAGAGGAGGAGAATTTTTAAAAGGGACCAAGTAAGTGCAAAAAGGAAGTTGATTGCTAAAATTGGAAGCATTAACTAAAATTTAACTGTCTCTTCCTATACACAAGTGATGAAAACACTGTTAAGATGTTACTATTTTATCCAATTTATTCTCATGTGAAGGAGGAATTTGATTTAAGAAGCAGGGCCAAATTCTCATTTCAGGCCTATATGTTATGTATTTTACTATTTTTTTTTTCAAGTTAGAAGAGTGGAAAAAATGTTACAAGTAAATATTCATAGAATTAATCATAGAAGATTCCTGAATTGGAAGGAACCCACTAGGATCATCGAAGTCCAGCTCCTGGCCCTGCAGAGGACAGCCCCAAGAATCACACCATGTGACTGAGAACCTTTTCCACAACATCCTAGCTGTAGGTCTCACTAAAAAAAAAAAAAACAAAACAAACCACACTGAAAATATGACAGGTTATTTATTTAAGCTGTAGGAACAAGTACTCCTAATCTGTCTTGACATTTATTTTGCTCTTTTATGCTAATGAACATAAGCAGATGGAACAATTCCAATTAAACTAGGAAATAGTAATGGCATTTTAACCAATCTAAATATAGCTAAGATAACATAAACATGTTTCAGGCTAGAACTGTTATTGTGTCTTGTACTCTGTTCCTTACTCTTTGCAATTAGCAGAGAGGGACTTTTATCCCTGTACGTCCCTGAGCCCTGGTTACACAAATGACTCATGTAGGAACAGCTCTTCCAGAAGAGATATAGGCAGAGAGAAAGTCTCAAAGTAATCTCTGTGTCCATTCTCCCCACTCTATTCTGTTCTACTGGACATGTTTCACATTTCAACAATAACTGCAAATAAAATACTTGTGGCAACGGCACACTAAACAGAGCACCCATGAAGGTTTATGAGCTGAGTAGATAGCAAAACATTCTTTGTGAATAGAGTTTTTGCAATGGGAATCTTGAGTATAACAAATCCCCATCCTGTTAGTTAGTTTTCACTCTAGAAAGAATTGTGCTTTAAAATAGGAAGCCCTTTCTCTCAAAGGGATATACTGGAGTTATCAAGTCACATTTCTGTTGCACAGTAGTAAAAGTGCAGACCAAATCATACCAGTAGTGAAAGATCTTTTGTTTCCTCATTTCTTTTCCCCCTAGTTCAAGAGGAGTTGAAGGAAAGTGCTTTTTACTTCAGTGACCTCTTTCTAAAACAACTGAAGAATAGTTTTCAATTCGCTGGGGAAATTAGAACAAAGTAAAAAGCCTTAAACATATTTCTTTAGCCTAAAGTGTGGTATGTCTGTAAAGGCCTTTTCATTGTTCTGACGTTTTACTGGGTCATGCATGACCTTTTCAAGGTCTTATAGATATGGTCTTATTAGCTGGACCTTCAAGTACAATTAGAAACACATAAACACTTCCTAAATGTACAAATTATCTCCTAATAGGACTAATCTGAAGTCCTAGACCAAAGGAATGTGAACTCAGACTTTTTACATGGGTCACCGTAACCTCTGCAGGCATCTCAGATACCACTAGCATCTAGGTTAATAATTCCTTTGACATCTGGCAAGAACGACAAATAAAACTTTCAAAATACTGATATCTGATATTCTAAACAGCTATGTCAATTAGTATGGTAGGGCTGGAATCTCTCCTGGTGAGTACCATGACTGCTGGCTCAGCTGGGCCCTGATGGTCTCTCGAGATGCTGGCTTAGGAAACACCATTATCTGCTGCTCCATGCACAGAGAGCTTTGCAGGCTTTTGCATGGGCACAGGCTGGGCTGCAGTGCAGCAGCATGGGCTGCAGGAAGGCATACTGCAGTTACAATGGCATTGTACCCTCAGTGGCATGTAAAATAGAGCAGAGCCAATGAGATCTGCATCTAAGTAGAAAAAGAGAGAAATGATGTAGCCAGGCTGCCCTTGTTTTGTTGGAGCCATTATTTACATGGCTGAGGTGTTCTTACAGCCAAGGGTTCTTCAGCATGGACCTGTACTTTTGTGCATATTGATAATTCAGGTCTTGTTTAAGAAACTCAGCAGGAGAAACTCCTCTCTCTGCTGGGCCATGGGCCCACAGAATGTCTCCCTTCCCAGCTGATGCTAGTGCACTGTCAGCTCCACTTTCTCAGCACTTGATGGTCACATGGGGCTGTTTCATAGGGAAGGCTGTGTGACTTCAGCAAAGCAGTGTTTGATGAAGCTGCATCTTCTGGTATGGGCTGTAGGAGCCTGCATCTCCATTTGTTGCACAGGCAAAGCTTTATGTGTGGAAAAGCTAGGGTTTGCTCCCTCTTCCTTCTTTGGTTCATTTACATAATTCTTTTGTCTAACATTAAGTGTTACCTTCAAATGTTACAGAAAATTTTCAAAGAAATTGCCCTAGTATTTTCAGAGAGTTTCTCATGGCCTAGTAGTAACTTCATAATGATATATTTGGCCCGCGTTGCAACCTACCATATGCAGGAAGAATTTTTTCCAATAAATCCTGTCTGCTAAATCTTCTCTTGTTTATTAACAGAATTCATCTTCTGTTTGGGACACAGGAATCTGAATTGTCTCAATCACTGTCCAAAGAAGCAGAGTAAACCATGAGAAGTGGCTGTTCTTTGTAAGAAATAAATCCATAATTGATTCTGATTATAGTATCCAACTGTGGGAGCCACCCAAGAAGAAAGGCATATGGCTCCCAACCTTGAAGATAACAGCCTAGTGGCCCCAAATTCTAGTTTTTGTGTGGAAACTTGAGCATCAAGAAGAAAAAAAGCCACTTAGGGACCTAGTTATAGAGTGGGCTAATGCGGGAGAAACAAAAGCTCGTCGCTGAATTTGTTTGACATAATCTCCTTTACCATGGGAGAATACGTGGGAATAAGTAGACAGCTTATTGTAATGTCTGCCTTGCTGAAGGACTTTTTCCTATGGTTCATCACTCGGGATGCACATGTGCTCTGTGCATGGTGTGCTCTGAGATGGGGCAAGAGAAACTTGGGCAGATCTGGCTAGGTGTTTCAATATGGGGATGTTTACAAAGAGGCAGCACAAAAACACATTGCACCATGTATGGTTTCTTTCACGATGCACAGTACTAGGAAGCTGGTGCATGCCCTCATGCCCTGTGCTAGGAGAGGCAAAATGCATCAGTGGCATGATGTTTCAGTGATACTGCATGCCGGGGTGCACACTACGTCTTTGGGTTTTGTGCACAATTTTCCACTAAAAGTTCTCTGGAACAGGATGAGATCTCCACCTATCCCCACATGCCCTGTCTGTATGGGAGATTAACCTGATGGTGCTGACAGATCACCTTAGGAATACAAAGAGACAAAAACTGTTTGAACAGTTAATTGAAGAAATATGAGCTTTCTCAATTTGTTTGATGATACTGCTTTTATGAAAAAAGCAAATCACAAATCTGGATGTCTTTTCAGTTAGTATTAATGATCTGTCTAGTTTAGTCTACTCCTTTTCGGGCAGAACTTTTACTTTAGTGTTTCTATTCTTTCTGATTATGAAGCAATCTCCAGTGGCATGTCAGAAATCACTGTTACAAATGCTGATAATTGTTCTGAGGTTAACTTCAAGGGCTTTTAACACACAGGAAGTTAAATCTGTCTGAAGCTGTGTAGTCATTGATTCCAAATGCAAGTTGCCCTCACTTGTGAACACCCTGAGACTTCTTTTAACACAGGAATGCTTGCAAATGCAAATCAGAACTTGGTCTTTGGGACACCACTTCTAAGGGGAAGGGGAGTTTGCCAAGGAACCAGATGAATACGATGGAGTGGCTGGAAGTCCACAGTTGGAAATGGTGAAAGTGGAAGAGGGCAGAGATTCTTTGTACCAACAAAACTTTGCCCTTAAGATAAGCAGTGGCAGAAACAGCTGTCCCAGCTATACAGAAAGCAGTTGAAACACAAAGGAAAAATTGTGCAAGGCTGTTTTGCATGCAGGTTAGTGCTACTGCCTAAAAGACCAGGCTTCTCTTGTGTGTTATTCTGCCTGCCTTGATTTCATGTGAGTGACGACTTTTATGTCTGATTGGATGAGACTAGGAATTGATGCATTGACTGTTATGTGCATATTTAAGTCACAAAGAAAACTTAAATGGTGTATATGGGAACAAGAAGTGGGTTTAAATTTGCATCCCAGTGAACTAGCAGATATCTTGCCTACAAGTGAAGTGGTATTCTGAACATGAATCTACATACTGTTGCAAGAGAAAGGGGAATATTTAATCTAGTGTTATGGGGAGTTTTAAATTATATTTGAAAATTTGAATCTCATATTTAAGAAGAAAAACACAATCAGGCGAAGAAAATAACCAATTCACTCAGTAATTTATTTAAAAAAGTACTGGTTTGTTTCTATTCTGAAAGTAGAAATCTTGATCCTCTGCTGTGATGTGCCAGACGAGCTGAGGTAGGATGCCTTTCATGACCATTATGGATTTATTCTCTAACTGTCCTTTGGATCTTTCTTGAAGACAATTCCTAGCCATATTCCTCAGAGGATGCTTAAAATGACATGTTCTTATGTTAGGACCTCTATTGTTCTTTAGAATCATATGATCGATCATAAAATCTTTTAGGTTGGAAAACATCTTTTAGGTTGGGCCTAAGTCCAACTGTAAACCTACCACTGCCAGCTCTGCCACTAAACTGTGTCCCCAGCCGCTATGTCTGCACATCTTTTAAATACCTCCAAGGACGGTGATTCCGCCACTTCCCTGGGCAGCCTGTTCCACTGCTTGGTGACCCTATTGCTGAAGAATTTTTTTGTAATATCTGATCCAAACTTTCCCTGGTGCAACTTGAGGCCATGTCCTCTCTTCCTACTGCTTATTACCTCAGAGAAGAGACTAACACGCACCTCGCTTCCAGCAATTTCAAGGTAGTTGTAGAGAGCGATGAGGTTTCCCCAAGCCTCCTTTTCTCCAGGCTAAACAAGCCTAGCTCTCTCAGTCTCTCCTCATCAGATTTGTCCTCCAGACCCTTGAGCAGCTCTGTTGCCCTTCTCTGGACACACTGCAGTGCCTCAATGTCTTTCTTGTTGTTAGGGGCCCAGAACTGGACACAAGACTCAAGATGTGACCTCACCAGTGCCAAGTACAGGAGGATGGTCATAGCCCTGGTTCTGTTGGCCACACTGTTGCTGGTATGAGATGGATACCCTTGGCCTTCTTCACCACCTGGGCACATTGATGGCTGATATCCATCTGGCTCTCAGTTGGCATCCCTGAGTCTTTTCCTGCTGGGCAGCTTTACAGCCACTCTTTCCCCATTGTGTAGCGCTGCATGGGGTCATGACCCAAGTTCTTAGTATTACCTCCGCTGGATGCTAGAGAAAAAAAATTGTTATCTTTATTACCATGTTTGGATGTTCTAGTGGCTGACTAAAGCTCTTTGCTGCCATTGAGACTACCTTTCTATTTCTAGCACCAAATAAGAGGGGACAAAATAAAATAAATTTTCTCATTTTCTCCAAGATAGTCTTCAAGGATATACATCTTTTCAGCTTGCAGCATCTGTAGGTGACTGAATACTCTTGCCTATTGCCATGAATATAAAAGAGAAGGTCTTTTTCTTCCTTCAATGAGAAGGGTCTTTACAGCTCAGTCATTAAATGCCGTTTCTTGAAAGCAGTGTCTGATCCTGGTTTTTTTCTCCTTTTCCTCCATATATTTATTAAAGAAATTAATTAAGCATTAGTGTTGTATTATTCTCTAGCCTTTTATTACACTCTGCAAAATTCAGTGTGTTGTTTTGGCACACAGGAAGTATCAGTGGGAAGACTTGGTTGATAATATTTGGAGAATATGACAAAGAAAACCAGGGAAACACGTTGTTATGAGGCAGGCTGCAGTAAGCTGAATAGTTAATTTTGCTTGTGCCAACATTTTCAGAAGTACTTTTTTTTCCAGTGCTGGTGTTTTTCTTTTCTATTTTCATCAAGACATTTTGAATCTTCATTGAACTCTATGTAGAGAAATATGAATTACTAATTCTGTTTCTAAAAGCAGGAGGTTGTGTAAAATATTAGTATTGAACAGAGCTTGTGACTACAGCAAAGTCAAACGTGATTTGACTTTCTAGTGCTTGACATGGTGTAATAGAGTTTCCGTTATTTACGCAAGACAAAATTCAGCTTCCAACCCTAAAAAACTGATGTAGTTCTGTTTTGAATTAGCAAAAATAAGAGCTTTCCTTTCTGCTCTCATTTTGTAATAACACTTGCAATTAAGAAGTAAAACACCAGCCACAAACAAAGAAGCTGTTCCTGCCTTAATGAGTTTGTGGTCTGATTTCAACAGGCATGATGGTCACCAGCTGTTTGACAACATCAAACTTGTATTTTCATCTTAAATTGGACCTCCTCATGAAATGTAGCTCCACTGCTTGGGAAGGCTTTCTCCTGGTTTTCGTGAATAAAGTGGAGATCAGAATTAGGATCTATATGTGATTTACATTTATACAAACACTTGAAAACTAATTTACTATATGGCTATCTTTAAAAACAGGTGCTTTCACTACTTCTGCTTACAGAATTCTCTGCTTCTGTGGTATTTGGGAATTTCTCTTTTTAAAGAAAACCAGCACAGGTAGTTCTTAAGCACAAATAATTTCAAAGAAGAACTCTGCAGTGTTTCCTGAGTAACGTCTTTCATACAGAAATGTTATTACTTTCTGATGGGTACCATGTTTCCCTACATGTCTGCAGAAAGGAATAGCTTCTGCTTTCACACTCATGTTTTGTGTGAAGCTGTCTGCAGCAATTATGAAAACCTCCTGGCAGGACCAAATCAGGGGATTCCAAGTAGGAAGACTTTGCTGATCATGGCGTACCTTTCTGGCATGGATTTTCACTTGTCCTTTCCATCAAATTTCTGGCTTCTTCAAAATAAGACAGATTGTGTCAGCAGAAACACACTCACTGTGCATATGCACTGTAGCTTTTAATAACCATTTTACTTTATTACTGCGACATCCATGCCAAGTACTAAGTTGGCCACAATCTTTTCAGCTGAGCTCAGACTTGTCAGCATCTTTGCATGGCATTATACCTTTAAACATGGTTCCCTTTTAACTCACTTCTTACTTTGGGACACTGAGATTTTATCTGTATTTCTACAGATCATGTACATATAATGACCAAAACCTGCAAGTATTTGCAATGCCTACTGCTATGGTGAATAATTACCACTATCTCTTCTTTAGTAGACTTACTAACATAGTAGACTTTTTAGCATAATAAGAAATCATAATGATCAGGCTATGAATGGAACATGTCTCATTTTTTGAAAGGAAGATGCAGTGTCTTCAGAACCTGATACAAAAACAGACCGCATGTCACATTTTCTGTTCCCCTATTCACAGCAGGAGTGTGCTGTATGATTCCTGTTTGATTGAATGAGTAACCTTTAGCAGGGAGATAATGGTATGTGAAAGTACTCTGACTGCCTTGGGAGGTCTTCTGAACAGGAATTAACAAAATATATTTTATCTTATGGTGTATTTTGTGGTGTTTAACCTCATGAAGTTCAATAAGGAGAAGTTCAACATCATCAGGGAAGGAGTAGACACCACGTGTACAACCTGGAGGCTGCACAGCTGGAAAGCAGCTTCACAGAAGGGTTTGGGGTCCTAGTAGATGCCACGTTCACCATGAGCCAGCAGTGTGCCTTTGTGGCAAAAAAAACCCCACCAACATCGTCCTGGGCTGCCTTAGGAGAAATGTTGCCAGAAGGAGGATGAATGTGATCCTGCCCCTGCTCCACACCAGAGTGCTGGGCCCGGTTCTGGGCTCCCCAGTACACAAGAGACCGGGACATACTGGAGAGAGCCCAGGAAGGAATACAGAGATGATGAAGGCACCAGAGCATTTCTCCTCTGAGGAAAGTCTGAGAGAGCTGGGACTGTTCACCCTGGAGAAGCGAAGGGTCAGGATGGGTTTTATTAAGGTGTACAAATACCCGAAGGGAGGGCACACAGGACAGAGCCAGGCTGTTTACAGATGTGCTCAGTGGCAGGGCCAGAGGCAATGAGCACACACTGAAACACAGGCAATTCCCTAGAAACAGTTTTCCACTGAGGATGAATGAGCATTGGCACAGATTGCCCAAAGAGGCTCTGGAATCTCGACCCCTGATGCTATTAAAAAGTCCTCTGCAACTGGCTCTAGGTGGCCCTGACTGAGGAGATTAGTTGGACTGACTGACTTACAGAAGTCCCTTTCAGCCTCAGTCAGCCTATGACTCTCATTCTGTGTATACCTCCTTCCTAGGGTCTTCAATTAAATAGAGCTCAAATCACTGACGTTTCGTTTTATAGACTGAATTTTACATTATATAGGTATCTTTGTCTTTTAAATAACTGATGTGGTATTATGAAATATATGACATGTTTTCATGTGAAAAGTGTAGAGATACAAAATTTAAAATTAACAGAGCAGCAGAAAAGGAAACATTGCAACACAATAGCAAAGAAAAAGAATTGTCAGGTAATCTTGCATGGATTAAGTGGTTGTAAACATCAAGTTATTGAACTACAAAAATAAGCAGGATCTGTTATTTTTAAAGCTTGACATTGTTAAATGGCCTCTGTGGTAATTTAGGAAAGTTTAACTTCTGTTGATTGTATGAAGGAAAAATGCTGTCCAGGATTATTCTCCATCTGCTTTTATTCACAGCTCCTACTGTTGTGGCACAAATTTCTCTTGCGAGCTGCAAATTTTCCATCACAGAAATCCATCATAGAAATATCCTGATTTTCATATTTGTTCAAAAGCCAGTATTTTCTTGGAAACATCACAATGAGCCCATTGGTATAACAAGGGAAAATGAGACTGCTATCTGTGATTCTACCTAATGAAAGTTAGATGCAGTACACGCTCCAGTTTCTTTGCTATTAGAACCATTCTCACCTTCTTCTTCTCGCCCCTTTGCTGTCCTGGGAAGGTTAGACCTCCGCGCTCATGCTCCTACTTTATATTCCTACCTTTTTCTAAAAGTTTTCCTTCACTCTGGCTATTCCTTGCAATCTTATGACATCATTGACCAATATATGGTTAAATCACACAAGTGCTCAAAACGCCTCATAAATATGCTTGATGGACACAAATGTTCACAGTTTCCTCCACCTCCCTAGAGCAACGCACCTTATCCTGTCACCCTAAGTGACTAGCTCTCTACTCCACATGGGAAAGGGTCTGTGACACAACCCAGTGCCAGTGTCTGTATCTCACCATCCCTTTGGAGCACCTCAGCTTGCTGTATTTCGATAAGTTCTTGAGGTCCTGCAGTTCTTCCTGGGCTTACAGATGTCTCATAAATAAGCACTGAGTTTCCTTTCTACCTACCTTTTTCTGATTGGCACCAGAATAAAGTCAAACATAATGTACTCTTTTAAGGTAACTTAAAACTGAAATGATTTCCACAAAAGGAGTTCTTAGGCAAAATTGAAGAAATCACTGTCTGCAGTTCTCAAGTATTCCCTTGTATTCTTTGTTGTTTCCATCTAATGCCTCATGCTTCCATACATTTTTGGATTAAGCTCGAGGAAAAATCTCAACTGGTTGTTTCTTTGTTATGATATTTTTATTCCTAAAGGACTGTAAACAAGTGGATGAAATAGAGGTTAAAATGGGATTTTTTTTTCACCCTCTCTTTTGGAATTCATAATTTAAGTTGCAAGCACAGTTATCATTTAATTATCTATTGCAGCATGGGGAACAAACAGGAGAAATTAGAGATCTCTATGCATTTGCAGGGTTACGGTCTCACTGCAGTCACGGTGATGTACTGGGATAGCTCACATGGTTGGAGTGCTGCTGTGGATGGAAACAGGTTCATTAAGAAGGACAGACTGGGAAAGTGAGGAGATGGATCTGCCCTTTGTACAAGAGAGCAGCAGGAATGCATGGAAATGTCTACCTTGGGATGACAGACACAAATGAGTGGGGTTGAGAAAGGTGTCTTATACAGAACACATGCTCAGGAAAAAGAAGCAGATAAGGTCACCTTCAGACAGCTGGAAGAAACTTTCACATGCTGTGGCCCTCTTGGGGGTCTTTAGCCATCCTGGTATCTACTGCAGAGTTAATTCAGTACAGCATAAGTAATTCAGGAGTTTTCTGGACTGCTCTGACTATGATTTCCTAAACATGAGTGACTGAGAAGCCAAAGAAGCTCTGTTGTTCCTGATATTTCCACAGAAAAACTTACTGGGAATGTGAATGCTGGGAGCAACTACAGCTGCAATGACCGTGAGACAGTGGGGTTTAATTTGTACAAATACCCACTGAGGGGAATAAAGAAGATGCAGAAGCCAGACTCCTCTAGTGGTGCCCAGTGACAGGACAAGAGGCAGCAAGCACAAACTGAAACATGGGAAATTCCGCTTAAACAGTAGAAAATACTTTTTATGGTTTGGACAGTTAGACAGTGAAAGCAAGTTTCTTAGGCAGGTGGTGGAGTCTCCATTCTTAGAGATATTAAAAATCCAACTGGACAGCCATCCTGGTAAACTTGCTGTAGCTGACACTGCTTGAGCAGGAGTTTGATGATTTCCAGAGCTGCCTGTCAACCTCCATGATGTGCATCTGTGATAAGAATACATTCCAAAGCAAACTTCATGGTAAGATTTAGAAAAGCTTACTGTCCTAATTATAGGGACTGGGATGAGTTTATCACTATGTGGGTATAACCAAAACTGTGTATTCTACACCCTCGATGACTTTTCTGATGGACTGTTAATAATGGATCATTTGCAGCAGCTGCCCAGGGCACACCTGACACCTCAGGCTACAAGCTGAGTGTTAAAGATACCAATGACTCAGCTGTGATAACTCCCCTCCAGGGAGACATTAGCACCTTTACACACAGCCTGAGGGCTTGTCTCTACTAATGGGCCATACTGGACTGGCATAATGGGCAGCTGCAATATCAAAGATTCCAAAAATATCTCATGACTCACAGAGTTAAATCCCTCATTCTGAAACTCCTCTCTCTGGGGGAGGTATTGGACATTCCCACCTGAACCTGAGCATATATAATCTTCAGGTTTTGGGACTTCTGGTGCCACTTGTGGGATCTAGAGGAGGACCAGAACTCCTACAGGACTGAGACTGCCACTCTCAACAAGACTGCACTAGTTGCCTCAACAGAAATGCCACCATCATCGGGAACAACATGTTTCCTTTGCTTTTACTTCGGACCACTTTGTGCTCAGCACAGGTGCCAGCGAACACTGCTCTGTTTGTGTCCCATGGTGCCAGGTTACACACCTGTCTTTGGAGGGTTAAAACCAGTTTTCTCTGTATGATTGCATTTATTGTAATCTTTTTAGTAAATTTTAACTCTTGACTTGTAATCTCTCTTGAGTTGGGTTCATTTCTTCCATGGGTTTACTCCTAAACTAGCACTTACTCATAAAGAAATTACAGGGAGGAATTCCAGCTGACAAGCAAACTCTAAAGGGTGTTTTATTTAACATTACAGCAGCATCAGCTTTCTTTTGCCTGTTACGCACAGTACTATACAAATAGCAGTAGTACATGCTCCTCTTTACTCTCTCATGCTCTTCCATGGCCTTTTCAGCCCACTGCTTCAACACTCTGCAAAGGGTGGGCCAAGTGACACAGTAAACTGTCATATAACTTGGACTGATAGGCACCAACAATTAGTATTATTATTCACAACTTGTCAGTTGACAGGGGTGGGGTGATGATTTCCAGACCATAAGCCAAGTATAAAGGAGATCAATAGAAAGTTAATTAGGAGATGAAGGTTGCTGTGTTGACAGAGCCCAGCTGTCCCTTTTCATAAGTCTAGGTCTGGACAAAGAAGTAAGCACCCCAGTGCTTGGGAAAGATGAAGCACTGATGAGCAATAGGTGGCACAGAATCAAGCTTCCTTCATCAGCTTCCTTCTCTGAGCATTTGTACGATCTGTGTGGGAGCCCCACTCTGGAATCCTGCAGAAAGCCATTTCTTGTTGACCCACCCATAACTGAGTACCTCAACCCTTATTCTGTTTTGTTCTCAAACTGGCTACAGAAATTGGCACAACATAACCATAAATCTGTCTGAGTTTTGCCCTGGGCAAACAACAGAAAGAGGTTGTTAACGTACTACTGTGACTGCTGGATGAGGCATGAAGTGGAGTGAGACTCACAGTATGTCTCAGAAGAATAATTAAAAATCAGTGTTTAGAAAGTGATAGAAATAGAGGATCTGCACCTTCCTAGTTATTGAACCCATCTTGTCATGATGATAGAACAAAAAATTGAATACTTCTAACCAGATAAGAACACAACTCAAAGAGATACACATATATTGTGTAAGTCAGTCATAGGACTCAGTCCATGACAGCAGATTGTTGTGACAACCTCATAGCTAGTGTCATTAATTCCTAGTCATTTCCACCCTTGGACCTTGCCATATGATGTAATCCTCCATCACTGCTTTTGTCTGTATGTGGTTGCAAGAAAGCCACAGATATGTCATTTTTGTTGGCAACCAAAAATTGTTTACCCTGATGTGCAGCTTTTGGTGCAAAGACCACTACTTGCATATCTGACAATTTTGGCATAGTGTGAGATGCCCAGGGTGCATACTCAGACTGTTTGCAGGCACTGATCAAAACAGCTGACAGAGCAAAACCACAGCCATGAGAAGGGATGTAATTTTGGCTTTTCTTTCTTTGTCTAAGTGAAAAACTTGAGAAGAAATAGTCTCATCTGTTTGCTAGCTTTAAAAACAGGAAGAAGAACCTCTAAAGTTTCTACATTTACTTTTTTTCTAGACTGTCACTTCTTGTTTAGAGATGATCAGTGTGAGTCAGTCATTCCTTCTTCCAAGCAGGAAGCATTCATTACGTCCAATAGTTGTCCCTAATAATTCCTAAGGAACAAATATTTTTTTTCCTTGATGATTTTCAAATTGACAAGGCTTTTTGGTTAGACACCGAATCGGGAATAAAAGAGTGATGCCATCTCTTTAGAGAAAATTGCCTTCTGAAAACAGAATATGCAGGGGTTTTTCTGTACATCCCGAGTTTGAGATACTTATGTCCATTTTGGGTCCTATACTTCCTTGACTTGGGCTACATAATGTTTCAGTTTGGGAAGCTTCACTTTTCTCATGTCAGCTACAGGCTAAAAACCAGGAAGATCTTAACTGAAGTATAAAATCGAGATCAGAAACGCCGATAGGACGAGGTTTTAACAGCACTGAATATATAAGAATATATTTGAGTATATGAGCTTATTAGCACGCTTTCTTCCTGCTGAGAGATGAAATGTATGATTCCAAACAATAAACAAGCATCACATTTATCTCACTTCTCCCAATGATTACCTTTCTCATATCATTGCAATAAATGCTGCATTAACAATTTTCAACAACTGCTTGAGTGTCACAAAATTCACAGATAAAAACAAAGCAGTGTAACATGGAAACAAAAGGCCAGTTTTCCTCATGAAATAAGGTGAAAGTCAGGATCAGTTGGCTATGCAGGAGCACTGTGGAGCTGCCATTCAGGTTTTTCTTCAGGTAGGTAACAAGTTGTGACCTGTAATCAAAGTAAGCAATACTTTACAGAGATCTTTCTTTGTTGCATGCAATCTGTTGAAATGCTGGCATTTAACATGAACAGGCTGGGGGGAACCCTGTGGCAACACCTGCCTGTACAGCTTTAAATATATATTTATCTCATTGCCCATATATTTATGCTATGTGTTAAACTGAAAAACAAGGAGCAGCTGGAGCTGCCTCTTTGGAGTGTTACAAAAGTGAAGCTGTACTTTTTGTGGTACTCAGCAATCTGTAGTTGAGTAAGTGTCCTAATTTCCTTTGCAGTTGTGGTGAGATAAGAGTGTTCTTCACTTTGTTACGAATTTATAAAACTTCAGGCAAAAGTGCCATATGTATGTCAGCTCTCTTGTTTTTGTGGTGGTGGGTTGTTTGCTGTTTGTTTGTTTGTTTGTTTTAATCTCATACACTTACTCTTGGATGTTGCAACTGGAGCTGTTGATAACACAGCTGAACTAGCCGTGTGACATTGGCTCTCTTCAAGAGGGCAAACCTCCTCTGCACTTTTTTGGGCAGAAATTTTGCCCCTGTCAGTGAGATTAATTACGCTATTTCCAGTCTAATGAAGAAGTCCCCAGAAAGCTACTTTACAGCAAAATAAGACACATGCAGGTCCACTTTACTCAATTCTAAAAAATAGACACTAATGGTTTTAAACAGAACTGAACAAATCTTCTTTTTCTTGTCTCACTTCCTTTTTCCCCCCCATTTTCCATCTCTGCACATCTTGTCGTATTTGGCTTTTTCCTCTGTTTTCTTCCAAGTTCTGCAAAAATAATATCATCTGAAGGAGAAACTGTCTGCAGGGCATTTATTTGTACACAAAAAATATTTTACCATGGCAACCCTAATTTTTTTCATTATGCAGGCCTCTGGATGATGAAATGCTTTTGAACAGCTGGACATTCCCTTGCTTCTTCTGCAGCTGGTATCTCAAAGAAATCTTAAAAATAAATAGTTATAGGCACAAAACCAATAAAGGGACATCATCCATAGAAAAAATTTTCTGCAATTGTCAATAGCTTTTATTCATGACCGTAAGTGGTACTTATTTTAAAATGATCATTGATGTTATTTTGCTCTTAATAAGCCTAATTATATTTATTTTTATAACTATACTGTAGCATCTGGTACTAATTACTGTCCACAGTGTTTTGTTCTGGATTATTACAAAGGCTTTTACAAGTTCTTCTCTTACCTGGTTCATTCTGTAATGTGCAAACAGGATAACAGCATTTGATGAATAATTGTTCAAACAAAAGAAAACTTCATTTTCAGAGCTAAAATTTATAGCAGAATACAGGTAGCTTTATTGGAAAAAACAGCTTACTTTTATCAATTACATATTGCTCCAGTGTGGCACTCAGATAACTAACCCAGATCCTAACTTTACAGCTCAGATATCCTTGCAGGGAATAATACCAGTTTGTAATTCCAGATATGCACTGAGTTACAGCTTTGTCCCAGCACAGCTGCCATCCCAGACCTTTGGGCTGAGCAAGCTGATGCTGGCATCTCAGCTCTGAGGTCTTTGATTTCCCTAGCCCTAAACCAAATCTTAACTTTAGCCTTCTGCAGAGTAGATGACAAACCTCTCCAGTTCAAAATGTATTATAACCTTCTACTCCATCATGAGCCCACTTTCATCTGCCTCTCTGGACAGAGCAGGATTTTAGTGTTACTCCTACTCTGAGGATCCTTGCTTCCCATCTCTAACCTTAATATTATGCTTCACTCGTGTTGGTATCAGAGCCACCCAGCTGGTAAAGGGTGAAATGAATGAAAAATGTACTTGTGTTGAAATTACTGTTTAGACTATATTTTTGCAAGTAGTCTCTATTCTGTAATTGTATTTATTTGAACTTGTATCTTCATGTACAACAGCAAGGTTTTTTTTTTTCATCTAGATATAACTAACCATCAGTAACTGAACACTCACAGTAATTGAAATACTTATTATTGTTCTCATGTGAGTAGCTGAAATATTCAGTAAAATGCATGAACCTTACAGTAATTCTATGTTTTTGTCCAGGAACCAAAACCTCTTTGAATACTAATCCCCAAAGGCCAAAGTATGGAATATTAATATTTCTTTCTTCTTCTCTGAGGTTATTTCATACCTAGCAGAGCATCTGGGGAGTTCCAGCAGAGAAGGCCTCTGCTTTGCCTTGTGACACTAGGTCTTCTCTTGTAGTGGTTTCTCACTACTAGCAAAGCACAGGTGGTATAGCTTGGATTTATGTAAAGAAACTCCTTTACATGTGTGCATGTGGGAAGGCTACTTTTCAACTGCATTAACTCAGTTTCCATGACTGTGAGGTTGCCTATCTCACTTTAAGCTCTGGCTTTCCTGCTTTGCAAAGAATGCTGCTGCTCTGGCTCCTACTTACCGGCTTCCTTCTTGCCACAAGGTTGACCAGCCTGTGGCTTGAGGATTGAAAACGGATTCTTGTAGAACTGCGTTCTCTAGTATGGATCAACAAGCACGAGTATCCTCTTCAGACTCCTTCACCTGATCATTTATATCAACCATGAAATTGCAGTGTCTCATCCTCTCTTTCTCTTAACTGAAAAAGATGGAATTTGCAGCTAAAAGCAGTATCTAGTGGCCTTCAGAGCCAGCAGAGTTCGCCAGCAGCCTTGTAGCCAAAGTTTAGGTACCTTACAGTCCAATCATAGAATCACAGAATCATAGAATCATTTAGGTTGGAAATGACCTCTCTTCAGCTATTAGCCTAACACTTCCAAGTCTTTCACTAAACCACATCCCTAAGAGCCCCATCTACATGTCTTTTAAATTCCTCAGAGGATGGTGACACAACCCTTTCCAGTAATCTGCTGTTTGGTTTTTAAAAAGATGTAGAAATCAGACCTGATAGCTGTTATAAAACAGTTGTTAGCTGTAAAACTGAGCATTTTGTGCTATTTATTTCTCTGGCACTTAAACTTTTTTTTTTCTTTTTTTTTTTTTAAAAAAAAAGAAGTTGCAGTTTGCTGGTGCCAGCAGAGTTTTTACAAACAAAGCAGCAGATCACTGAGATTTAACTTTCATTTACAAAAGTTTAGTACCTTTACATGTAGGTGTCATTCCTTACTTTTTCTTTTACTCTTCTTCATGAAATAATGATGATATGCAGCAAGACCCCTTTTCCTTCAAGCAGCTGGCTTTCCTTTAAAGGGAATTGAACAAGGCCTGAAAAACTTACCATATAATCGTAATAAAAAGTATCCTCATACTTCTAATGTAAGAGAGGTCTCCTGGAGTCTTTTTGTTACTACTATAAGAGTCAGCTTTACTAAGCCATGACTTCAACCCCAGCATTAACTTTTCTAAGATTTGCCTCCTGGTCTTTTCCCTACTACAAGTTGCCTGCATATTGCAGAACTGTAATTTTTTTTTTTTTAACAATTGCTTAGTTCAGCCAGTAACTAAATTCTTATCTGGAAGTACAGTGGTACTGAATTTCACATATAAAACAGGTCTACTCCCCAAGATCGTGCTATCGTGCTCTATGGGGAACTTGCCACTGGCTGCCGCAAGAGAGGAGCCCCAAAGAGGAGATACAAGGACTGCCTGAAACAATCCCTCAGCCTTGGCCATATTGATCACAACCATTGGTCTACTCTGGCCTCCAGTCGGGAGGCCTGGAGACACACCATCTATAACGCTGCTGCTGCTTTTGAGAACATATACAGGATCACTCTCGAGGAGAAAAGACAACGCAGAAAGAATCGCGTCTCGTCGATATCACCTGGGGAATCTTTCAGCTGCGCCTTCTGCAACCAGACTTGTCTATCTCACATTGGCCTTTTTAGCCATCAGCGTGCTTGTAGCAAGTGTGGGTAGAGCCCCTCTCAAATCTTTGTTCACGAAGCCCAGCCATGATGACTGTCATGGCTCTGTATGACAACCCTCAGCAACAACCGATCTTGCCAGGCTTGGCTACAGCATGGTTCCCTTTGCTGAGTCTCAGCAGGTGAATCATCACTAGACTGACTGCAATTTCCATTAATAAATTCAGGTGCCCCTTAAGATCAGTCACCAACCCCCAGTAAACCAGAAGTAGTTGAATGCTTCACGGTCTCCACAAGTGGTTTTCAGAGTATCAATCAGCTGACGCAACTTCACTGCACAGAAGAGTAAATATACTGAATCAAGACACAGTCTGTGGGGACAACATGACAAACACATGCACTTTGTTAGGACTAAACTGTGTCAGGCTGTTCAGAGCAGGGCATTCCAAAACATTATACAGAATCAGTACAGCAGATTATGAAAAATTTTCTCCTGAGCCATCCCAAAAGGTACACAGATGTACCTGCTATGCCGATATACACGTGTGGTTCATGCCATAGACAGCAGTGGTAGGAGCTTTCCCCACTGCCTCAGCTGACAGTTGCAGTTTGCTGCTACAGTGCAATGTGATAGCAACCAGAAAGCTGAAATAAAACTGCCAGGACTTTTTCCTGCTCATCCCATAGGTGCATTTCTTCTCTCATTCCAACCCCAAAAGGCACATAAGCCATATGGGAGCAGAAATGTCCAGCACAGCCACTGGCTGCTAGTACCTTCTACCTTACTCTGTGAGAAGTGCAGTTAAAGCCAGCGGAAGTATTCCTATAGCATGACATACTTCCAGAGAATAGAGAAGACAGCAGCTGCAGAAACTGGCTCATAGGCAAGATCAGAATCAGTTGTTTTTGTGAAGCAAAGGAGGCAACAGGCAAAGGACATAAGAACTACACCAACATGAAGTTAATCTGACTAGGTGACCTCAGTACAATTTATTTGTATGTTTTGTATTGAAGATAAATATAAAAATAAACAGATGCCAGGATTTCTGCCTAAACAGACTTGTGAAGTGCTGTGCATGATTATAGTACCATTAAAGCATATAAGGCATAAAACAATAACATTAACACGTATACGAGGAGACAGAAGTGTGCTGCAAGACCTCTTTTCCTTTTCCAGCCCTGACGACTTTTTCCAACTGAGAACAGTATTGGTGTCCAATGTCTGAGAACAAGTGGAAAGTTTGGATGTGCCTGGGCACGCAAAGAGATCTTTTTACAAAGTGTATTTTCCAGGTTTTCAAAACAAACACTGGAGAGGACAGTATCTCTAGCTGTGCAGAGAATTTGGAAAAGCTCAGACTTTAATTATTGCATGTCTGCTTCTCTGGTGTGGCAGGTAATCTGCAAATACAAAAGAAGTCAAGTTAATGTAAGGCAAATGGCAACCTGTGGATTAACTTTATACTTAAAGCAAGCTCACCAGTAGAAACCTTCAAAAAGAGGCTTTTGGCAATTGGTTTGCTGTTTTATCCTAAATCTCTGCATGCCCTGTCTTAAAAGACAACAAAGACAAACATGGCTTAACCATTTCCTGATTGGTCAGAAGCAAACTGGGGAAGTACCTATTGAATTAAATCCTGCCATTTGTAGCCCTAAATTATTCACTGCCAAGGCCCGGGTTCGATTCCCGGTCAGGGCCACTCCCCCATTAGCCCTATAAGGCAATCCATCTACGTCCTGAGGACCTCGCTGCCACCGTCCAAGCTCGCTTGGCCCCGGCAGATGAACCTCAGGATTAAAGGGTGGGCTCAGTTCCGCGCACACTGTGTCTCACCTAAAAAATCCAATGCGCAGGCTGGAAGGTGGAAAGACTGGCCATTATTATTATTATTATTATTATTATTATTATTATAACGATTTTGAACCCCTTTAAATATTCATGTATAATGATTAATGACCCTGCTGACATTTGTTTTCCTTTGTGAAGAAGTGTGGTTAGGATACGCTTGGTTAATTTTACTCCATCATATTAAGAGGACAACATTATAAAATCACAAGCAGCAAAGGACAGACTGAGATTTCAGGAAAGTTGAATTAGTAAGGTGCAAAATGCTTTTACAAATTAATTATTAAGGAAACTGTTCTGTCTTCTACACATTTCTTGGAAGAGAGCGTGCTGGGCCACTCTGAGATTTTACATTAGTTTCAGGAATTTTTATGTCATCTCATTCACACACACACCTCTGCTATTACACACCTCTCTTGTTACTTCCCTGACTTCTGAGAGATTACAGCAAGCTGCAGGTGCCAGTTTAAAAACCAGTTTAACATATGGAGCTGTAAACTTTGGGGGCTGAGGAGTTGCTGTGCAGCTAAGACATTCCTGCTAAGAGATGCAATATCTTGAAGATCAGTAAGGAAAAAATTAAGGTCATTAGCCACTTCAGCTGTTCTTAGTGTTCTTATATTGATGAATCACCAGTATTCGCTGGCCATTTGGGTCTTCAGCTTTTCAGAAGTGGTATATACTGTATAATGCACTATTCTCAAATCTGTATGCATATATTGTGTAAAAATGGCCATTTTTCAAAGCTCCTAGAGAAATTTAGCTAATCAACTGCCATAGTACTGAAATTAATTGATGGCAGGTGTGCATATCTGGGTTCAGGGTTGGCTAAAAGACCTGCCAAGAGATTTTTGCTCTTTTAAACAAGAATAAATCCATTTATTCTAAGATTAGCTAGAGATGTTATTCAGTCAGCTGTCAAAAATGTTTCAGAGGAGATATGTCCTGAAATGAGATCATTCAAATCTCTGAGGATTTTCTGGACTGTAAGAGACACCTAAATTATAAGTGAGTATGGCTTTGGCTAGACAAGTCTTAGGTAAAGTCTTCTTACTGAAGAAGCAACAAGGTGGTATTAAAATTAAAGCCTGTATTTTAAATATTATTGCATGCCACAAGTCAGATCTGGCAAGTATGCTATGTCTGCAGCCTGGATACAAAAATAATGCAGAATTTCAGTATTTGCAATGTAATAAATTAAGTTATCCTGATCTCTGTTAGATCTTATTGTTTGTATTACCATAGCAATTAGGAACCAAAGTACCTGTATTAAACTGGGTCCTGTACAAAAGCAGAAATAAAAGTAACCCTTGCCTCTCCCAAAGTTTTCTTACCTATGAAAAGGCAGCAGACAAAAAGCCAGCCAGACAGTAAGTACAATTAAACAATCCTACATGATTGTTTAATCATTCAGTTTCCATGCTGCTGTCTTTTACAGGTCTCATGGGAAAAGAAAAAAAAGCAATGAAAAAATCACAAATAAACCATCCTTTAAGGAGGAACGTGAAATAGAGGAAGGAAGAAACCACATGGATGATTATTGAGAGCTTCTTATAAGTGAGAGGATCAAAGGGGTAGAAACTGATGTCAATGCTGAGGAAGAATCAATCAGGGAGATGGAGATCATGAAAGGCTTGGAATGTGAAAGAAAGCAGCTTCTGTTACACAGGACACAAGAGGAGAGCTAACAGAGGGATGGGGAGAGTGGTGTGTGATGGTCAAAGAGTAGCTGTGACTGAGAGATATATTTAATCTTGAATGGCCAGTCAAAGGAAACTTGCAACAGTACTGGAATAAAGGAAGAAGAAATTGAAATAATTTTAGGAGAAAGCAAGTTATTTCCTTTTGATTCTTTTACTTTCAGTCATTACTCAGAGTTATTTTGAATCTGTCGTATACCTGCATTATAATGAAAGATAATGGCATGGTTTCATTTGTTTCTTCTTCAGCCATAGGAGTCTGCTTTGGTCATCACAAGAGAAATATGATTGCTAAACAAGTGACAGTCATAACAAAGAGTAAAAATCAAAAAAGACCAAAGCAACATGATACTTCTATCAAAAGGAAACAAAGTCTTTTTTTCCCCTGATGTTCCATATTTTTGAGAAGTGCCATTGTGCTGCAGTCCAACAGACTTGACTCTGAAGAAGATTCTGATGTGAACCTGCCTAGTTTTTCTAGACATCTGCAAAAGATTGCAATGTGCATTTTTCTTGTGTGTGTTTTTTTTTGTCATTTGTTTGTTTTGTTTTGTTTTTTTTTAAATCTTTGACTATAAGTCTGTGTAATTGTGGGGGCTTTATCCACACTGCAACAGAGATGGAAAGGCAGAGTAGACAAAGGCACAGTTGTAAAACTGGGTAAAGATGTTACACAGAAACCATTTCAACTTTTTGGGAGGTTAGTTACTGCACAAGCTGGTAGCTTGTAGTTTATCTCTATCTGGACTCCTTTTTCAAAGAATCTAATTCACAGAAGTCTGAAGTCATGGGACATTCTACCAGGATCTTACATCTAAAATGGCAGGAATAAAATAAATTAAAGAGTAGAGATAGGACCATGTAGCAGCCATAGGAAAGAGGACACGCCCTATGTTCTTAACTGAACATGCATGAGAACAGAGCCACAAAAAAAAAAAAAAAAAAAAGCAAGCTGACCTCATTTCTGAAGGAACCAACTGTGGTATTCTACATACCACAGAAAATGAATTACAGGGACAGGGATCCTATCGTTTTTTAGTAGAGAATACAAATAACAGCCATAAAGTTTATGACACACCTGTGGCTAGAGGGCCAGTTTCGCATTTTGGGATTAGTCAAATCCCTGAGAAAGGACTAGCTCGTGACTGACGTCTGATGCAGGACACTCTGCAAGAAACTACCCAAGGAGTCTATGATGTAAAAAAACAAAGCTGAAAATATAAAATCAGGGCACAAACTGGGTTAAAAATGTACCAAGTCCTGGATCTCATCAGGGCAGAACATTCCTTGTAGAAGGAGATGGAATGGGATATCCACACAGTAGAGGAAGATTTTGAGAACTTTTACAAGGTGATAATGCAGCTTTCAAAATACTTCAGAGCAGAGTTGAGGGAGCCCTTGCTTCTAGGATGCTTGTTCTCTTCCACTTTCTCTGGAAGTGAAACTCAGAGAGGGTTTGGCAGGCTTCTTGTTCTGGAAGCCACAGGTCAAACTGGAAAAAAACCCCAAACAATATGAGGGTACCTGTGCTGACCACAACCACTAGTTTCATTAAACACCTATATGAATGAAGGAGTTTCTAAAAAGGGAAAGATTTTCCACTGCCTAATAGCAAATGATCTGACGGATATTTTTGTCACTTCTTTTCTTTGCCTGATGTATCCAGAGAAGCCTGGTATGTGTCCTTTGGAAAAGCAGAAAATATGTTCATGGACATTCAGAAAGTTTTTCTGGACACACTGGATCTACAGGCTACATGATAGGGAAGTGATTCACTGGAAAATATGCTAACTTCCTGGTTTTATTGTGTATGGTAAGATTTGTGTCCACGCTGTTTTCATCCAGCTGGGATGCTGGTAGAAGGGTATGGTCAAAGGTTAAAAAAGCATTTGACACTGTCCCACCTGAGATCCTGGTCTCTAAACTGGAAAGACAGGTTTGATGGATGACACAGTAGGTAAGGAACTGGTCACACTCAAAGAGTTGCAGTTAATGTCCCAATGTCCAGCTGGAGACCCGTGGCATGTGGCATTCATCGGGGTCAGTGTTGGGACCGGTGCTCTTTAACATCTTTGTTGATGACATGGACATGGTGGGATTAAGTGCACCCTTGACAAGTTGTGTGGTGCAGTCAACACACTGGAGAGGGAAGGGATGCCATCCAGAGAAACCTGGACAGGTCTGAGAGGTGGGCCTGTGCCAGCCTCATAAAGTTCAGCAAGGGGAAGTGTAAGGTCCTGCATGTGAGCTGGGGCAATCCAAAGCACAAATTATAGGTTGGGCAGAGAATGGATGGAGAATAGCCCTGGGGAGAAGGACTTGGGGATGTTGGTGGATGGGAGACTGGACATGAGCCAACAATGTGCATTCACAGCCCAGAAAATCAACCCCATCCTGGGCTGCATCACAAGTAGTGTGGCCAGCAGGTCAAGGGAGATGATTCTGACCTTCTACTCTGCTCTTGTGAGACCCCACCTGCAGTACTGAGTCCATTTCTGGGACCCCCAGCATAAGAATAACATGGACCCGCTAGAGTGAGTGCAGAGGAGGAATACAAAGATAATCAGGAGGCTTATCACTTCTTCTGTGAGGACAGGCTGAAAGAGTTGAGGTTGTTCAGCCTGGAGAAGAAAAGGCTCCAGGGAGACCATAGAGCATCTTCCAGTACCTAAAAGGGCCTACAAGAGACCTGGTGAGGAACTTTTCAGTACGGACACATGGCAGTGATAAGAGACGGGGGAATGGTCTTAGGCTGAAGGAGGGTAGGTTTAGAATAGATATTAGGAAGAAATTCTTCACTAAGAGGGTGGTGATACACTGGCACAGGTTGCCCAGAGAAGCTGTGGATGCCCCATCCCTGGAAGTGTTCAAGGCCAGGGTGGATGGAGCTCTGAGCAACCTGGTCTAACAGAAGATGTCCCTGCCCATGGCTGAGGGGTTGAAACTACTTGGTGTTTGAAGGTCCCTTCCAACCCAACTCATTATATGCTTTTATAATTTTTGTCTCTTAGGTGAAAGATAAACAAAGAGCTGCAAATTTAGTATGCTGTATATATATTCTGTACACATTCTGAATACAGCAAAGAGTACAACTGAATGACAGAGCCAGGTACAAGGCACTTCACTGTATACATTATTCCTATGGGAAAGAGAAGGGAACAAAGAGTTTTGGAAAGTGAACTATGGCAGCAGATTCTGTGTCATCTGATCATCTGAGCAAAAATCTGAGAATATGACTGTGCAAATCCATATATAAGGGATCTAAGTATTTTTATGTTTTGTGGGAAACTAAAAGAATTTCAAATTAAAAATTAAATTGCCAGTGGGTATCTCCAAGGTAGGTGCTACTCTAGTCCTACAATGGAGTGACTGAAATTAAGGATGTGTTACTTATGCACAAGGAATACACACACCAAACAAAGCCTCAAACAAACAAACAAAAAAAGACAAGCAAACAAACAAACCCTGACTAACTTAATGCAGATGACAGGATTTTCCATAAACCATTCCCTGTTTTTCCCCAAAGCTAGCAAGCATATCTTCTCCATGAGAACACAGAGTCTGTTCTTCTATGTACAAAACTAATGCCTTCCAAATCAAACACATTTGAGAGTCATTATTGGAGAGGCAGATCTTGTACATAGTTAATCTGATATTATAAACCACCTCCTCCCAAAGCACAATGAAATCTGTCGGCCAAAACTCTTCACTGGCAAAACCTGAACTGGGTAATTGGGTGAGGGCTGGAGCAATCATACAAGGTATTATGAATGCTGTCAGCACAGCTGACTAGATGCAGTGCCTATATCAATTCATGGGGAAAACTTCTAGAGCTACATGGGATTCAGGAACAGTAATATCCAGAGTATATTAAGAGGTTACATCATGGTCATCTGGGAATTAGAAAACTCAGTGAGTGTCACAGTGACTTTGGAAACCTGTTAAGACTTTCGACACATGCCAAAATTTGCTAAAATTATAAAAAAATAAGGCCAAATAACTGAAACAACATGTGTGGGCTCTCGTACAAAGAGCACATTTGCTCATAGTGGCTGAAGAAATAGTGTATGTAGCTGTTCTGTACTAATCTGTTCTTAGTATTTCCCTGATACAGCCTTACCAAATGATTTAATATTAATGTCAGTGATTGTACTTAGACCACACATTTCCATGAGAAGCAAATTTTAACCCAGACTCCAAGAAAATTGAGAAATAAGACTACATGTTATAATTGAGAAGAGTTTAGCTGGTAAAAATTAAAGCAGTTTTTGTTTAAACGCAGTTCTCTGTGAATTGATGCTTTTCCCCGTTTTCCTGGAGCTTATGAATCAGTAGAAAGTGATTATCAGAGTAGTCCACTAAAAAGGTTCTGACATCCTGCATCCTCTTGGTTACTTTTGTAACTTTGAAGGACATTTTCAGGAAGTGGACTGTTCAGATTTCTCACTCTACCGTCACTCAGTTTAGATGATTACTCAAAAGCATGGATGAAGTGAGTTTACCTTGGGTTGTTCTGAGGAATCCTCTCGACAGCTAGGTTTTCCCAGTGGGAAACTGTGTGGCACAACTGCTGAAGCAAGCAATACAACATGAATGTAAACCCATTGATCAGGGAGGATAGGGGCTTTAGACTGTGTTACATGGGCTTAGCTGCTAGATCTGACCTGAAGGTGGGAACAGAGGGCAAACATGTCAAGTTTCCAGATGACACCAGATGTGGGGACCAGCAGATATGCTGGTGGCAGGACTGCTATTGAGGGGCATTATGAACAAGGGCCAACAAGGAACTCATTAAATTCAATACAGACAATAGTTCAGCCCAGAAATTGGAAGGCAGGGTCCTGCAGAGATACAGGCTGGGGCTGGTAGTGACAGAGAGCAGCTGTGAGGGATGGTCCTGCACATTAGTGGGCACTGAACTGAGCTGGAGCAGATTGTGTGCCTGGGCAGACAAGAGAGGTAGTGGTGCCTGGGGTGGTGTCAGCTGGATACAGCCCCATGAGCCAGAGGAGTGCCGGGACCATCTCCTGCTTGGTCCTGGCCAGCCCCTGTCTGGTACTGCTTCCAGGTTGGGTCCCCAATATAAGAATGACTCTGACAAACTGGTGGGAGGTAAGGGGAGGCCATGGAGACAATGGGGCTGGAGACCCCATCCTGTGAGGAGAGGCTTCAGGACCGGGTCTGATTCAGTTGGGAAGAGAGAGGACTTTGGGGTCACCCAACAGCAGTCTTGGTATGGACAGAAGGGAGACAAAGAAAACACAGCTGTCAGAGTGGTGCATGAGTGGAGAGTGGGAGGCAGTAGCACAGCTGAAACAGTGGAAACTCATAGCATCTGTAAGGAAGAAAAGTTTTCCCCACAAGGACAGCCCAGCATTGGAGCTAGGGCCATGAGAGGCTGTGCTGTCAGAAGCCTTGGAGGCTATTAAACCCCAACTGGATAAAGCCCTGAGCAACCTGGTCTAAGCTCAAAGCTGGCTGTGTTTTGGGCAGAATTTGGGCTGGAGACCTCCTGTGGTCCCTTCCTAACTGAGTTATCCTGGAACCTATGAACTACAGCCTCAGCAGCTCCTGCACCATTCTTGGCTAAAAGAGAGAGGGTACTCTGCCACGGTCCTCTGGTAGGGCAGGTTTTGTGGCTGGAAAGGACAGCAGGGCAAGTTATGGTAGCAAAGGAGCCCTGGAGGGGTGGGAGCCCCTTTGTCCTCGGCAGACGGGTTTGAGTGAGCATCTCACTACTGTGTACCAGCGCCTGATGGGGAGTACATCATACAGAGCCAGGCTCTTCGGCGGTGTCCAGTGACGGGAGCAAAGCATTGGGCACAAGCGGAAACACGTGAAAATCCACTTAAAAGTAAGAAAAGCATATTTTCACTCAGAGGGAGCTGATGCACTTCGGGGGGTTGCCCGGAGGGGCGGCGGCCTTCCCTCCCTGGAGGGTACTCCAATCCCAGCCACCCCGGCCTCGGGCAACTGGCCGGGGCCGACCCCACTCCGGGACGGGGTGGGACGGGCCGCCCACCCGCGGTGCCCTGGGCCCTCCCCGCCCCTGTCCTGCCTCCCGCGGCCGCGGCTGCTCTCGCTGCGCCCCGCCGGGGCCGCTCAGCCCCGCGCACACCCCGACCCGGGGAGGCCGCCTCAGTCCCGCTCCCGCCGCCGACCCCGCTCCTCCGGCGCGAAAGATGCTGCGGCTCTGCCTGCTCGCCGCGCACGGTAAGAGCCCCGGGGGCCGCGCCTCGGCACCTCCCGCCCGCCCGGGACCGGTGGGCGCTGCTCCGAGGCTGCTCCGGGGTGGGCGGCGGCCCCCGGGCCGGGCGTGGCGTGACTGGGGCTCGCTTTGTTCTTGCAGCTCTGCGGCTCGCCGGGGCGGCCTTGCTCTCCCCCGGGTCGTGCGCATTCGAGGACAGCGCCTGCGGATACCAGTGGGACTACGCGCATCTCCCCTGGGCGCTGCACGGGGAAGGTGAGAGCGCTGCCGCCCCCCGGCCGTGCAGCTCCCCCCGCACCTACATTGCATTTCCACGCGGGTACAGCCCTGCTCTGGCAGCTGCCGCCGCCCCCCGCGGGGAGTGACCTCCGCATCCCGTGGTGCCGCTGCTCCTGGGGGTGCCGCGGTAATCGAGTTTCCCAGGGAAACAGCCGCCGTCGAATCCCTCCCGTGTGCAGATTCAGTCTGTGGGTGTCAGTCCCCTGACAGCTGGTGATGGGCGGGCGCTGTGGGGAGGCGTCTGCACCCCCCGGCGCAGGTCTCTCCAGGATGCCTCATAAGTCTCATTTCTTCTCTTGTCCTTCACTTTCTGTTGGGAAAAGGTATCTTCTAACAAATCCTCTCTCTAAAAAAAACCCTCATATCTGTCACATTGCTGTTAAGCTGCGTTATTGTTTTTTCTAAATATATTTTGTGTTTCTACAGCAAAAGCAGAGTCATTTTCGGGGTAGGAGACAATTTTTGGCAAGAGCATCTCTATAATGTGTTCAGTTAAGACTCTTCTCTGTTTCATGGTACCCACAGTTCAACAGGAAAAAGTTAAGCATTGGTCTGTCAGTAGGTTGTATTAGAGTTTATAAAACTTACTGACTTTGAAAGACAGAACAAAATCCAGTCACTGTATAGAATTTCCATGCACCTGTAACTCCTACTTGGTAAGCTTTTAGTGCAGACTCCGGTTTTAGACAGCATCTATGTGAACGTACAAAAAGACTAAACAAAAATAAATATAGCATTGTTATAACTGGGAGACAAAATAATTTAGCTTCGGTTATGTTTTCACTGCAATGAAGTGAAAGTTCTGCTCACACAGTAAAAGGGACTATGTGTTTTTAAAGTTTTTAAGTTCTGAAACAGGTGCCAAGAATAATGAAGAGGTGAGTACAGATATAAAAGGATAGTCACCTCCTCCTTATCCCTCATCAGTGCTCCATTCAAAACTGTCTGGTCTAGTCTATTCATTCCACCTGTCACTCAGTTCATAAAAAACTGGGGGGTTTTGTACCCAGTTCTAACATATGCAAAATAGGTCATCTTAATTGTTAATTTTTAGATTGATCATTAGACTTTGAGAATGTACAAGGAGTGCTCAGAAAAGCGTTCGAGGATGTCATAACTGAAATACTTGCTTTTTATTTTATTTACTTGTTTGATATGTATTTGTTAGTTTATTTATTTATTTAACTATACATAGATTTTCCTGTATTTTTGAAGATACTAGTGGAAATTTAGTAACCATCTTTGCAATCCCGGCTATGCCTCTTAGCATCATGCCCTCTTAATCCACTGATCTGTGAAGCAAGATTGGGATTCCTTGGGATTGACAGAGAGCCATATGGTAGTGGTATTGATTCAGCTCCAAGGGACTATGAGATGCTGAGAGTAATACCTCAAATACCTGTAAAAATGGAGGTGCATCATGTTGTTCACATCCATACTACAGTGCTTCAAGAAACAAGGAAGTTTTATCTGAGGTTTGGATCAGCGGCCTGCTTTTTTTGGTCCACAGAACACAATTTTGGTTGTTGTAGTTTGATTTTTCTGTGCAACCATAAGCATACCAGTGGCTGCACAGCTTCTGTCATTGCTCATCTTATTTTCAGAGATATATAATTGGACTGTCATACTCTGGGAAGATATGTGATATACTAGCTCTGTTAATAGGCATAGTTCTGTCAGCATTTCCCTTATAAACAGTTTCCCACAGTCTGTAATTTAATCATAGCAAGTCATTCCATGCAAATATTTGGCACAGAAGGTCTCTTCAGAAATACATTCATATAGTCGTAAATAAATCTGGTTGAAAATAGTTCATCCAATTCTACACAGCAGGTGTGCAAAACTAGTCTTTCTTAGGTGCTCTTTCATTTGTCTCATAAAACTATGCTCCTTTTGGCAGCACTGGGTCCTGGCATTTGCTGTTCACTGTATGTACATGTGGTAACTGGGACAACAGGGAAAGTTAAAGATGGGAGAGGCAGCTTAGCTTTGAATTCTTGGACTTCTTCCTTGCATTGCTTCAAAGTTGCTTTATTATTTTAAAATATTATTTGTAATATATTCATATTCAGCAGATCTCTTACAGGGATTATCTGACTTGCAGTGTAAGTTCATTCTTCTTATAAATCTCTCAATAGTGTGATCCTGTGCCAAAATGTCAAGGTGATGTAAATATAACTAAAACTATGCCCAGAAATTTCCACTCCATACTTGAAAGTTTTTTGCCCAGTTGCCAAGGACTCCAATAATTTCTGATGAGCTAGGCACAGAAAGGAAGTGTGAGACTTAAGTTTTGCCTCTGTTTATAGCTACACATTCCCACTTAAATGAATAGGTTTCAGCTGCTTTTTGAAATGTTTCTGGCTTCTCTTTAGTGTTCTGGTAGTTCTAGGATACACGATTTTTTTTGGTGTTTAATTTTAGGATTTTTATGATTGAAAATACTTTTATTTTTTAGCTAAAGTGGGCACTTCAGGGCAAAAGAAAAATCTGAAGAAAATATTAAATGCTAAAATAATTAGCTGGTTCACTCTTTACTGCTTTACTCAAGAATGGCAAATCAAACCCTAATGAAGTGGGTGGTTGTAGGATACCAGCTGCATAAGAAACAATTCCGGCACCTGTCCAGTGCTCCCATAAACTTCTGCTTCTGAAATCCTGTGTAAGCCTCAAGCTCTCTCACATGACTCTGAATTCAGGAGTAGGGCCTTCAAATGTAAACACCAAGGTGCTCTTTTTAACTGAGCTTTTTGAGTGTCTCACCTGCTAGGCCAGTGTTTGCATTTTTGGGATTATAATGACAAACACCGTGCAAAGAAAAATGTAAAATATAGGAACAGCTGAGGATGTGAATTTCTTATGAGCTTACCTATGACTGAGAGGCACACCTAGCTGAGGTTATGGCCCAGGCTGAGTAAATACAGCATCATGCTTGAGGCAGCATGTTTCCTAATGCGCCAGCTCTGTTTTCAGTGTAAGCCGGGGAATTCCACGTACATGTGTTTTGCTTCATGAAGTGGGTGTTTGTAGGATACCAGCTACACAATTATATGGTTACTCAGGAAAACAACATCATCAGGTAACCCTGGTTCTGAAATCTGATGAGGAACAGATGAGTTTGTGTGTAACCGGTGATAAGATCTGAAAGCTTTAAGCGATTTGCGAGTGCACATAAATAAAGCTGTCAGCGGTCCATTTTAACTTCAGAGATGTAGGCATGGTCCCACAAATATTCTTGCATTCATGATGCCTCTGAACAGATAATTTATTTTTAAAAATCTAGATCAGAATACAAGACAAAGATCAAACTCCTTGGGCCCAACTAATGGGTAAGAAATTTAGAAACTGTATCTATATTCATCACTACTGTGATAATTAGAGGTTCTATAATGCTGCTGCTGCTTTTGAGAACACACGCAGGATCACTCTCGAGGAGAAAAGACAACGCAGAAAGAATCGTGTCTCATCGATATCACCTGGGGAGTCTTTCTGCTGCGCCTTCCGCAACCGGACTTGTCTATCTCGCATTGGCCTTTTTAGCCATCAGCGCGCTTGTAGCAAGCATGGGTAGAGCCCCTCTCAAATCTTCATTCGCGAAGCCCAGCCATGATGATGATGATAATTAGAGGTAGCTGAGAAGCTTGAATACCATGTTGCTTCTACTAACACTTGCAGGTATATTTAGCATGAGTTCATGTCCAGTTATTTTGGGGCATATATAGAGGTTTGCATGGTGGCAGATTTCCACAGGAATTTGCTTCTGTGTAGGCAGCATATATGTGGCAAGGGAGATACCTGGTAAATTTTAATACATGTTGTCAGGCTTTGGAGGATAAGGTTTCATCAAATAATCTTGAGATTTTCTTCAACCAAATTGCACATTTTTTTCAGAGGACACACATGCTTTGTAAATGCAAAATGATCTTTGAAACAAAGGAAGATACTGTATGTAATAATAGGCAGTAATCCTGAGTAGAGGGATAAATAAAGCCATGCAGACCCACTTGAAATGGCAGTAGGACACACATCCTTATATCCACTGCAGCCATTCTGGAGTGTTGAATTCAGGCATTTTTTGCTTTCCTCTTAGCCCTGCCCAGCACAGAGCTGGCAATAACTGGCTGTAAGAACATCTTGCTCACAGCATTATTATAGATAAATTTCATTAGACACAATAACTATGGCATGTCTTTTCTGTGACTCTGGACAATGTTTACATTTTGCCTAGAATATCTGTACAGCATTTTGTGTGAACTGTGTCTCTGGTTATGTTTTGTTTTCCATTGCCCTTCATTCTAACAGGGACCAGTTAAACAGAGCTAAAAATAATGTGCATTTGGGCTGTTAGCTCAAGTCTGCCCTAATGGAGTTTGCTATGCTGCAGCTGCTTGCCTGGATTTAAACACTAGATAAGAAATTCGTCTATTACCACACCACACTGTAGGAAAGAGAGACTGTTTATATTAGCAATGTGCTCCAAAAGACAAGTGATCCTTGTTAAATGTGCCCATGCACTGTTTTAATGAGTTTTGTGTCACTGAAACACTGAAGTTATGACTGGTAGTTGATACAGCCGTATGCACTTATCATCCTTAAAAAGAAATAGATTTCATTCAGACGAGTGATGTAATAGATTACATTATATGCAAACATAGTGTTATTTTCTTATCCTTAAAGTTTGCCTACTTTTTGCCACATTAGTCCAAAGCACACTGTTCCTGTGATACATTCCAAACAGGCATCCATCAAGTAACAGATTATGGTAAGCAGGTAAGCAAGCAACATCAGTAACAACAGTTTCAGGTTTTGGGACATACTTATCACGTAGCTACACCTCAAAATGTACGGAAAATACTTTCAAGAGACAGGACAGCTAATGCAGGTCATCAGATAAGTCAGGCATGAGGGCAGCAGCATAAGGAATCTCAAATCTAAACATTGGTTGCATACCATTAAAATAGCTTGTATTTACAGCTGTGCCATATGACTTAAAACTGACCTGTTTTGACCTAAGCTCTTTCATCTTGTGTGTCACATCATTTGGTTGTAATACACAGCCATGAAGCAGGTAATGATTGGTGATCCTAGATTTTGTGTCACAGCAAGCACAGTTCATGTCTGATGTGTGCTGTGTCATGCTCAGATACAAACCTACAGGCAAATAAATTATCACAGTTGAAGTGTTAGTTTTCTTTCCGTCTATCTGCAGCACTTTCCTGTACATAGTGAAGCACGCAGTTTGAAAACGTAAAAAAGGCATTAACACTGTTGACTTTGTACAACTCATAAGACGACAAGTGGTCTCACATGTTCGTCGTAACTGTGCACTTGGGAGTCAAGGAGACTTGCACCAGCTTGTACCTAACTGCAGCAGAACCAGGCTGGCATACCACAGTGCTTGTTTGTAGCCAAGGTTTCACCTGAAAAATTCACCCTGATATGGGAGCTTATGGGTTTGGGTCTTCCAAACCTGTAGCCTGGACTTCTCTGCACTGGTTGCTATCTGATGGAAGGTAGAAGCGCTTAGAGTTGGCACACAGTTCTATTTTGCCTTGACCTGATAATTAAAATGTTGGTCTTCCTGGCCAAACTAATTGAATTTGGAGTGACAGTTGTCCTTCCTAGTCACTCCCAAGGAGAGGGGAAGGAAAGTTTGTCTCACACACTTCTGGTACACTTAGGTTATCATGCTCC
Source organism: Empidonax traillii (assembly GCF_003031625.1). Taxonomy (NCBI): domain Eukaryota; kingdom Metazoa; phylum Chordata; class Aves; order Passeriformes; family Tyrannidae; genus Empidonax; species Empidonax traillii. Next base: position 1,994,631 of record NW_020955200.1, read on the forward strand.
TATTTTCCTTCACTTCTGGTGCCATTTCTCCAGTATACTCTGCTTTGACTAGTCAGCCACTACTCTTGTATTAGCAACTCATTTCTTCTCACTGTTTTCCTGTTCAGTATGTCAGCAGATTAGTAGTTTTACCATTTGTGAATAGCATTCCAACCTGCTCCAGCCTGCTCAGCTATGTCTTGCTGATCCCAGTATGAAATCTGACATTTTGCTTGCCCAGATATAACTTCCATCCTAGGTTTCTGGGCAATAGCAGGTTTTTTTGAACTATGCCCAAATTACAGTTATTAGCATATTTTTTCCTCATCTTCAGAGTCAGGGCTTGTGAGAAAAAAAGATATCCAAGAGCACTTTATGTCCATGGAGGGCTTCATCAGCAGCTGCCCATGCTTGATGACACTTTTGATAAGTCTGGGCTTTCCATTTGCAGCAGGGGAACAAAGAAAGACTAAATTCTTATCAGTGAGTCACTGCATAAGAGATGAGTTTCAAAGCATTCCTTCTCTCCACAGGATGGGAACATTCTCCTAAGTGTGTTTTCACATACAGCTGTTAGTGACTCAATGCTTAGAGAGTTAGCTACTACTTTAGTGCATTTTACACTGAGCCATGGAGTTTGGTCACAAGAGAAGGAGGATCCCTTCATGGTTACTGAATAAACCTGCCACTTTTGACAATAGGCTGGACTTTGTTTTGCATGAAAAAAACTCCTGAAAATAGATAATTTACCATTAGAATTTGGAAAAAAAAAAAAAAGGTGAAAAAACTGTAGGAGAGCGAAAGAGTGTTTGGGAGGGTGACAGAGGCCAAATCGCCTCAGTCAAATAACTTGCATGTCACCCCTGGCCTTGCAAATGTTGTTGAAGTTTACTAAAATTCAAGTACAGACATGCAAATCACTTGCTGAAAACTGCTAGAAATATTTTCAGCTTTCTGAAAAAGAAGGAAATTAACTGAACTAAAGTTTCTTTTAGGAATTTCAGGATGGATGCATAGCATGAGTTTTGTGGTCATTGCACTTATTACACTACATGTGTAATCATCTTCAAAATGAAGAAGAAAGCCAGTCATTTGCCAGTTCATTTTTGGAAGGGAGGGGAAGGTATTTTCAGCACTGCCAATTTTCAGTATAAATTTTGATCAAGATCTAATGTGACTCAAGATCTGTAGTGAGGAAAAGTAAGCTTGCACTTTTGCTGAAAGGGTGACCACAGACACTTCAGGAGTATTTCTATCAGTAAACAGACTTGTTCTCCTTGCACATGGTACTGACTGTTCAAAATTTTAATAGAATTAGCCTGAAAATGCCTTAATAGTCTTATTATATAGAATACTATCAAGTAGAAATATTTGAAAGCTTATTGAAAAAATAAGCCCCAATCAGTTACAATTAGTTGTTTTGTGTTCCCTTTTTTTTTGATTTCTCCCATTATGTTACCTTCGGAGACGTTTAGTTCCCAGCCATTGTGTGCAAGAATAGTACAAGCAGTACTATAATTACTTGACTGATTGAACTTACAAATGGAGTAAAATCCATGGTTACATCTCAAGAAAATACGCTATTAAAAAAAACAACCCAGAGATACTTTCCTTTAATCTTTCATTTTTTCCTGTCTTCGTATTACTTTGTAGCAGTAATGCTACAAAAGGCCAGAGAAAAGGCCAACATAGTCAATCATGTAACTTTATACAATGCTTTGATTGCTTAGAATCCTTCAATTGAACAATTGTATTGCTTCCATTTAAAAGAGTAAGAATCTTGTGCCCCATCGTTCTTTGTGGTTCTAGGCAGCCCGAGATTCAAGTATGATTATTACAGTTCTTCTCCATATGAAAATCAAGCCAAAGATTCCTACAATTTTACATGACAATGTAGTGTTCTTTGATTAACAGTGTGTCTTCTATATTATATAGCTTTTCTTCCAACATATTTTCTTTTGCCAAATGTGGCTCAAGATCAGTATATTAGACAACCCTAGTAGTATGAGTAGTGTGAGTAATTAATTTAGTGTACTTTGGATGCTGCTTTAAATAGATAAATTCTCTGATAAAGTATGAACTACATGTTACTAGCACTTTGCTCTGTTCTGAAACTTTGTGAGTCCTACTGTGAAAATGTCCATGAGTCATGGTAATTAGATTTCCATTTGAAACATCAGCCAAAATCTTTTAGGAAACAGTCTTCACAGTTTTCAATTAGTGAACCACTAAAATACTTTAGGAGGCTCTGTTGTGACTTGACAAGTTTCTTCAAATTAGCTGGGCCACAAACAGTATTTCATATTAAAAATGCGTAAAGAGCTACAGAAATGGGAGGGCAAATTACAGCTGTTGTATACAAAACCATAGTGAGATACAAAGTTATCAGAGAAAGTTAATTCTCCATCTTTCAGATTCTCTTTTTTTTTTTGATGTTACATCACTAACAATTGATCAGTACTGTGAGTCTGTTGCTTTGGCTATTACTCGTGGTTCAAAAAGGTGTCAGCAGGCTTTTGCCTGACAGCGGTGTCTAGAGAAATGCTATTGCAGATGCATTTTTGGCAAAACATTATCCCTGGAGGATAAGGAAGCCTTACCTGTTCTGTGAATAAGCAGAAGACTTACTTCCCTGTTTTCTGATAGTACGAATAAAGACTGTGTCTTAATGCACTCCATCTATACAAAGTTTAGATTTACTCTGTAAACACTTCAATAAAGATCCACAAAGCACTTACCACTTGCAGTAGAAATCCTCAGTGGATTCCCTCCCTTGCCTTGTTTACCCACCTCTCTGAGTCCTTACTTTGCAATGCCTACCTCTCCCTTGCTTTGTATTGCCTTGCCTGCCCATCCCCTGCCTTGACTTGCCTGTACTTTTCTTTCTGGGCCTTGCCTTGCATTGCCTACAACTTCCTGGCCTTGCTCTACCTACCCAAACTTGCATTTCCTTTCCATGGCCCTCCATCCCTTGCCCTGCCTTGCCTACCGCTCTCCTGCCTGGCCTTGAGTTGCCTACACCTCCCTTGCCTTGCCTGTCATTGCCTACATTAAAAAGGTTCTATAAGCTTTCAGAGTCATCTCCACTCACAATAAAGAACAATGAGAATTTCTGGTAGTTCTTAAAGCAAGAATGAAGCAGAATAGTCACATGTATGTGTACATGCCTGAGTCCATTTATGTGTATGTATGTATGAAATCTCTGCACCCTGATTTAAAAGAAGAAATGACAGTTTGTTGTAGGTCCCCTGTTGGATGAATGATCTCTTAATTGTTGTTAGCAGGATATGGAGAACCTACAACTTAGTGGTACCTTTGGGGCTTGATTATCATGGAGCTGTTTTTTCTAATGCTCGTGGCTGAAGAATTTCACAGGAAGCAGATATATTAAAGCATACTCTGGTGCATTTTGCGACATGATCTGTTATTTGTCATTTCCTACTTTTTTAGTAATTTCCATTTGAAAATTTGTCTTTGGTGTGTGCTGTTTTACCCATGGTTGTTACTCTGGGGAAGCTTTAGCAAAATAGTTGTGCTCCATCTAATGACTCTTGGCAGATCATTCTGCAAATGAATCTCCTTGACTGAGAGCACAGTCTTGCAGCTGTGTGGCCAAAGTGAGTCGAGTTCATTTTAGGCCGTACAAGAGAGCTGACAGTAATTGGCATCGTTGTTTAATGGAGCCAGCAAGGAGGCAGATAAATGAATGGATATTGACTCTGAGTTGTTCTCAGCTCATCGGAATAGTTTCAGGCAAGTGATGAAACAGATGTAGATGTCTGTGCTGTCTCTTTTGAGTCTGGTTGGGAAATAGAGTCCTTAATTCTCCCAAGCCACGTACTCTCAAGCTGACATGCAGTTCATTGTCAGTATTTATTGCTGTTGTCTTCTCTTAGCAAATGTCTTCTTCTCCCCTTCCCCCACATGCCAGATGCCTGGTGTACATTGAAGTAGTCCTCGTCTTAGACATGTAAACACTTGTGGCAAACTATCACAATAATTTATGAGCTGTAAGTAGGAGCTGAAACCAGCAGACCAGAGACCTGGTGACACATTTCTTCATGCTTCACAATCTTATTGAGATATTTATTATCCCAGGGAAATCATATCTGAGTACCCAAGTGTCAGGTGATAGCCAATTTTGTTCTGATTGTGGTAGAACAACATGAAAATCTGTAGCAGAGCAGGAATAATGCCGTTAATTTTATATTTTACCTCTACAGTAAGTAATTTTTCATTATAGTGCCTTAAAATTTGGTGTCATCCGTAGCAGTTCTTTTCAGAAAATTTACTCAATACAGACAGCAAGAAAATGAAGAGCTTTCACACTGCTCTGGCTTTGAGCTGTAGCTTATGCAGCAGTTTGCTCCCATAGCTGTGAACAAATCTGGGACCTTTCCAGTAATTAGAAGATCAGTGGTTTATGATTTTCCGTAGCATAAACAAACTTGTGCCTGTGTAAATTCCCAAGTTCCTATAAAGGGAACTAAAAACTGCCTTGAGTGCTATAGTATACATGCAAATGCAAACTGTAAATGCAAGTATCCTGGTACCTGGATTTTAAAAGTGTACCAAATGTAGCAACAATAATTTTATTTAATAAAACTGGATTTACTTGATATTTTTTTCCCATATAGATATGTCTCAGAGACGTGGTAGTGTCCTGGACACAAACAATGATAGAATCTGTTAGTGTGCAGAATAAAGTCTGTTTTCTAGTCTTTGGCAATATACTGGCTTGCGTAGTATCTGCATCTGCAGTTGCATATTGAGCTTCACAATACTTACCATTATCAAGCCAGTTAGTAACATCTTCATATATATCTTCAAAAACCTAGATGCAGCTAGATGAATGCTTCATTTTAAGATGTAGCTTATGGAATTTCAAATAGAGTGACCTGTAACATTTTAAAAGTGCATCCATATAGCTAGGCAATGTTAATCCAAGCTGCGCTTTTTAGAAGATCAGTTGAGGTTCACTAACAAGCAGAAGGAGTGAAAACAAATGAATCTTTATTAGTTCCTATGCAGTTCCTATATAGTCATTGGTTTGCATTTTAATTCTTACAAGACCTTTTGCAGACGGCTTTCTTTTCTGGCCAAGGATGTTCTTGTGTGCTTGAGTGGAAACATGAGAGGCTTTATACCAATACCAGATTGTTCTCTAAATATAGCCATTTCCAGTTGTTATTTTAAACTAAGTGTCAAACTGGAGAGTTATTAGGACAGTAGTTTGTTTGGAGAAGAAGAGAGAACTTTGCACAGTGAAGTTGTCTTATATGGAAATAAGATGAGTGGTATGTGTAGTTTGGACTACCACAGGTAGGTAAAAAAGCAGAGAGCTGTAATCAGTATTTGTTTTAGTATGAACTTGGAGTAGACTTCACAGCTGCTGGGTGTTGAAGCCAAAAATAGAGCTACATGATCAACCACACCTTAATAACAGGGGACTCTGATAATCTTTTCATGTGGTAGGTCAGCTAGATATTTTTCTGTTAGCTAACCTTTCCATAGCTGCTTAGTGTTTGTGCTGTTTCTTTTTGATAGATCATTTTGTGTTTTCTGTTATGTATCTAGAAGGGAGTTGCACTGCTACGCCTTTAGTCGGCCTGCAGGTTAGACCATTGTTTTTAAGACAGATAAAGTAACCACTTACTGCAGCATTGCATATGGAATCCATCATCTTTGGTGTTTCTTTTTGATTAGAGAGAGAGAGAGTGAAAGTCAGGGGCTTGGAGAGGGAAAAAGAGGAAGAGACAGGGAGAGAGGGGGAGAGAGAGAGAGGAAGAGTTCCAGCTGAAGCCCAAAGCAGTAAGAAATCTCAACAGAAGTTCATGTTTTGAAGATATTCAGACAACTCTGTGAAAGGAGAAAAAAATGCTTTATCTTTGAAACTTACTGGAAAATTGAATTGTTGCTTGCTGAACACATGCATGCATGAGCTGAACCACTGTCATGAGTGGTACCTTTTCGGATTCAGTGATTGTGCCATCCTATTTTGTACAGTGTGTGTATGACCTGTCTTGTACTGCAGTCAATCCCGAGAGAGAAGGGTGGCAGACTGAAGGGTCCTCATAGCAACATAGTAACATGCTGCTCTAGCCTCACAGCCTCTCTCTATTGGAGAGAGATGTGTAATGAGCAAACCAGTAAAGTGATGAGCCGGACCAGAGACACTGGTGCAGGCCACACCAGCATGAGCAAGCCTGTGCACTGTGTTCTCCAAGTGAGTGCCTGGTGGGGCATATCTTCATCCATTTTAACCACTAAAATTAGTCAGTAGGGAATGCGCATGTCTGCCATGCAGTCCTGCAGGCCATGATTAGACAGAACTTCTTGATATAATTTTCTTTCCACTTTTATATTTGTTGCAGAATTTAAGCCCTCATATACTACTGAATTGTTTCTTGTAGAAGCCTAGGACATAAGAGGCTAATATATATGTCTCAAACACTGATAGTTGGATAGCCATGGAGCCAACCGAGGATTGTTGGTAATAATAGCCAAGGAGTGTCAGTAATAACATGCTGTGATAAAGAACACAATGTGGCTGGAGAAAAGGGTGATACAGAGGTAAGACAGCACTTTTCTGGGACTCCCCTGCTGGAATCAGTCTATATTCTCCTGAAACAGACTGGTTCACAGGTCTGAGAACAGCTAGGAAGCAGAGACATTTTCCTCCACAATGTAAGGTCCCTGCCCATTGCAAGGACAACCCTGGGCATTTCTTGAGGTCAGTTTCCTGACTGTTACTAGTCTTACACTTTGTTTCAAGAGTTGGAAACATGGCAAAGAACCAATTTCTTTATTTGCAAAAGCTAGAAGGTAGAGAAGACTTCGATTTCTTTTTAAAATCAGATTTTTAAAAAGCCGACATGGAAGAAAAGAATTCCAAACCAAAAAAACACCTTCTGTGGAAAAGAAAATAAAATACAGCAGTTTTAAAGGCAAGGAAACAACCAAGTATATGAATATTTGTGTTTTGTTGCTTTCTTTGTATTGCATGCTGTATCCCTTGCTTTCTAAATCGTTGTGGTTTTTTGCTTCTGAAAATTTACAGAAAATTTAGTTGCCTATTTGCATGATGTATTTTATTGATTATCCCTCATTAAAATTTTTATTTTTTTAAATGCAGTCAGCTTGTAACATTACATTTTCGTAAATTCTGAATGTGAAGATTTTTGGCCTTAGGTGATTGTGGTATACTAGGTCAGCTTGGATCAGCTTCTTGGTAGCATTAGAGACCAGCCTTTTGAAGACTGGTATGTGAGCCTTGTACTTTCTTTTCTCTGTAGGAGCACTACAGTTATAGAAATGCTGGCTCGATACTTCGGGTTATTTCAGTATCATGCATTGAAAAGTTGTCTTTTTGTTTTTTTCCAAGTTCCCAATGGTCATAAATATTCCACTTGTTTTACAAGATAAAACTTGGCAGGCATCCTCTTCTGTGGCCTAGTTTACTCTCAGCTTCTGAGGAGCAGCAGCTCTGTGAGTTTTACCCTCTGTGTGCTCTGGAAGTGGGTCTTTCTCCTCTCCTGCTCTACATCAGAGGGAGAGGCTGGGGACCATGTCAGAAAGCTGCACTGATACCGTAGGGCAAATGTCTCTTGTATATGAGTTGTGAAGCAGCTGTTGATGCTATTTGGGTTTGTAGCTTGCAACAGAGGTGGGAAAAAACAGTCCTACCCTTCACTTCTAAGAGTTGAGCAGCATATGTGTCAAATTTGAACTCAAAATAACAGTTGTGGAGCTAGTATAATCACTCATTAACATTTAATAAAGATTTAATTGTCTCTGTATTCCCAAAGATGTCCATTGATGCTTCTTGGATGAGCACTACTTCAGATTTCTTCAGTAAACAATAAGCTCTCTGCAAGCAGCCGAAGTTTCTGACTCCCAAGGGTAACAGGCAAAACTGGTGGGATCAGCTGCTGGGGCAGACTTGAAAATCTGTTTCTTGAATTATTTCACTAGAAACAAAGTGATGAGTCATTGCCAGTGACTCGTGCTGGCACTGTCAAGTGTGGAGAGCAGCAAATGGGAGTCCTCACATGTGTTCAGCTCAAGCTTCTGGCACCGATTTCTTCCCAAGGGATGTACATTTGCAGAAGATACTTTTTCAGCAGAGATTTCACTATTTTCTGTTCCTGTGGAAGCTGTAAACACACAGAAAATGTGTTGGGACCGGTGCTGAATGTGTTTGTTGATGCTGTGTGAACTTTGGTAACACCTTCAAGCATTCCAGCATTTGCCTTGTCTCAGTTCTGAGCTATACTTTATAGCAAATGCAACACTAAAAGGCATTCTCAGAAAAACTGGAGTAAGGACTGCTTTTAGAAAGACCACACAAAGCTTGGCAGATAGAGAAAAGTTATTTCTGTGGGGTTTATTTTCTGCATAGTTTCTTTTTATTTTGAATAAATGCAAGGCACATGCTGCTTAGTTGGGCTCATATGTTGATACAGTTAGTATCACAAACAGCACAGGCAGTCCTCCACACTGGAAAATGGCACCAGGAACTGGGAGGTAACAGGGAATAGTATTGCAGTGTGCCTGTTTTACACTTAATTCTTACCTAAGCATCCCTCTGTGACCACTCTTGAGTATTAACAGCCAGCTGGGAGGATGCAAGTTAGATCTGCTGGTGGCTTTTTGGGTCCCTTGACTACACTGTAAGCAATAAACTGGGTGACACATTTGGAAGGGAACCACTCCCTAGGGGTAGTGTTAAGTGCCTAGTGTACTAGGGTAAGTTAATTCAAATGGTGGTTTATGGATTTACCTAAACTTCATTAATGTCTATGTCATCACCCTAGGATATTTAGGATACAGAGAAAGTAGAATAAGACTTAGTAGCCTTAGTAATCCTTTAGGAGAAAAAATAATAATAGAAAAAAATTAATGAGAGGCCATAAACTATATTACTTGGGAAAGTTTTGACGAGTTTTTGCTTACTTTGCTTACTTACCACGAAAAAGTAGTCAGTTAGGGCATCCTGAAGAAAACAGTGTTGTGAACTGTCAGGGCCAGATTGGTAGATTTTTTCATTGACTCATTTATATCTGAGGTTCTATTTCAGTCTTGATAAATGTGCCTTACCGTTCAAGTGGGGTGTGCTAAATTCCTTTGTGAGCAATTACCCAAGAATAATACTGGATACTCACTGGAATGATATTGAAATAAGTGCTAAAATTAACCAAAATTCTCATTAGCTTTTCACTTCAAATGTAATCTAGAAAAAAAGATAGAAATATTTGGGGCTTTTGTTAAGAATAAGGTCCTAGCATCTGTGATGACAAGTATCTCAGGGCAGCTTGGGAGTGTTTGAAGGGGATGCCTGAAGGAATTAATTTGTTACCATTGTGTAACAAGGGGAAGCAGAGAGGCCACCAGGACATGACAAATGTGAAGAGTGGACTTGGCCAGACAAATGGCAGAGCCCTGTGCCTATTCTGGGTGACCTCAATGCCCAGAAATTAATCCAGATGTATTAGATTGTACACTGACTTGGACTCAGTTACAAAGAAGACTTTGACTGGCTATATTAGTTAAAACACAAAGCCCAGGGAAGCTAAAATGTATCAAAATTCTTGTTCTTTGTAATCAGCAGTTAGATACCTTGTATGAAGCAAAATACTGTTTCCTGAATCTCCTAGATGCCTAAACATTCATGACATTGATTGGCATCCATCTCTTTCTGTTCCCTTAGATTGGAGTATTCAGAAGGAGGTGTCTTTTGCTTTTGATACCAAGTGATCCTCATTGGTTCTGGGTAGTTCATATATCTGGCTCTGGGCAGAAGATCCACAACTGAGACTTCTTCCAGTGGTACTAGAGACTGCTGAGGCACAGGGGAAGGAACTCTAGAGCATCAGCCCCTCCCCACAGATGCCCACAGCATCCTGTAAAATACTTTGTGAATCTTATGGATGTTCAGACCATCACTGTGCAGTTTGCTGTAATTCCCTTAAAAACAGAAAAGTCATTCTGGGGTTAATTAATATATGCAAGTTGCAGGTCAAAAAACAAAACAAAAAACCCAACCCCAAAACAAACAAACAAACAAACAAAATCAAGCTTTAGTTCCTGCCTTTTTATTTGTAGCATTTTGTATTTTTTAAATTGGCTACTCAGCTAATAGGCATGGAAAGTAATGATTGAAGAAGAAATAACAACAAAGCTCAGAGTAGCCTTGGTAGGTTGAATTTCTGACTTCCTGGACTGTGAAATTAACTTCCTTTTTAATTTTTCCATTTTTAACAATTTCCAAGTGTACTTGGTCTGAAGTTATATTTGTTGAAAGTAGTTCCCTTGTAGGATTAGGGTTATGACTAGAGTCCCTGTGCTCAGCTTGCAAAGTATGTACTCTACCATGGAGTGTGGATATGTATCATTTGAAGTGTACTTTCTGCTCAAAGGGAAGAGTTAGGATGCTGTATGCATTATACTTGAATCAAAAATCTGTTGGCGAGCATCTCTGGACAGAAGGTTATCAATATCTAATAAATGTGATGGTACAACAGGTTATACTTAAATCTGCAGTAACAAGGATGGATTTCAGGTTTAAATGTACAACTACTGTCCATTCCCTTAGGGTGTGTGAGATGTTCTAGAGATTACAGTTACATTACATGGGGCTATTTTGATAAACCTTCAAAAAACTCCATTCTCCAATATTGTGGGGTTTGGCTCAGTCTGTCGTACACCTGACAAACTTCCTCAATTGCTACCAGCCTCCTGCCAGGTAGGAATGATGTACAGGACTGAAAGCCTAGAAGCATCTCTAATAAACTGAAACTAGTCTTTGAGTGGTTAATTGATGGACTTTTTGTAGAACTCCAGGAAATACTGGCCATGGGTCCTTACAGTTGTGATGTTGAACATCAAGAGTGTCTCCCTTGGCTGCAGGTTTTGTGGTTGTGGATGCTGAATCTTCACCATTGCATATTCCTGGTCCAGGATGAACCTTTCAGGGCAGAAGATGAGTTACTGCAGCTGCTTTCTTGCTTAGGGTGGGTTACTCGAGAGTGGCTATTGAGTAAATAGAGCAGCAGCCAAGAGGCTGCCCCACCAGCAGCCAGTGATGAACCCATTACTGTGACCAACAGTGTTTGGAAACTGACAATATGGTTAGGCAAGTTCCCTCAGGTGACCTTTGACCAGGTTACTGCCAGCACCTGTGAAGATCTGATTAGCTCACTTGTAAGCTCTTTCTGTAGCCAGCTACTTCAGCTCATGTATGTGCCTTATCTGTTTGCAGTTCTGTTTGTATTTTGTGATGTGAGATCATTTATCAGCCCACCATGAGCCTGCCAATCATTCTAATGATTCTGGTATAAAAAGAGCATAAAATTGCCAAGTTTATGGAAAGCAGGAAAATGAACTCATTGGAGTTCACCTTCTGAAGTCAATGAAACCAAATATTTTGATTTTTTTCTTTCCACATGTGTAGGACCTGGGACCCAGCTAAGTATCAGAATAAATGTAATTTCTACAAGCCAAGTACATTTATAACTTCCTTCAGAGGGATAAGGCTTGTGGACAAAGGTTACGCTTTAGTTGAACTGATGTAGCTGGGAAAGACAAGTGTTTAGGCAGATGAATGTTTCTCAGGGTAATGCAGTAAGGCCAGGTGGTTTGGCAGGTGCCAAGAGAGCAGATCCATGCAGTAAAGTTTTGCTTTTATAATCTTTCACTTAGTACATGCCTGTAGTTCGCAGATGCACTCCAGAAGGCCACCAGTTGAGGTTTTTTCTTTCCTCAAGAGAAAGGTCCTGGCTCAGGACCCCCCATGAATGCTGTGACTCTATTCACTCATGCACCTAAGTCAAGTCATGATGACTTTTGTTCTCTGCTCACCTAAACTCCAAAGCTTGCTTGTCCTCTCCCTCCCAAGGCTGCTGCTTGCTGTGACCAGAGTCTTCCTGCTTCCCTGAGTCCAGGTTTGCTTCGGAGCTTCCTTAGTTGGTTATCACCACAAGCTTTTAGTTTAACCCCTTTGGAGCACACCAAGGATGCTGCTCAACTGAAGTTTTAAAGTACAAAGTCTTCCAGATTAATGGAAATCCAGAAATGCAGCTGCCAAATCAGGGTTGACTGGGTTGGAGCATCTCTTTCTTCCCTTTCTCGAACTCTTAGACTGAGGAGAAGCATGGCCTTAGAAATACCCCTTTTTAAAACACAACAAGAGTCCCTTGTTGCATGGTCTGACTTGCTAAATTCCTTGTGTTGGCTCCCCTGTGGGGTGCTGGCCAACACTTTGCCATGGGTTGCAGATCTGGTGGATTTTTCTTCAAAGAAGTGCCACCAAAGCTATGTGGACTACACTGGGCAGGTTTGCCTTGGCCAAGCTGAGATGTGCTAAGCACATAACACAAAGCAGACTTACAGGCATTCTCCACCACCACACATCATGTGCACTTGTGTAAACAAAGAAGAGGTGTGTTGAGTGAAGTAAATAGACAACATATGCAAGGGAACACCATAGTTGTGAAATTTTGTATTCTTTTACTGAAGGAAGGCAGCCTTGTGATGCATTCCGCCAGGGCAAGCAGCTGTGCTGGAAGAGCTGTCACAGTGCCTTCCCCTGTGTGGTTGATCCTGCTGGAAACATGATTTAGTCAAGAGATAGGGGTAGTAATGGAAGAGAGGAGCATTGAGAACAAGTAGATGCCTGATAATTTCTACTTTATCTGGTTTTTATCTTTAATATTCCTGTGCATTGGGGACCATGGAAACTGATGTGGGATGACAAAGAATAAAAAAAAAGCTTTTCTCAATTTTATTTCCCATTCAGAAATTCACAGCAGGGAATCATGTGTCTCCAAATATTACCTATGTTCTTCTCAAATATACTAGCTAACAGAAGTCATGGAGATGGCTTTTTGAAAGAGCTGTTTGAAGGAAAATCAGAGATACCAGAGCAGAACCTGGCAGCCTTTGTGTTAGCAGATAAAAAGTTGTCAAAATTATGTAATGAACAGCATGAAAAGGAGAACTAAGTGGTGTGAACAGCAGATCACTGGGACTAGAACAAGCAGAAACAAAATTTGAGAAGTGTATAAAAATGTGTGAGGTCATTGTGAAAGGAAACAAACCCCCATGTGCTTGGAACAAACAGGAGATCTGGTGTAATTAGTGCATGATGTAAGTGCCTTGGGACTTGAAGGAGAGCAAGGAGAGGAAGCTTCCCCAGTGCAGTGGAGGAACTCCTGTAAATCAGAAGCAGAGAACAGCAGCTCAGGCTGGGCCCTGGCCAGCCGTTCACAGGCACACTGACAGATGGAGGCTGGAAGGCTTTTCCGGATTGGTAGTAGCTGCAACCAGATGCTGCAGTCACGGCGTGTTTCAGGGCTAATTGCATTACTTTTATGGTTTTTGACAGGCTTGCTAACAGCTGTATTTCTGAGCTTTCTGGGGAAGCAAAGGGCAGGGCAGGAGGTGGAGCTGGTAGTTAATCCCTAAAGCCATCCTCTGAGAAAGTAGCCTTGAAAGATTTATCCCTGAGGACTGGCAAAAACAGGACCTTTCTGGCCAGGTCTGGTAGATGTGACAAAAAAAAAGGTCAAATGGCTAGCCTCAGTCAATGTATGGAGACTCAGTTTGTAAAGTAAGGTGAGCTGGAGAGAAAACTGCTGGAGGGACTCCTGTTGTCATGTTTGTTCATTCAGCCACAGGAAGATGGGGGGCTGCCTGGGTGAACTGTCTTGTGTTTATCATCCCTTGATGTCCTTTCCTACAAAATGTTTTTGTTTTTAATAAATATTACTCAGCTTTGTGAGAATTACCTGGAAATCCCATTGACTACCTGAAGAAGACGACTATCACAGGGAGAGATTTGGTGGGGTACTCAGGTTCCCTCCCTGCCTAGACAGTGAGGGGTCTTGGGCAGCTAGCAGTGGTCAGGCGGGACCAGAGACTTTTTCTGCAAAGAAGTGACAGCTTTATGCTTGAGGTGCCCCTGTAGACACACAAGAGGAGGAAAAGCCTTGACAGTAGCAGTGCATATTAGTCACTGCAGACAATAAACGCAGAGCTCCCATCTTGCGCTTCTCCATCCCTCAGCTGTTTTCACAGAGCTGCTTTTAATGGTAGAGAAGTCAAAGAGGCTTAAAGAACAGAAAGAGTATATCATGTAGTACTGGTGTGAATCTTACCAGCTTACCAGAAATAAAGTCTTCTGTGGCTTGATGGGAATGAGAACACCAGTTATGCCCTACAGCATCAAGTAGCTTTAATCATGGCACCACCCTGAATGTTTTGGGACTGAGTCTCTATGTTTATTAATGTGGGCCAGGATTTTCCACTCAGCCCTATGTGTGTTGTGTGTACATCCATCTGTTCAATGAAGAAGCTGCTGCTGCAAGTCTACTGGGACCAAGGGGAAGGGATTACACACCAGCTCTTGCAAAAGTGGATCACTGCTGCTGCACTTCCCTGTCTGCAGGATCAGGCTGAGGAGGGGGGTGTAGGGCAGACCCCCAAGGGATCCAGGTGATGGGCAGACTCTTTTTGGGGTCAGGCAGAGGTGGCAAGAGGTGATGCTTTCTCCAGCTGCCTGAGGTGCACTGCTGCTGGTGAGACACCTTGATCACACTGGAGGTCTTGGTGGCTCTTGGTGACATTGTGACTGAGGCTGCCCAGAGGGGTCTGCCCTGTTGTGGGCAGACCAGGTGGTCGGGAAGCCTGCAGCCAGCTGGGAGTTAGCACTGACAGCCTGTCAGAGCTGCTGCACAGCAACAGGCATGAGGACCTGGGATGAGGGCTCGGTTCCCTGTAGCCCAATGCTGCCTAGCTTTTAGGGCTGCAGGGACTGAAACTTGCTGCAAAGACCAACAGCTCCAACAACTCTCTATTTGTAGATTGAAAGACATTAAAATGTTTCAAACTGCATTTGTCTGACTTCTCATAAAAAATCATTGCTACAGTTGCAGCTTAAGCTGATTTGTTAATCATAGTACAATACTGTGGTCCCAGCTGAAATATCTGTGCAGGCATTTGTGTTTGATCACTATGGAGGTTTCTTTTACTTTCTCTATGAAGTTGTAGGGCAAAACCTTCCCCTGCAATTGAAAATTCACTTGCTCATACAATTCTTCATTTTCTCATGACACTGCCTAAAAAATTAGGGAAAAACCACCTTATCCTCCAGTTCTTCCTCTTTCCTACAAAAAGCCTCACCAAAATGC
This sequence comes from Empidonax traillii, assembly GCF_003031625.1. NCBI lineage: Eukaryota > Metazoa > Chordata > Aves > Passeriformes > Tyrannidae > Empidonax > Empidonax traillii. The sequence goes on from NW_020955200.1 coordinate 2,009,798, forward strand.
ATGGTGACTGTTCCTGATTAGAGGAAGAGTTTTCTGCAGAAAACCTTAACTTTACATAGATAGGATATATTTAACTTTGATTTACACAATTCTATTTTTTAAGTCAAATTTTCAGCAAAAATACTGACTTTTGCAGAAAAGTTTGCTTTCTACTGAAATTAAAATGAATGAAAAGTGGACTGTTGAGTCTGAAGCTTTCCTGTTCTGGTGCCACAAGCCTTCTCCTAGGTTCACCCAAAATCCCACATGAAATAACTGGTAGAATTTCTTCGTTGTTAACTCAAAGCCTGAAACTTCATCTAAATTCATCTTTAGCCAGGGATGGCCTCCATGTGCAAACTTTATTTGCAAAATTTTGTGCCTCTGGCTCTATTGTTCATATTTTTAACTAACTTTTTCTGGAGATATAAGAAGGCTTAATACGTCATAAATACGAATTGCTTTGCTACATTTTTTTTTTTTTTTTTAATAGAAGACATCAGTAGATCAACTCTTGTCCTAAGGAACCCTGGTAATATTCTTTCCTGTTTCTGTAGGGAAATACAGAGAAAATCGAAACAGGACTTACAGATTTAAGACATTTGTTTCAGATTTTCTGTGTGAATGAGTACTGAATCAAATGTAAATTTCTAGATTTTTTCCTACTTCTTATTTCCTTAATGCTGTTTCTCTTGGAGCTTGCTGCTCATATTCAGTTTTTCTTGTAAAGCTGTACTGTGGCTGAACCAAGCAAACAGCTGTGTCAGACATAAACCCCACGAAGGGCCAGAACATGTCTGTGGTTATCCTTCCAAATTTTTACAGAGGAAATATATAATTGCAAAGCTAACTGGTAATTTTATTTATTCCAGCGGGGGGAGTGAAGGGTGGGGTGATGGTGGTTTCCATTTTTTTTTCTCAATGCAGTTTGTTTGAGTTTATTAGCCAGCATCTGGAATTTTGTCTTGTTTGTGTTATTTACAGAGAAAGAGGCCAGTGTAGTTTCTGATTAAAAAAAATTTTTTGAAAACTAGTGTTTCTGATCTCAGTGGTCCTTATCCTAAGCCATTGAAATAATCACTGCTGACTGATCTCTTGATGTCCATTTAGTAAGTAAATGAAAATACATTTTATGTATATTTTTGGAAAACTTTGGTGAATGATTCATGAAGTTAATGTATCACCAACTGTAATTGAGAGAGACTCTGTACAGAACTGCTTATTAGAGCAGCAAGATGACAGATATGTGTACAGAAGGATTTTAAAGGTCCCGTTTTGTGAGTCTAGTTGCACTGAGGAGGGATAGGTTTGAAACACAGTCTCCTAATCCTTCCTGGTCTCAATATTTTGCTTGGACATGGAGGAATGTAAAACGAACACATGCTTGGTCCTGTAAGTTTGATTCAGCTGTCTGAGAGACTTCTGCTATCCTTTCTCCTGGCAGTAGGTGTTTGCCTTCACCAGGGAACTGCTAGTTGTTAGCAGTAAAAGGTAGTTAGTCCCTGGCTTTTGTCATCTGTGCAGAAGCTTTTCTTTGCTCAGTCTTTGCTCAGGAGCTAGCGGGGCTCATTGATAGATCTTTAAACTAGACACAGCAGGGGAAGGGGACAGTATCAGGCTTGCTGTTGTCAGGCTGTGGAATGACACACCAAGGTTACAGGGACAGGATGCAGACAAGGGCCCTCAGCCAGTGGACCTGTGGTGTTCTGGCCACACTGGAGCACAGCTGAAGTCATATGGAGACAAGCAGGGGCCCCTGAGGTACTAGAAGCCAAGAGGGAAACCCCAGTGAAATATCTCACTGAAATTAAGGGGTGTTTCTCTAAGAAGGCCACTCAGCTGATGCACAGCTGAGGTGCCTTTACACCAATGAACAAGGTGTGGGTGACAAACAGGAGGAGCCGGAAGCCACTGTGCTGCTAGAAACCTTATTGCCATTACTGAAACTTGGTGGGACAAATCTCATGACTGAAGTGAGGCTGTTGATGACTACAGGCTGTTCAGAAGGGACAGGGGAGTAAGGAGAGGCAAAGGGTTTGCTCTCTACATCAAGAGGTGGATTGACTGTGAGGAGCTGTTTCTGAAGAATAGCTGTGAGCGGGTTGAAAGCTTATGGGTGAGAGAGACCAAGACAATAGAGGGAACCTCATGGGTGGCATTTACTACAGGTCACTCGATCAAGGGCAGCCTATTGACAAAGGCTTCATGCTCCACTCACAGGAGGCATCACACATGCGGGCTCTCGTCCTGCTGGGAGACTTCAACCACCCTGACATCTGCTCGGAAAGTAGTATGGTGAGCTATAGGCAATCCAGTAATCCTGGAGTGCATTGAGGATAATTTTTCAGGCCAGGTAATAGACAGTGCCATCAGAGAGGATGTGATACTAGACCTGCTGGTCACTAACACAAGTGATCTGGGCCATCAAAACTGGGGGCAACCTGGGCTGCAAGGAGAGTCAAGTCAGAACCATGAATTTTAGGAAAGCAAACTTCCAGGTTGTCAAGGAGTTAGTCAGTAGGACCCCTTCGTAAGCTGCTCTGAGGGACAAGAGAGCAGAAGAGATGTGGCAGATCTTTAAGGATGCTTTCTGTAGAGCACAAGAACTAGTGTTCCCAGGAGCAAAAATTTAGGCAAGGAAGAGACCAGCATGGCTGAGTCAGGACCTGCTGATCAAACTAATGGACAAGAAAGAAATTCACAGGCAGTGGAAGCAGGGACAGGTGTCCTGAGAAGAGCGTAGGGATGCAACCCAGTTGTGTAAGGATGGGATGAGGAAGGCCGAGGGAAAGCTGCAGCTGAACTTGAGAAGGGTCACAAAGAATAACAAGAAGGACTTCCGCTGGAGTGTTATCCAGAAAAGGGAGGTCAAAGAAAGTGTTTACCCCCTTGATAAGCAAGGCTAGCAAACTGGTAACAAGGATGAGCAGGCTGAGGTACTCAACAATTTTTTGTCTCAACCTTCACTGGCAGCTTCTCTTCCCACACCTCTCAAGTGGATAGACTGTAAAACAGGGCTGGGGGAGCCAGGCCTCTCCCCCTATAAAGAGAATCAGCTTTGTGACCATGTGAGGAACATCAGCATATGTGATAAGATGCATCCCAGAGTCCTGAGCAAATTAGCTGATGTCTTTGCCAAGCCACTCTCCATGATATTCGAAAAATCACAGGAATCACAAAATAGAAAGGAAAGTACAGCCTTCCTGTATTTGCACACTCCCTTACACTGCTTAGAGCTGCATCTACCCCCTGAGCAAGTAATTGCCAGAAATTGCATGCTCGTGTTTTTGTGTCATCAGGCTTTTCCTAGAGTTTTGTGACTACCTCTGATTTGCTCTCCTGTGATTTTGAAAAGTAGCCCTCTCTTGATAACTCCTGAATGACTGCTATAAATCAAGTGCCATGGGGATTTTCTGGAGGACTGTGGCATGCTGCGAAATGGAGCTGAATGTTATATTTTTAATGAGATTTCAGGCTACAGCACTGTGCATTCATCAAATTCTTCGTAGACTGGTAAATAACCTTCTGTGACTCCCAAAACTAAGTGTGGAAAGCTGTCTGGTTCTTTGCTCCAAGGATCCCTCTCTTGGCACTGATTTGCTCTCACAATTGCTCTGTGTCAGCCCATGTGGTCTGCATTGTGAGAACTTCCTTTCTGCAGCAACATTCTTGCTATTACTGAAATACTGTTTAGGGTAAAGGCCATTTAGTGAATGCCAGCATTCATTCATTCAGAAGTTTAATGTTAGCATTTTCTGTGCTTGGTACTGCCAAGTGCCAGGCTCCCTGATCCTGATTAGCAAGGCATTTAAACTTACCCATGAAGCTCTCCATCAGTGCTCACATTGATTTCTGTGGAGCCAATTACCCACTTAAACTTTCAAAAGACACAAAAATAATTAGGTTGGGGGTGAAAGCACTCCACTTAAAGAGAGGATTCTTTGTTCTTATATCTGTGGGGAATCAGACAAAGTAGGAGCAAGTGTACTGCACACAGAGAACACAGAGTCAAGTTTACTGTAACATAAACATCACTACTGGAAATTTTAAGAGGTTTTTCTTTTAAACCACTATTTTTGTAGAAGAACCTTAGTCTACTTATAATTAAGTCTTAAAACCAGGGAACCATTTAAGCTTCATAGCTGGTAATTTGAGGTCTTCATGTGAATGTATTTTCCTATATCAACACTAATTTATTCTGGGGAAAAAAAAAAAGTTTCCTATTATAAGAAAGATCTGTTCCTATGGGGTTTCTCTTGAAGTGCAGACAAAAGTAGGGCTTAAATTTAAACTGAAATTGCCAGGCATGGATTCTGAATTGTAGGTTGCTTTGTAAGTTAAACAATCCAAATTCAGACTAGTCAAAAAATTGAAAATTCTTCATTTGAATGGGATATTCCCATTTACATCACTTTTAAAAAATGTGCAAGAAGCATTGAACTTCTGATGGAGCCTCAGTGAATTTCCTCTATCTTCCTGTGAAAAAACATGCATACCTTGGGCTGGCAAGTGCCAGCAAATAAATGCAGTGAGTGCTAATTCTTGTGAACTAACTGGGTATCTCCATGCAAGTGGATTTTTTATGGACTCACATTTATGTAGTGGCAGACTAAGTATTTGGCATGGACATTAGGGGCCTATTTTTAAGTATTCCTGTGTTTATTTTTCTTTCAAATGCTGCTGCAGTGACAAGTTACTTGTACTTAACCAGCAATTTTGTATCTTTCCCCAGTAGACTAAAACCAGAGAGTAGATATAAAGAGAAATTATAAGAGGCAAAAAAAAAAAATTCCATTGCATAAAAAGGGAAACAGACTGCACATTTCTCTGTTTGCATGGCCCTTTATACTGGTTAGGACTGAAGCTACCTCCTTGCAGTTGTTTATCTTACATGTGTTAAGCAAAATGTACAGTACAAATGGGTTGCTGTGCACTGTGTCTGCAGGTGAGAGGGAGAACAGATGCAGGGAGATGCTGTAACATGCACTGCCCAAAGAATCAGGTGTTGGTTAGAGTGGCTCACTGCTCCTGGCATCTTCCCGGAAGTGTATGAGAGGACTTTGGGAACAGATCTGTACCTGCTCTTTGCCTTGAGGGGGTGGTGGCTGTTCATGTGGATGATTTTTTTTCCCATCAAAGAGAATACTTTTGAAAAGGCAACAGGGGAGCTCCTGGGAAGCAACCTCTTGGTGGCTTGGGCTTGGAGGGTTGAGGCAGGATTTGGGAGGGCAGGATATGCCTCAAAGACAAGCAGTGCATTTAACATCAGTGCAAGTGCTGAAGTTTCCAAGTTACACAAGTATTTGCATACACGTGAAAACTGAGCCAAGCTCCACGGTCAAGTAAGATGAGATTAAAGAAGAGGAAATATGTTCCCTGGGCATTCTAAAAAGGATAAGTGGGATGTGCTGCTGTGTGACTCGTGCTTGCAAGCTTGGCTGTTGAGAATTAGTATCAGAAATGGGATTTGTCTAATACACATTGACACTAGGTGAGAAGGATCATTTTCCTGATTGTGTATGGGACAGGGTCTCAGAATGGGTGTCCTATCTTGTTTTGCTTTTTTGTTTTGTGGTGTTTGGGATTTTTAATTTATTTTTATTTTAAAATTTTCTTTCTCTGTTTCACTTGTTTCTGGCAATGTAACTTGTTTCAGGTTTCTGTGACTTCTGTATTCTATTTTACACTTCTAATCTTGGTTTTGATGTCTTAGTAAAGCCTCCAGGACCAGGCTTCTGTTTTCCTGTAATTTATTTACTGTTGCCTCCTTTTTCTACATGTTGTTTCTTTTCCACTTTTTTGGCCTCCTTGTACATTTTTAGCTTGGAGATGGCTCGGTGATCCTTGTCCTTTCCAACTGAGAAGATTCTATTGTTCTGTGATTTCTTTCTCTTTTGTAGAGAAGGTTGTGTTTTAGGCCCTGCTCCAGAGAGTAATTTTGAAATAATCTGATTTGGACTGCTGATACATTTAAACGTTGCTTTACATTTAGCACTTATTTGAATCAGCAGACTGGTACACATTAATTTTACTACATAAAAGTGTCTTTCTAGTTTTACTGTTTGAAACCAAGAGTGCTTTGGAAGTTTTTAGCTGCAATGTCTTATTTTATGTATTGTTTTAAAATTTAAATTAAATTTAAAAGCTTTGATCCATAAAACAACTAAATATTCCTGCAAAATATTTCTGCATGTGTAATTATCTATCAACAGCTATCAGTTCCAGAAGGTGATACTTACTTAATAGTCTGCTTTATGCTGATACAACATCTTCCTCTTAAGTTTTCCAATAGTTTAAAAATTGTGATTAAAACCACTCTGAGACATAGGAATTAATGTTTGTGTGAGTACAGTAGGATATCAAGAGGTTAAATGACTTACCAGATGAGTGGCAGTCTCAGTCTCCTGACCTAGCCCCAGAACTGCCATTCCTTTCTAAATAAGTTATTTTTTCAGGAATGCAAAAGCAAAACCTTTGACATTTATTATTCTGATGTGTGTCTGTTCTCAGGACATTATATTTCTGTGGATACATCTTATGAGGGTGAGAAAGCAGTGCTGTACAGCCCAGATCTGTACTCGGAGGAGTGGAGCTGTGTCAGACTGATTTATCAGCTAGCAACGACTTTAGAGACTTCACATGATCCCACCAGGCTTAACCTGTACCTGAGGCAGGAAGGAGAAAGTTTTGATCGTTTGCTGTGGTCAGCCAAGGAGCCCTCAGACAGCTGGCTCATAGCTAGCTTAGATTTAATGAACAGCACAAAGAAGTATAAGGTAAGCTCAATTTCAGAAGATGCCACAGACTTTCTGGTGCATATGCTGGGGTGTACAGACTTTTTTTTTGACATATTCAAACTATTTTGAGCCCTGTTCTTAACTTTCATCTCTAAGGCTGGCAGCACATCAGTCAGTCAACCCCTCTGTCTCCAGCACTCATGAGCAGGGCTGGCATGAGGCTGTGTTCTGACCAGCAAAGGTGTGGAGCAGCTCCCGGGGATGCATGGCTGGCTGAGCCCTGTCGTGAGGATGCCTCACCTCCTGGCATCCCTGTGGAGCTGCTGGTGCCACGTGCAGGTGTGGGACCTCCCCAGTCCTGGACCTGCAGCTGCGCTCACTCATTCCTGCCCTCTGCGACTTTTGGGAAAGAGTCAGTTGCTGACAGGAGAGTATTTCTACCCAAAAATCATCACATCGCATCACTCACAATAAGATCTTGAGTAACCACAGCTAAGGAATATGGAATTCATTACTCTTAAATGAAGTGTGGGAATTTTTTGCCTTGTCTCATTGTCCTTCAGTGTGCCTTCTGTGCTCAAGGAAGAGCATTGGCTATGTCTTTGATGCATTCTGCCAAGCTCTCCTTCAGCAAAAGCAGCTTTCCTGACTGTAAGGATGACGAGCCCCCCACATGTATTTAATTCATTCTCCTGTTTATCCTGTTTAAATATTTGGGATAATGAAACCCTAAAATTCACAGCTTGGTTTATATTTTACAGCTTGTACTGGAAGGTGAAATGGGACAAGATAAATCTGGCAGTATAGCAATTTTTGAAATCAAAATAACTCCTGGATATTGTATGGGTAAGTACTTTCTGCTCAACCCTTACATTCCCTGCATAAAAAAAAAAAAAAGCCTTGTTGGTAGTTATAAAGCTGGATTAAAGGTCTGGGTTTAGAGAAAAGACAATGGCTTTTTCCTTATGGACTGCCATATTCAATATAGATGATTTTTTAAGCTAAGATTACACACACTAATAAGTGCGATTTTTTTCACCTGTCTCTCTGATATGCATAAAAATATGACATAAAATAATTAATTTCAAAGTTATTTATTGTCCAAGCAAGAACAAGGGTTATTTTTTAAAAAAATTCTGCACTGCTGAAAATTCTAGACATAACAGTTGCAATATTATTTCTACTCTTTGACTGCTCGTGCTTCTGTACAGTGGCATCTTGCAGGCTGCAGAGCCAAAACTCTGTTGATATTTACACTTACTGCTATTTCCTCGTGACATTTGCCAAAAACTGCTAATGAAGTTCAAAAATTTTAGTGTCTAGGAAGCTGAGAGACCTTTGCATTTCTGGAGAGGTCTGGCGGAGTCCAGAAAATTGTAACAATTCTTTGGCTTTATGAAGGAAACAAAGCAGCTGCATTACTGTTATGAAATACTTATCCTGTGTTGTTTCTAGCTATCCCTGATTTACAAGTGAATGTTCTGCTCTAAGCATTTAATACCATGAAGTGGTATATTTTAAATCTGCTTTATTTGATTCTAAATTAAAGCAGTCTTATATTGACACATAATGGAAAAGCAGATTGGTCCAAAGAGGGTGGATATGGAAATTTTATCAAAAAATGATAAAAAATGGGGGCTAAGTTTACTTCTGTTTATTATGAGCTCATAAGTGCTGTGTCCAGTTTTATAAATATAGGCATTATCTGCACTGCCATATGTGAAGTGAGGCTAGTGCTTAGCAATTTGCTCTTGCCATTTCTGTAATAAAAATGTGTGCACTTAGCTGATGGTGTCTGCAATTGCAGAATGTGACTTTGAAGAAAATCATCTTTGTGGTTTTGTGAACCGCTGGAATCCCAATGTCAACTGGTTTGTTGGTGGAGGGAACATTCGCAATTCTCAGTCTATCCTGCCCAAGGACCACACACTTAACAGTGCACTGGGTAAGCAACAAATGTAGAGCAAAAAGTTACTGGAAAAATCTGGGTCTGTGATTCATGTATGACTCTCATTCTGTGAGTTATTATTACATGAGTTCTTTCTTTTCTCCTGACATTGCAGGGGATGGGGTGGTAAGAATGATTCAGGAGATAAAAAGGGATTAGAAAAAAGTTGGGGGAATATGCAGGCATTCACACAAAATTTCATATAAGCTTTATAATAATGTTGTTATGCTCCTTGCTAGGATTCAAAAGTATGCAAAGTAAGGGTAAAATTATGAATGGAGAGGAGCAAAATTCACCCTTCTGTGTATTTTAAAAGTATGAGCCACACTAAGTTTTAGATTCTTGTACATCTGGCAGGGGTTTTCTTTCCCATAGTGTAGTGGGTTGACCCTGGCTGGATGCCAAGTACCCACTAAAGCCACTCTCTCACTCTCCCCTCTGCAACTGGACAGAGGAGAGAGAAAAAACCCAAACATCTAGGGATTCATGAGTTGAGATAAGAGTTGGGAGAGGTCAGTTACTCATTATCCTCACAGGCAAAACAGACTCAAAGTGGGGATAGTACTTAAATTTATTACTAACAGGATAAGAGACAAAAAGTGAGAAGTAAAACAGTCCTAAAAACACCTTCTCCCCACCCTCCTTCCATGTTCTCCCTCCTCCTGTTCACCAGTGCAGGGGGATGGCGAATGGGGGTTACAATCAGTTGCTGTTTCTGCCACTGCTCGGAAAGAGGAGTCCTTCCCTTGCTCCTGTAAAGACTTACAGGAATTTTGGCACTTGCCTTGTGTGAAATCCTTGTCCTGGACACCACTGAGAGAAGAGCTTTTTACATAGCCACGGAGAAGGGTTGGGATGATAACTTCCCCTTTGCACAAAGTTCCACAGCAGGTGATGGTCGGAACACCTGGCTGCTGCAGCACACTGTGTATCTCAGACAGCATGATCCGTGTGACAGTGAAAGGCATCATGAAAAGCAGGGTTGCTCCTCTTTCCTTAACTCATGCTGCTGTGCCTTTTTATTTCTTTCACAATTGTGTGAGTTGAGTACAGAGTCCAACTCCATTCCTGTGTCACCCCCCAGCACCTAAATGTTGGTAAAATTTTGATGGAAGTTTAACTCACCACAACTTCAACAGCAGACAGTGGGTCAACCTACTGAATGTGTACTGTGACAGGAAATGCTGCCAACTGGGAGGGATCTGTTTTCTTATAGCCACAGCATTTCTATTTCATACCAAACCTTCACTGCTGACCATTGACTGAGAAGGAGCAGGAAGCCTAAAGTCAAGAAAGAGCCTTCTTTTTGCAAGAATTGGGCTAGGAAAGTGCATCAGCCAAGGAGATAATAGCTAAGCTATGAAATGTGCTAAAACTGTAGAGCAAAAGTGAAGCTGAGAACTTCTCAGGCAAGTATCACTTAAGTCACTGCTCCCCAGCAGTGGGCAAGCTAGAGGAGACCCACAGCCAAGCAAACCCTTTCCACTCCTTTCACTGGAGTGAAGGGAGAATTGACATCTACAGGTCTGAGAACATTATGAGCTAATTATCTGAGCTTTCTACTTGTGAAGAACCATTTATTGATTCATCATATACTGTTCGGTGCTGTGTTCCTGGGAGTGCAGAAGAAGAAAAACTAGAGATGCACATCATGTTTGTGAACACAGGTGTGGCCTATTTAAACTGAGATTACTCTTCCAAAATCAAAGTCTTAGAAGCTGTACCCTTTGAAAATCCTGAAGGTTATATTGGCTGTTGAGGGGGAGGGAGTCTACTCATCTGTAATGCACTTTTCTGTTTATTAACGTTTCCGAATAGTCTTCTTTAAGGATTTTAAAAAGAACCTCCATTCTATTCAGTAAAGATAAAACATGTATAAACCAAATCCTAGATAGACCAAGTAGAATTACACAAGCAGTGTCATGTGCAGATAAAAGGTTATTTGCCAATTAATTTGATATATTAAATGAATTGCTGTGTAAAATGTGAGAAAACACATGGCTTCTAATTTTGATCATTTACTTTGATTGCCTCAGTAAAGGCTGCACTTGAAAAAAGACAAAATACTATACTGAGGTGTTGGAAGGCAGACATTTTACACAATTGTTACACATTTTTTTATTTCTTAATGGCTCTCAAAATTATACTTTTTTTTATACTTTTTAAGTATAAATATAAATAAATATTTATAATAATAACAAATATTAGAGAAAGAGCTGAGACTGACTGTTTTGCCAGTGGTACCTTAATCAAACAACTTTGGCTTGTCCATAGGAGGAAAGGAGAAAAAAAATATCTTTTAGAATGACTAAAATTTACTAGGAAGTAAAATTTCTTGTCCAGGCCATGTAGTCTAAGCCATATGTTTAGTCCCTGTTCATCTCCTGATACTGTGAGATACTATAAGATAATGTGACTTATACGAAGTTTCTTTCCTTCTCATAGGTCACTACATGTATGTGGACTCTGTTTATGTCAAAGATTTTCAGGAAGTGGCCCAGCTAATCTCACCAAAGACAACAGCCCCAATGTCTGGATGCTTATCTTTTTACTATCAACTTAAGCAGGAGAGCAGCATCGTTTTTACTGTTTACTTGAGAGACGTGAGTGGCTTTTATGAAGAGATCTGGAAAACAGACACTGCTCTGAGTACAGACTGGGCACTGGCAGAAGTTGACTTCAATGCACCATACCCCATGGAGGTAAAGCAATCCTGCCGGTACAGGCCAGCTGTGACTTCCTGAAAAAGCTGGCAGCCCACGGCTTGGACAGGGGCACTCTGTGCTGAGTTAAGAACTGGCTGGATGGCCGGGACCAGAGAGTGCTGGTGAATGGGGCTGCACCCAGTTGGTGGCCAGTCAACAGTGGTGTCCCCCAGGGACACCAACTGGATGTTGGACCCAGTTCTGTTTAATATCTTTATAGATGATCTGGATGAGGGGATTGAGTCTAGCATTAGTAAATTTGCAGAGGACACCAAGCTGGGGGGAGAGTGTTGATCAGCTGGAAGGCAGGAGTGCTCTGCAGAGGCACCTGGATAGGCTGGAGAGTTGGGCTGACTCCAATGGGATGAAGTTCAATAAGGCCAAGTGCCGGGTCCTGCACTTTGGCCACAACAACCCCCTGCAGCGCTACAGGCTGGGCACAGAGTGGCTGGAGAGCAGCCAGGCAGAAAGGGACCTGGGAGTGCTGATCGACAGGAGGGTGAACATGAGCCAGCAGTGTGCCCAGGTGGCCAAGAAGGCCAAGGGCATCCTGGCCTGAATCAGGAACAGTGTGGCCAGCAGGAGCAGGGAAGCGATTCTTCCCCTGTACTCAGCGCTGGTGAGGCCACACCTGGAGTGCTGTGTCCCGTTCTGGGCCCCTCAGTTCAGGAAGGACATTGAGGGGCTGGAGCAGGTCCAGAGAAGAACAACCAGGCTGGTGAAGGGACATGAGCACAAGTCCTGTGAGGAGAGGCTGAGGGAGCTGGAGTTGTTTAGCCCAGAGAAGAGGAGGCTCAGGAGAGACCTCATCACTCTCTACAGCTACCTGAGAGGAGGGGGGAGCCAGGTGGGCATCAGTCTCCTCTCCCAGGCAACTATCAGTAAGGCAAAAGGGCATGATTTTAAGCTTTGCCAGGGGAGCTTTAGATTGGATATTAGGAAGAAATTCTTTACAGAGAGGGTAATCAGGCATTGGAATGGGCTGCCCAGGGAGGTGGTGGATTCTGTGTCCCTGGAGGTTTTTAAGATGAAACTGGATGTGGCACTCCGTGCCATGGTCTAGTAACTGTGGTGGTAGTGGATCAAGGGTTGGACTTGATGATCTCAGAGTTCCAACCTGGCTGATTCTATGATTTTATTCTATGATTCCAGGTTGCCTCAGATATGAGTGCCAACTAAGGCTAAGCCAGGAACATGGCAGTGACCATCCAGTATCCGAAAGATGGTTATAAAGATGCTGGTGATCTGTGGTTTTCTTTGTCCTTTGCTTAAGGGTCAAGAGGGGATCACTTTCCATACTTGTGCTTGATTTTGAAGTCAGGTGTTGTAGTGCTTGATCAGAATACCTTGGGAGGTTGTAGAGTCCTATTAATGTGAGGTTTTTCAGTTGCGACTGAATGATGCCAATATTCTCTCAGTCCCATATTTCTGTGACTCCTTGATCTGTTTTTGAGGATGCTGAGTATCATAAAGATGACAATTTTTAAAATATATTTGAGGTCTATTCTCTACCTTAATATGACCCTGCAATTCATGAGATGGAGTCCAAACTTGGGTCCTAGTAGTACAGTAGTCCTTAGAGGTAAAAGACAGTTCTCAATGGTTATTATAATGACTTTCAAGAATATCAGAAATAAATTGAAATCTTTATTCGCTAGTATTTACTAAGAAATACCCCAAACTTAGGAGATTGAAATAAACAGTGTATATATATTATATACATACATATATACTTAGCATGTATATTTATATGTATATATACATGTATATAATTTATAAATATATAATTTATATATATATATACACATACACAAAAACTCTCTCCCTATATATATACTTGTAATACTATGATTACACATAAATTCTGTCTATTTGCTTTAATTCCACCTAAGTTATTTACTAATTCATTATAAGCCTGCAGATTTTCAGAAATTATGAGGGGTAGAACTAATTTTCATGAAATGTAATGTAGCCCTTTAGTACTCTAAAATGTCAGTGATCAAGTCATCCATTTCAACTGTCCAACTTCAAGGGAAAGGAGAGTAGCTTTGATAAAGCCTCATAATATTGAATGGTAAATGAATTACTGACTTAATAAGTACAAAGGAAGAGGTCAAAAACAGTCCTCGCACTATCAATTGGAATTAATTAATGATCACAGAGGTTGGCATTACTGGGGTTAGTTTTGTGAAAATATCCTCTGATTTCTTAGTGGCATTCAAAAAAACATACAGAATGTTGCAAACTATCTATGCTGGAATAAACAGCAAAGCAGAGGAAGTTGTACCTCTGGATGAATGCACATGGGCACCCTTGTGATAAGCAGGGCATGCAACTTGAGCCCTCTGAATTAAAAAAGAATATCTTAGAACTACAAGAGGGAGAGATGCAGATAATCAAAAGTATGGAGAAGTTACATTAATGAAATAGCAGTTTTCAGCTCTTAAAAAAGTTTGAAGTAGAATATGATGGAAGTTCTTAAAAGTCATGAATAACACAGAAAGTATAACTATGCCCTTTTTCTCATAGTTTACAGTGCTGTTCCAAATTCTTAGTTACCAGGTAAGTTTTTAACTGAGTATTTTTTCTTATATGACATATTTATAGAACTCACTTCCACAGCATGCTATGGATGCCATTATTTGAATCAGTTAAAAAACTAATTAGAAAAATTAGTGGGAAAGAAAGAATCCATCAGGAATGGAATGTGAGGGAAGAAGAACTGAAAGTCTGGCATTGTCTTCAGTTCTCTTTGTAGATGCTCTCTGTTGGAAAAAGTTTGGACTAGATGGGCCTTTAATCTTCTCAAGGAATTTGTATGTAATCCAACAGTAATTATTTTAAAGATTATTTTATAGAAATGTGATTAAACCCTGCATATAATTTCTTCAGTAGCTTCAAGAGAGTCTTCCTCTGTTTCATCTGGCTAAAGGAGATTGCTCAGAGTTCTTTCACAGCTCTCCTACTTTGGCTTCCATCCATAGGCAAGACATCACAAGCATTGCTTTCACTGAACAGGATCTTGCTCTGAAAACACTTGTCTTCAAAACCTTGGGGTTGCCTTGGGATTCAGGTGTCTTCTTGAAGTTTTTCTGTAACTCAGACTTTTGATACTTATGAGAAATTTTAAGACACTTCCTCAAGAGTTACAGACTGTCCTCCACTTACTTGAGGAAATTATGTCCTTTGGGAGTAACTAAGTACAAATATTGTTTGATCTTTGTGGTAATCAAAACACAGCAATAGCTTTTCTGGTTCTTAAATAAATTTTCTAAAGGAAGTCTTCCCTGCCATCTGATGCCAAGTCATGGGTTTCAGTGTCTGAGGATGTTTACAGAAAATAGTTAAATTTAATATTTTAACAGCAGAGTAATGAACAGAGAGGGTTTTTAGCTCTTGATCCAGATAGGTTTTAGATACAGTAATAATTAGGCAGCTTTGGAGTTCTAGTCAGTACAGATTTTGAATACTGTCTTTGTATGATATGGCAGAAGCCTTACTGCATCTTTAAAACTGGTGCTTCATAAAGCAGCAGAAGAGCTATGTTCCCTTTGTTTTTTCCTTGACCCTGAGTGGACAAAGATCTGGTGCTGAGGTCAGACTGATTTATATCCCTAATAAGTGATATAATTTAATTTTTCCTAAAATTTGCAGTGCTGGAGTCTGTCTGGGACATCCAATCAGAATTCTTTATTTCAAAGTTGTGTACCAAAATTATTGCTGAGTATATGGCAGATGAATAACAACTTACTATAATTTCTAGGTAGTATATGAAGTTGCTTTCAACAGCGCCAAGGGAGGTTACGTTGCCCTTGATGACATTTCTTTCTCTCCGGTTTACTGCAGCAATCAGACAGGTATGATGAGCTCTTATTGCTATTTACCGTCCTTCTTTTCCCCCCTTGCTCTGCCCCTCTGAAATGTCGGTATTTGCAATATTTGATGCTACCTTCTCAGCTGACCACTCCCACTGGGCTCCTTTACCTTCTGGTGACATAACAGCAGATATGTCTGGTGCCATTCATTTCATCCAGAAACTAGTCCTCAATGCTTCTTTTCAAAAGACTTTGCCTCAGGGTTTTGCAACTGGAGTGCCAGACTGAATGCTGTATTTGCATCACTCCACATTTTAAGAAATTACCACTTGCAGGCCTGTCACAGAAAGAGAGGGCAGATTTACCAGGTGTGATGGTATAAGGAAGAAAATGTCCTGGGCTTTTCATTAGCCAGTGTAGGCGTTCTTCTTCATTCAGTAGGCCCTGAGGTGTTCTTCAGAGCCAAAACATGAGGCTTGCCTTCCTGTCTTCACTCTTCCAGGATGTATTACTCATCTCAGACAGTTGCATGGCTGTCAGGTTTTTATTAGGTTTTCACAGCAGCAGACATCAGTTGAATCCATGTGACCTTTGCTGTAGAGGCAGCTGGGGCAAAGGATTTTGTCATTTGTGAATTCAGCCTCTTAAGTACTATGTACTGGATGCTGGGGCTTTACTGGAGCACTTAACACTAGGTGAAAGTAAATTAGTGGTTTCCCACCTATTTCTTTGGTCATAAGTTTGAATTTTTTGGCTAATGCTTTGAAGTGATCAAGGAAAAAAAAAGGTTTTTTGCCCATTTTATTTGCTTGGAGAATCTGCTAGCTCTGCCTCCACTGCTGAAGTATCACTCCTGAAGAACGTAGATTCCAGACAGTAATCCACACAACTCCTGACTGAGTAAATCTGGTTGTTTCATTATCTCCTCAATACATCTTTCAGTTTTGCTTGGTTTTGCAACAAAAATCCCATGTTATGTTTGTGGTATTCCAGGGATTGGAGCTGTGTGCTCATTTGTGTTTTCCATTTTCATTTTCAGACAGCTTATATATGTGAAGATATGGGATAAAATTTATAACATTTTCTGTCTCAATGGTTAAAATTCAGATTTAATCTGAATGGCTCATAATCTATTCTGAATATGATAGGTTCAACTACTAACTCTGATTTTGAAGGCTGGTTTTGTTGTTGTTTTTTTTTTTTTTTTCTGTTTGAGAAATGAATGCAAATAATTTGGTTTATATCTTGCTGGAGTACAACATATACTGTTTTATCCTTTAGACTTATCATATTTTCATCTTCAGTTCTTCTGAGTAGAGACCGTAAAAAACAAGAGATCTTGTATTCAGTCATAACAGTGTTTATAACAGCACTACATTTTTTCCTTATTTCTTCTGGAAGTTTTGTTTCAAAAGGTACCAGAGCATTAAACTTGCTCAGCAAAGAATGAATCAGAACATGGGTTTAATGCTGCATGGACCTGGCAGTGCTACAGCTGCATTTTCTTTAACTAGGAGAGCAGAAATGAGAGGCCATGGCTGCAGGCAGAGTAAGATACACAGGGCTTAGATTTGGCCTATCTGAGGCTGAAAAGACCACAGACATCACTCCAAAGCCAAAATTTTGCTTCTCCTGAAACTGACTGCCTGTGTCCCTGCCCCTGTTGGAAATCTCTCCTAGTCCCCATGAGGAAGGGTCACATGTGCTGCTGCAGAGTTATGTGCACAGTGTCCTGTGTCTGGACTCCTGATGTAGACAAAATTTGCATGATGGCTTTGGACTGTGCCTCTCCTTCCTCCAGCATCCTGATGAAGCTTTTGAAGTAGAAATGCTTTACTTACAAGCACTCATTCACCATGGGGACTTTTTTTCAGACTAAAGCAGATCCTGACCTATGAATTCCATATTGCAAGTCAAGAGAGAGGCATCTGCAGGGCTGGGGGACTTAGCTTTGCTTTTTATCAACTTTGCTATAAATTGTTCAGCTTTCCTCACTGCTAAAGTGCTACAGTACGTGAGGCAAGCTCCAAAGGTCAGTAGCCATGAGGTGGTACATGAATTAAAAAGTGTTTTACTTACATACTTACAGCATGCATTTGCACACACATTATACATGATTACAAAGGGATTTTTAAAAAATACTCTTTAAAAAAATATTGAATGTTGATGTCCAAAAGTAATACCTCTGAAACTAAAATGAAAATATAGTATCTATACACACACAGGCACACACACTTATTTTGTCCTAATATCTTTAGAGTGAAGGAGCAGGTTGAAAACAAATGGTCTGAATGTCTTTGTGTGTTATGTCCTGAAAGAGGAATCTTCTCTTAGTATCTGTAGCTCATTTTATATTTTAAAGGGGCTATGAAGGAGGTTTCCTCTTGGCTCCAGCAAAAATATAAGAATATAAGACCAATTTGCAATAGAAAATTGATAGTTTTATTTCATTGTGACTTTGTACTTTGTATATATGTTACATCTTTGCACGTGTTTATCTTCTGTAAAGCAAAGAAAGGCGAAGCAGAGCATGCTTTGGCATCATTCTGCTTCAAATACCTATGCTTATTACACTGTGCTCTTCCTAACAGAACATATACATCTATCTTTTAGGAACTCCTTTCGATCCTGCCAATGCAGGCTGCAATTTTGAGGAAGATCTGTGTAATTTTTACCAAGATCAAAAAGATGGCCCAGGATGGAGCAGAGTGAAAGTGAAGCGCAATGTTTATAGAGCAGGAGATCACACTACTGGGTTTGGTAAATCAAAACTGCTTTTCTTCAGAAGAGTAAACACATATAAAGGATATATAAAAGCTTATATAAAGTTTAACCTGTTGTATCATTGTTCACTCTGTTAAGTAATGTCACTGGCACACTGGTTAGTTTGTGTCACTGCAACTCTGCCATTAAAAATCAGTGTACACAACTTGGTCCTATCTGGAACCCTGGCTGTGATTCCCTATGTGTAAAGTGGGAAGGAAGGTCACCTATTGAATAGTCATGCGGGGCCGTAAAGCAGAGTGTCTTCACTATACTGCTCCATAGTCACTGGAGGGATGATTCCACAAAAATACGCAAGTAAATGTAATAATACCTTAATGCATTGTTTTTACTGTAGTGGAAAGGTGGGCTCTTCCAGGCTTAGGATAGTTGGCATTGCTAAGGGAAAACTGACATATTGTGTAGCGAAGCCACATAGTGAAAGGACTACTAGCAAGTTCTGAAACTCAGACATCTATTTACGTAGAATATTTATGGTTATTAATCACATGTGCTAAAGTCTCACCTCTTTATACTTGGTGCAGGGAATAACAGGCCTTGTGCCTTACCTTCCATTCTTTGATCTTGCAGTGGTACCCTTGAAACAGCCAGTGTCCAGTGAGGACAGCAGAAGAGGGAATTTTTTAGGGTAAATTTAAAAAGGGCTTTTAGCCATGTGCCATTTGAGCTAGAAGTAGACAGAATGCTTTTTAAAAAAATTGTTATTTCCTGTCAGAGTGTGATAATCTATTTCTTGCCAGTTGAAACTGTTTCTTGTAGCCAAAGTCTGATGCAATAACAGAAGCTGCTTTAATAGCAAATCAGTGGTGTTGATAGCATATTAGAAATAATAATTGTGCTCTCTTTCAGGTTATTACCTGTTGGCAAACACTAAATATACAACACAGCCTGGGTACATTGGACGTCTGTATGGCCCTACCCTGCCAGGAAACTTGCAGTTTTGTCTGAGTTTTTATTATGCCTTATATGGGTTTTTCAAAATGAGTGGCACTCTTGCAGTTTATATCTTTGAGGAGAATCATGTCGTTCAAGAGAAAATCTGGTCTGTCTTGGATTCTCCAAAGGGAGTTTGGACTAAAGCTGAAATCTCCTTCAAAAAGCCTATGCCTTGCAAGGTAAGAGCCAGCTCTTCAAATCTGCTAAATCCTGAATGGAGATTTTCCCTGCCTTCTCTTCTCATGGTTTGTTATCCAGGGATTAATCCTAAGTGAGCTGTACCTGCAAAGTGAAACAGTATTCCTACCATGGGGAGCAGAATGTTTCTTCACAGCCTGGCTCCCATGGGAGCCCCAATACAGGGACTTTGTACCAGGAATGGGGCAGTGCTTCCTGGTGTCCTCAACTGTAGTCATAATATTGCTGGAGATTTCACCAGAGGAGCTCTAACAAGAGCCAGTTGTGTCTTGGTTTCTCAGCATGCTCCACTTTCCATCGTTTTTGTTTGCTTGTTTCCTATGCTAGTCACATAATTTTTACTCAATTTCAGATTTTAATTAATCTAAAAAGTCGCTACTGGTAAGTTCTGGTCAAGATAGGGAGCTGATCCTACTTCCCTAAACTCAACTGCTTTGTTAGAATATGAAACCAGAATTCAGTGCAATGGACTTCAAGAATTTGCAGTGTTGTGTTGGAGAGGTCACTGTGTTATCTCTGCAAGTTAATAACGCAGTATTTGACATCACCTCCCAAGTAAGTCCTTAAGCTCTTGTTATTCCTCATCTCCACTCTTCTTACAAAGACTGACTTCTACACAGATTTCTGTAGGCACTGTCTCTGTGGTTATCCTGAATTTTGTAATGCATTTCCACTATCTGTGAGTCATCTAAGGAGGACCAGATGGATCACTACCTGCTGACATTTAGATAAATCCAGCTTTTTTTCTATGTGATAGTACGATGAACATATGGATGAAAGTGTGTATTGCAACTCAGGCATTTCTAAATCAAAGACAAACATCTTCAGCATGTTTGTCCACTACAAATTGGTTTTTGAAACGGCAGTAGTTACTGAGTTTAAATTTTCTTGGGGCAGGAAAAGAAAGGTGTTTTTCCTTTGAAATAAAAACGCTCTAAAAGAAGTTCACCAAAAACCAGTTGCCTGACTGTATTGATAGGCAAATTTATGCTAAAAATTTCAGTCCTAGTTGTTGGCTAGTGTTTTGTGTCATATACCTGATACCTTAAAAAATTGATGGGATTTTATGTATTTTATGCATAAAACATAGCAGAATTTCTAATTCTCTTTACTTCATAGCACAAAAAAAAAAAATATTACTGCACAGCAAGTGCATGGTAGATAAGTTTCTCATAGTGTCATTCCAGGATATTTGCAGAAAAGTATTTTTCTCTTTTTTTTTCTTCTTTTTAATTATGAAAATTATTGGTTAAAAAGGCAACCCATTTACTTTTACCATCTACAGTTTACATATTTCTTTATTGCTTCTGCAAAGGTTTAGTAGCATAATAAACTGCACGAGTAATGATGACATCTGAGCAATTCTATTAAAAATGGTTTATAGCCATTGGAGGTGGCAGGTTTTTTTAGCTTCAGAAATTTACATGGAAAAATCTTTTCCCATATGAATTTGTGAAGTACAATTTTTATGTTTTCCTAGAAGTCAATATATCTAAAACAGTTGTAAAAAAGTTTACCTGCAATGGAAATCTTTTCATGAATTGCAGTTTTCATGTCTGTAGTTACCATTCTGTCTGTACTCAATAACTGATGGGGAGAAAAGCACAGAGGAGGATAAAGAAGTCAAGAGAATATCCTTGCTGCTTCTGAGCCTGAAGGTCTGCAGGAGGGGAGAAATGCCATGCTCTGCAGCAGGAGGGTTTGCTGGCCTCTGGCAGTTCTCAAAAACCTTCACTGCTCCTTCAGGTCTTCTGAAAGAAACCCTTCTTTCCCATGGAAACAAGTTGCAAAATGTTTCTGTTGAGGAGGCAGTCCTCTAATATCACGAAATGGGAGATGTATTGGGCTTTAGAGGAGTCAGCATGTATTCAGCCTATCACAATTCAGGCACTCCTTAGCCAAACAACTATATATTTGGCAGGGTTTTCAGTATGTGAAGTTTTCCTTTAGACAAATAGTACATGGAAGAAAATGGGTAAAGTTTTGAAACATGTTCATATGGAAAAGTACACCAAAATATGTTTAGAGATGAGAAGGTAGCATAAAAAAGACAAATATTGCTAAAGTTTGAGCATGTGTCTGCCTGCCATAAGGCAAGGGTTAAAGCCTGATGTAGTTACAGGTTGTCTACTTGTGATGTTCACAAGCAGGCTCAAGTAAGTTACACAGTGAACCTGATTCTGGCTTTTCCTTGCTACCTCATGCCCAATTTTCCAACCTTAATACTTTAAAAGGTCTTTTCATGCTTTATTTTGTTTGTTTCTTCTTTTCCATGCCAACAGAAGGATATGAAGGAGCTTATGTGGCATTGTATAAACACTTAGGTTAGTTATCTGTGAGGATGTGTCTGCCTAGCACCTAGTGAAATATCTGGCAAGAAACGCTCATTTCAGTGAAGGGTAGCAGTGGAGGTGCATCAGAGCACGTTTTCCCTGACAGCAAGGAGTGGTGGGGAACCAGCAAGTTGGGGATTACACTTCAGGTTCAGGAGGAAGAGACAGCATTGAGAAACACAAGAGAAGCTTGACCTCTCTTGTCCTGCCTCCTCCAACCTTCCTTGTGTCTCTTTCCTCCTCACTGAGGCATCTATATATTATCTAACCTACCCCATAGGCAACAAACCACTCTCACCCCACTCCCCATGCCAGTTCTCATCTTACTCCTGGCTCCTGGCTCTGGACAGTCCAATTTTTTCCTTTCTAATCTTATTCGTGTCCTCCTCTGCCCTGCTTGTCTCAGTTCTTACAAATTCTAGTTTTTCAAAAACTAATGACTTGACAGAAAGCACAGTTCTGGCACAATGACCAAAGTATGACACTTTCCTGCTTCTACTCCAAAGACTAGGAGTGCTCAAGCTTTTCACAGATTTTTTTTTTTTTTTTTTTTTTAATGGGGCAAAATAAACCCTTTTTTTCCTAGCCTTGTTCTTGGAAATGATGGAACTGTTTTGGATTAAATCGCTCAAAGCAAGCCTGAACTAAGGACCCAGCATGGAAAGTCTGAGCCAAAATAATTGTATCTTGGCAATGTTATAAGCAAGTGAAAAACAGTCTTCTAGTGGAGAGATGTGGTCCCAAAATAAGATAGGGCTGCCACCTTTCCTCTTACAGATGTGGTGGCCAGTGTGCCTATCATATTGTTTTCTGAGATGTCTCTTGTCTAGACGTGGATGATAAGTTGTACGCACACTAAGAGTTTGGCTGAGCAGCTTCTTTGTTACCAGGTGTGATTTGTAGATTGGGTCAGCGGCTCTGGAAACAGTGAACAGTCTCCTGGCAGTTCCTTAATGGCAGTCATGTGTCCTAAAGGTCATAATGGTTTTTCAGCCAGAAAGTGGTTCTGCTAAAATACCTGATTATCCATGTCCTTTATCTTTTTTTTCTCCTACTACGAGTACTACTTGCAAAGCTTTGGAAACAATATAAAATCTGTCTGATATGTTTTAATTTTGTTAGCGTGTTTGTTTGCATTGGGACAATAAAAAGAATCAGATTTTCATTTCTTGGTTTGTGTAATGGTTTTTGCAAGTTCTTTTTGAATTAGCTAACTGCAGTCTGGCGCAAGTTGATGGCTTGAATTCTGTGGGCAGGAAATGTGAAGCTGGCCAACTGGCTTCAATATGACACTTTGAAAATACAATGTTGTAAAGTCTATGGGTATGAGCCAGCTAAGCAAGTCATAAATGTTTATATATATATGTATGTATGTATGTATGTATGTGTGCATACATACTGCAAACACATATGCTATATAATGCTAGTGAGAAGGCAGGAAATTTGAAGTCCTGATTTCTCAGTTTGTACTTCAGGCATTGACTCTTTCAGTTGGTGTAAGTACCTCTGTGCCCAGGGAATAAATGTGAGAAGGAAGAAATGGGAAAAAAAAATCTGTCATTTTTTAAAATTAGTTAAACTGTTCATGGTTTGTTGCCTCTTGAAGGGCAGCATAAAAAGCCAAGTCTCAAATATGTAGATTCTTTTGATTTGATTGAGTGTACTGAAACTGATCTTCCAGGTCAATACATGACATGAAAATGTAAGAGCTAATTGAAAGAAAATTTCACATATGAAATGAAACCTGGAAAAGTTTGCATGCACTGTGGAGCAAGAATCTGCATTTTAGCATTTAGTTTGTGCATATACACAACCATGGGAGGTATTTCTTCAAAACAAAGTCCAAATGCCTAGGTTAAAGTGAAGGTTTGATTTCACCTGGGTTTGCTTATACCAGTTCTGCTCATTTCTGCTAGATATCTTTCACCATTCTGAAGCTCAGGTTCTCAAAAGCAAACATCTTGTGTTGTTTATCCAATCATGCAAGTTTTGACAATGTTACCTAATGATGCAGTACTTGAATACCTCTCACAGATTTCAAAATCAAATCCTCATAAAGGTAACTGGCATCATAATAATCCATTCTACTTTCATCAGAGTAGCTGTGGCAGCATTTCTTGGGTTTCATTCTCTCAGTATATGTTTCTCCCTCTTTGATGCTTTTTGCTCATTTTCTTTTGAGTTCATCTGTTTGTTTTCACTCTCCTTCATAACTAATTTTAGTTGCAGTTGTGAGAGAATAAAATCAAGTGACTGAGTGTTGCACTTCAATATTTACACGCTTTAAAACAAACAAAAGGGGTTAGACAAACTCATGGAAAATAGACCTCACAGTGATTGTAAACATAGTGGTTTAGCTGTGACCTCCAGTTCAGGAAATCCTTCAGCTTTCTGAGGATTGGACATAATATAACAGCTTTAGGGATGATTTGTTTCTTGTACTGTTTTCCCTAAACATCTGTTATTACCCTGCCACCTTTTTAGGACTTGATCTGAGGGTCTTAGGACCTTTGTTCTCACATCATAACCGTGATGATGCTTAATATTAAATTATTCTAGCATTTCTCTTTGCTAATGAGAAATTTGTGTCTCCTGCTTCTCTACCAAAGTCATAGACTCCTGTTACAGACCACCCAACCAGGATGATGAGGATGATGAATTTTTCTGCAAGCAGCTGGTGGATGTCTCAAAATCTCCAGCCCTTGTTCTTGTGGGTGACTTTAGCCTGCCGGATGTCTGCTGGGAGCTCAACACAGCAGAGAGGAGGCAGTCTAGGAGATTCCTAGAGTGTATAGAGGATAAATTCCCGCTCCAGCTGGTAAATGAGCCTACCAGAGATGGGGCCCAGCTAGACGTGCTATTCAGAAACAGAGAGGGACTGGTGGGAGATGTGGTGATTGGAGGACATCTGTGGCACAGTGACCATGAAATAATAGAGTTTTCAATACTCAGGGATGCAAGGAGGGCCATCAATAAAACCTCTACGCTGGACTTCTAGAGGGTGGATTTCGGCCTTTTCAGAAGACTTGTTCAGAGTGTACCCTGGGAAACTACCCTTGAAAACAAAGGGATCCAGGAGGGATGGACATGCTTCAAGAAGGAAGTCTTGAACACACAAGAGAAGGCTGTTCCAGTTTGCTGAAGGGCAAGCTGATGGGGAAGGCAGCCGATCTGACTGAACAGGAAGATTTTGAAGGAAATTTGGGTAAAAAGGAGAGCCTACCGATTATGGAAAATAGGGCTGGCTACTCAGGAAGAGTTTAGGAATATAGTATGGTCTTGCCAAAAGAAAATGAGAGAGATGAAGCCAGAACTTGAACTTGATCTTGCCACTTCTGTTAGGGATAATAAAAAGTCTTTCTATAGATACATCCATACCAAAAGGAAGGACAAGGAAAACCTCCATTCTTTATTGGATGTGGATGGGAACATAATTATCAAAGATGAGGAGAAGGCTGAGGTATTTAACACCTCCTTTACCTCAGTCTTCAACAGTAAGACCGGTTGTCCTGAGGACAGCTGGCTTCTGGAGCTTGTAGACAGGGATAAGAAGCTGAATAGACCCCTGTAATCAAGGAGGAAACAGCAACCTGCTGAGCCACTTGAATCCTCACAAGTCTATGGGACCAGATGGGATCCACCCTAGGGTGATGAGGGAGCTGGAGGAGAAGCTCGTCAAGCCACTCTCCATCATTAACCAACAGTCCTGGCTCTCTGGGGAGGTCCCAGATAATTGGAAGTTGGCGAATGTCACACTGATCCACAAAAAGGGCCAGAAGGAGGACCTGGGAAACTACAAGCCTGTCAGCCTGACCTGTCAACGTTATGGAGCAGATCATCCTGAGTGCAATCACATAGCACCTATGGGGTGGACAAGGATCAGACTCAGCCAGCACAGGTTTAGAAAGGGCAGGTCCTGTCTGACCAACCTGATGTCCTGGTGGATGAGGGAAAAGCTGTGGATGTGTCTATCTGGACTTCAGCAAAGCCTCTGACACCATCTCCCACAGCATACTCCTGGAAAAGCTGGCAGCCCATGGCTTGGACAGGGGCACTCTGTGGTTGGTTAGGAATTGGCTGGAGGGCCAGGCCCAGAGAGTGCTGGTGAACGGGGCTGCATCCAGTTGGTGGCCGGTCACCAGTGGTGTCCCCCAGGGATCAGTGCTGGGCCCAGTTCTGTTTAACATCTTTATGGATGATCTGGATGAGGGGATTGAGTCCAGCATTAGTAAATTTGCAGAGGACACCAAGCTGGGGGTGTGTGTTGATCTGCTGGAAGGCAGGAGGGCTCTGCAGAGGCACCTGGACAGGCTGGAGAGTTGGGCTGATTCCAATGGGATGAAGTTCAACAAGGCCAAGTGCCGGGTCCTGCACTTTGGCCACAACAACCCCTGCAGCGCTACAGGCTGGGCACAGAGTGGCTGGAGAGCAGCCAGGTAGAAAGGGATCTGGGAGTTTGGATTGACAGGAGGCTGAACATGAGCCAGCAGTGTGCCCAGGTGGCCAAGAAGGCCAAGGGCATCCTGGCCTGGATCAGGAACAGTGTGGCCAGCAGGAGCAGGGAAGTGATTCTTCCCCTGTACTCAGTGCTGGTGAGGCCACACCTGGAGTGCTGTGTTCAGCTCTGGGCCCCTCAGTTCAGGAAGGACATTGAGGGGCTGGAGCAGGTCCAGAGAAGAACAACCAGGCTGGTGAAGGGACATGAGCACAAGTCCTGTGAGGAGAGGCTGAGGGAGCTGGGGTTGTTTAGCCTGGAGAAGAGGAGGCTCAGGAGAGACCTCATCACTCTCTACAGCTACCTGAGAGGAGGGGGGAGCCAGGTGGGCATCAGTCTCCTCTCCCAGGCAACTATCAGTAAGGCAAAAGGGCATGATTTTAAGCTTTGCCAGGGGAGCTTTAGGTTGGATATTAGGAAGAAATTCTTTACAGAGAGGGTAATCAGGCATTGGAATGGGCTGCCCAGGGAGGTGGTGGATTCTCTGTACCTGGAGGTTTTTAAGAAGAGACTGGATGTGGCACTCCGTGCCATGGTCTAGTAACTGTGGTGGTAGTGGATCAAGGGTTGGACTTGATGATCTGAGAGGTCCTTTCCAACCCATCTGATTCTATGATTCTATGATAGTTAAATGACTAAAGCAATCTTGGATATATGATGAAGTTCTAGATCCCTGTGACTGAGTCACTAGCATGAATGACACACTTCTCTAGTCGGGCACCAAGTGGAGGAGGGCAGACATTCTCATCTCTTCCTCCTCCTCCTCTGAAAAACTCTCACTTGTCAAATAAAAGCGCTTTTTGGTACTGTTCTAACAAAACCCTTAATTGATCTTCCCACAATAAGGTGTGCACCCTAAAGAGTTTGGAATGAGCTGTGGTTTTATAGTATAGCCCATCTGTCCTTCATTCTCTTACCTCTAAAATAAGAAACTTCTTGAAGAACAGTCACTAGAAATGTATGTTTAAAATAAGAGCAGTTGAGTTCGTAAATAGTAGGATAGTGCTTGCAAAGTGTGCAACCTTACTGACTGTGGTGCTTGACATATGGTTATAGAAACAACATACTGGAAACTGAGAAAGTTTTTCAGGTAAGGAAGCAACACCTAAGTAGTCTTCACAGTAGCTAAGCAAGGTAATATGTTGCATGAAATACTACATACCGCTTTTTGGTATCTGTGATACTTAACTGACACTTTTTTTTTTGCTCAATTTCTGTTCTGGGTACTCAATATTATGATACTATAGTGCCACCTCCTC
Source organism: Empidonax traillii (assembly GCF_003031625.1). NCBI lineage: Eukaryota > Metazoa > Chordata > Aves > Passeriformes > Tyrannidae > Empidonax > Empidonax traillii. The sequence continues at coordinate 2,036,987 of NW_020955200.1, forward strand.
TGAGAACACTCCTTGGTGTAAAGGCAAGAATCTTTCCCTCTTATAAAGAGAGCCAAGGAAATGGTTTCGCTGAAATGAGGATAGAGTCCTATCAGTAGATTTGTAGAAATCTTGGAAGGTGCTGGAGGACAGATGGGAATATAGGTGTCCTGTATACATTTGTGTGCAGGCAGTGTGCCCTACTAGGCAGTGTGCTCTCCTAGGCAGTGCAATCCAGTGGGAAGAGATGTAGCATAAGCAGTCTGTGGTGCTAGGTTATTCTGTCAGACTTTATGTTTCTCTTTCATTGTTTGTTTCTGCCTTGGGACAGGAAGGATTTTCAAAAATATTGGTTCAACAGTCACAAGCTTATTACCAATGTTATCCAATTATTTATACAGAAGCTTTCATAGCCCATTCTTTTTCCCCTGCAGGAGCTCATTGTATTTGGCAAAAAGTTGAACTTGCCTGGCAAGTGGCTTTTTAAATCAATTTATTTCAAATGACAGAAGCTTGAAGACATTCTAATTTTGACTTAATAGCTCACTTGTGTTCTTGATACCTGAGTTTCTCACTGTTCAAGCCAAAGAAAATATAGTTTAATTAAGCTAATTGGAAGTAATTTGGTCTACAGTGTATTGAACAGCCCTGGGACAGTCAGAATGGTTCTCCTATTCTCTGTGCCAGCGGTGGTCCCTGGCTTGCATGCTTATACAGCTGTTTGCTTGCATAACTGACTGAAAAGTCAGGTTCCCTGTCTTGTGAAAACATCTTGACTGCTTCTTTGTGTCATGTCACACTTTTGTTTCTGATGTTTGAATTATTTTTTATTTAAAAATACTGAGTTTTTTGTCACTGTGTGAACTTACAACAGTAGCTTCTCACAAAACCCCCCTTCAGACTCCATTATAACTGCCCTTCTCCTTCAAGAACTCAAATCTAAATGTGTCTAAGTTTTGTCTTAGACCAAGATTTGTGTCTACATGATGTACAGTGTGTAGTTTGAATGCAGGAATATTCACTAGAGTGAAATCAGGTAAATTACTTTGCTGCAGAGGCATAGCTTGCTTTTAATTAACCAGACTGGGCTGTTTTCACACTTTTTCTTTTGTTTGGCTGATCTGGCTCTCTAATTGAGCAAGAGCTACACTTCCTGGGATAAACAAGGAAAGAAAATACACAGAAAATATAGGGATCCAGAGGAATAATCTCTCCTTTTCTCCTGTTCTGAGTCCAGCTGTCTCCAAACCTCCTTTTAGAAGCTTTCCCATTAGTTCTTCCTTACCCTGGAGCTACCCTATTGTATGTCCTACTATTTCTCTCCAAAAGCAAATCAACTTCATATGCATATGTTTTAATTCACCTCTGCCTGTAGAGATGCAGAGAGCAAAGGAGAAGTCCCTTCCACCTCACCCAGTGCCTGCAGCACAACCCAACGAGGTGGCTTGGCAGAAGCTTGCTCTGCCAGCTGTTCTCATCTGGCATTGCCCATACCTGATATAATCCAGGATAAATGCCAAGAACTGATTATTGCTACTTTGAGGTTGAAGGCCAGGAGCATTGATTAAGCACTGCAAAATAAACAAACCAGCTTCCATAAAGTAGAGTAATAATTTGGAAGGAAACTGATGCCCTAGCTGTGTCCTGTTATTGGAACAAAAAGAAACATGAGAAATATGTTTTATTTTCCAGTAACACAGGCAACAACTGCCTGCACTGGCTAATGTTTTCAGTTTAGCCTCCAAGATAGCATGCAAGTCCAGGAATATTTGTTACCTAGCTTGAAACAATTAGTATGTTGTTTATCTGCCATGCTTTATGAAGGAAGTGCAAGCTGAGCACAAAGAATCCCCTATTCTTTTCTGCAAGAAGAGAAGAATTTTGTAAGAATTAACCTAGCAAATGTTTTATTTAAAACAGAACAAATGCAAAGTATCATGAGATTACTTCTATCTAGACTGTAGGAAGGGTTCAGAGATCTGACATAGGGGGAAAATGAGCTGCTGAGTAAATCCAAATTGATACAGTTTTGGCAGGTAAAGTTCAAATAGTCAGATATTTCCCTTTATGACAGGAAAGGATATTTAGAACAAAAGAAGAGTGAATAAACGCAACCTGTGAATGAAAATCTTCTAGTCCATTGCCTCAAAATTAAATCAAGAATATAACCGTGAAATAAGCTGAGGGAACTATAAGCAATTTCAGTACATTAGCTATAGCTAATACCGGAAACTCCCCACTCCCAAGTACAAGTTCCTCCACTCCATCCCTGTGCACTTACAAAGTTTGCACATGGCAGTGTGTCACGTAACACCACAAAAGTCGAGTGGAGAAGTAGTGAAGCTTAAGCTACAGATGGCAAAGCTGAACACGTTTATAAGTGTCATTGAAGCAGATCAATACTGTGGTTGTACAAAGACTACTGGTTCAATGGCCTTTGAGAGGTCACAGTTATTGTCGTGATGTCTTTGAAATGGAGTGTCTTCCACAGTATCCAGTGTGTAATTACATGCCTTGTATGGAACAAATTACTACAATCTAAGAATAAAGAACTTGATCCTGCTCCCACTGATGTCAATAGGAAAGCATCACTTAAAACGATTCTGTGGTGTGGAAATGTTTCACAAATGAGGACTGACCTCACCCTTACATGTGTGATTGTCTGAAGATTTGTGGGTTTAGGACCATAATATGTCTTTAGCGTATTACAAGTGTTCACCAGAATGCATTTATTAAAATTCTGTGATTGACACCCACCCAACATCAGTATCTTATTTTATACTTTATTCCAGGAGATACTACCATTTTTAATAGATTGCACCTGTTTCCTGAGAATGAACTTAAAAGTAGGAAACACTTTTTGTCCTGTTAAACCTTAAGGCTAAGACAGCAGTGATGATGAATCCTACGAGGCCACATAAATCTGTAAGGATCCAGGTGGAGCAGCGGATCCTGCACAATTTCAGGACCTACTGGGAGCTGATCATTCTCACATATGTAACAGAGGTGTTCACAGTTGCTCCAGAATATTAAACTGTTAGAAGTGACACTTATTCCATCTCCAGTCACTAGCACAGACCTCATCACAAAGGAATTGTTTTGAAAAGCTCCTCCCAAATTATGGTCATAACCCCAATGGTCAGACAGATGGTTTGGAGTAGACAGGCCAAGAAAACCGCCAGCAGTATTTTCACAAAATAAATCTAAACATGTTTTTTTGTAATTCAAGCAGATGCATGTCAGCCTTCGGAGACAGGGAACTGGAGTCTTACAGTTTCTTTACATTTTATTTTGTTATCTTATGAGTGACTTGTATTTTTTCATGGCAGAATTAATGTGTAGTCAAATAAAACATCTTGGATGTTTTTATTAATCTTCACAAACTCAGATGAACACTGTGTATTGTGCATAGCATTCCCAGTCTCCTGCTCTATGATACCATGGCCTTGCATAATTTATGAATAATCTCATTTTATGCAGTAGTTTCATTTTATCTCTATTTTTCTTTGCTTTTTGCCGTGGTCATTTCTCTTGCTCATCAGTCTGCATTACTCTTTAAAATTTATTTTTCCATAGATAAACTTCTTGGTTTTAAGGGTAAAATAGCTGTGGATATTTGTTGGGTTTTGTGGAGGAAAAACCCACAACAACCTCAGTAAGTCGTGTTTTCTCATATGCAAAAAAACAGTCTCCTAATAAAATGGAAATTACATACAGAGATACATAACTTGCCTATAAAAGTGAGAAAATACTTTCTGTTCGTTGAAAACGTACATCTAATTCCCCTGGAACTGAAATTTCAGTCATAGGCAGTATTAGTAAGTGCCAAGAGAAAGTGGATCATTATTTCTGTTCTGTAGATTTCAACATTTTTTGTGCATTTGGAAAAACCCCTAAAATTTCAGACTCTTAGCAGTGCCAGGTTTTGTTAGATAACTGGAAATTCCTTTATGTATTGCAGGTTGTCTTTGTCAGCTTGTGTAAAAGCTTTTGGGACTGTGGACTTGTGGCACTGGATGATGTATCACTGAGCCTGGGAACTTGTCAGGCTGCTGGTAAGACCATGTGTATTTGTCATCCAACTGCTGGTATCCTTTTTAGTAAGAGTTCATCACATACCTGCATTTTCCAAGCCTATCCTACAGCTGCCTTCATCCCACTGTGCTTTCCTGTATTTTCTTTTTTTCCAGTAAGTATTGCATGAATCCCATTTTTGCAAAGTGGCATACATAACAGCAGGAACCAGTTTTTGCTCACAGGGGTACCAGCTAACTCCTAATAAACTTTGCTGACTCCAGTGAAGCTGAATGTAGGTGATTGGTCCTTTTGGGACCAATTTAAAATAAAAGTCCAACGGAGGGAAACGTAGTTTTCAAAATGGGTTTTGAGAAACTAGGACTGGACCTGAAAGCAATATTTTCAAGAGACAGCATTATTCTTTTTTGGTCCAGAAGTACAGTTGTGCAAGGCAAAGACAGAGTCCCTTACTTGAGCTGCAGTTCTCTAGTGAAGATAGATAAGACCAGTCCAACTCCCTCTCCTGTGGTGGGAGTAACAGACTGTTTTTCAGCAAGACTTTACCCTCTGACATGTGCAGGCTAACCTGTGTGAACTCACCAAACTCCCTCTTCTGGGGCATTTTGAAGTTGACAGTACAACGATTGTAGACTAATTTAGAAACCATTCTCATGAGGCAGGCATAATCTGTAATCCCATTCTTCTTCAGAATAAAGCCATGTCTTTGCAATGGTTCTAATAGCTCTTTAATGACCTCTTTTGATTTGCTTTCATGCATTCAACTATTACAAAACAGAGAGAAGTTACATGTATAAAACAAGATGCCATTCTTCTAAAGTATTTTTGACAGTTATGTTTTGCCTTTCTGTAGTTTCTAAGTAATTGGAAAAGGAACCAAAGGTGCAGAGCTGGTAACTGGGTATATAGTCATACTATGGCTGTCTCTGATGGAAGCAAAACAAATGCCTGAAATATGCCCCAGAGATATCAAAGCATCCTCCTTTTCAAAAAGAGAAAGCAGCTTAGTGTCTACTTCTGAACAACAAAACCAGGCTACAGCAAAAAAGCTGACAGAAGCTTCCTGGCAAGCACCTGAGTTATCAACTTTCTCCCTTTTGCATTATCTAATAGAACTGAAATAATGAAAATACTCTAGTAATTACAGCTTTGTGGCCTGTTGAATGCTGTAGTAGAATCTGCTGCCAAGGGAATATAGGAGAGCTAAATGTAGCACTTGATTTTGGATTACAGAAACTCCAGTCTTTGACAAGACTCATTAAATATCCACATTATATATTCTGGAGCTCACTGATTGCCTTGGGCTGCCACAACAGTGAAGAAAATTACAGTGGTAGAGCCTGTTATGGAATCATAGAATTGCTAAGTGTAGGAAAGACCTCTAAGATCATTGTGTCCAATCATTAAAACCAAAAGACCCCTAAGATCATCTAGTCCAAGCCGCTGTTGTGGATTAAGAGTAATAAACTATATGAAATGTTTTCAAGAATCTTAGTACATGTTACTGAGCTAGACTACGGCACAGATTACCTCAAAGCTGTGAAGAAAATGAAATTACATTTCATATGTCATTTGAAGCTAGCTTTTATAAGCTTGTGACTATTGTAAGCATTGCTAGGTAGATGTAATTTATTTCAGCAGGTGAGTAAATGCAATACATTTCTTGTGTAATCTCTCCATATATAAGTCTAATATATTTGAAGTTTTAAACTATGTTCTCTCCTTACAGATTCAATTCGGCTCAGCCCTGGAGAGTGTACTTTTGAAAAAGATGAGTGTGTGTTTACCCAGAAGAAGAGAGGCCGTGGGAGTTGGCACAGGAGGAGGGGTCCAACTCCCACTTCTTACACTGGTCCGAAAGGAGACCACACTACTGGGGTAGGTGAGTTAAGCTCCACATTGAACTTTCAGAGCAGAAGTTGGAAGTTAATAAAAAATACTTTGAAATTATAACCTCGCCAATAAAGTTTCTATGCTTCTGTTCTGAATAGATATTAATCCAATGAAGTAAACACATTTCATAGGGACCCATGAATGGTTTTGAAAACATGATGTTTAATCTGAAATATCTGCAAACCATGTGGATAATTCTGTTGTCATGTCCTAAAGTAGCCCTTTCCTTTGGGAGGTAAAAGAACAGGATGGCTCCCTAGAGCCCGCAGAAAAAGCTCCTTCCTAACTCTAGCTTTTGTGAATATTTCCTGAAACTGACTTTACACCTATTTTTGGTTTATGTAGATCATTAAGTAGTCTCAGATGTGAAGCTGATAGCTTGACTTTAGAACTTTGACAGCCTTTTAACTCTCGCCTGTGACAATGTTGATTCCTTACCTCACAGATCTCTTTGCAGCAAGTTGTGCAAGTGGTTGGGATCTCTTCTTCATGAACACCTTCAGGTTCAAACTTAGAAAAAACCATGGCAAATAAAAAAAGATCACACAGGCCATTAGTCTTGAAAACCCGCTCCACAACCTCATTAGTGTATTTTAAAGTATTTGAGTGAGTGGAGTCCCCATGGGCATGAGCAAGTGCACAGAAAGTTGCATCAGTGCCAACCATTGCCTAAATTGTACCCTCAGATGTACATGGAGCTGTGTCTGAATTCCAATGAATTGATTGCTATCAGAGTGCATTCCTGGTTTAGGAGCAGCTATGGTATTTTCTTGCTTTGTATTCTTTTCTGTTGCTATATATTTCATCAGATACAACCAAGTTCTTAAGTGTTCAAGCCATTAATCGCTGTAAGGCAAATTTATTGCAGCCTCCCCAATCCATCTTTCAGCTATTGCCTGTTGGAGCAAACTGAGGTGTGTCAGAAGACTAAGGAACATCCCCGTGTCCCATCTGCTGCATAAGGCAGCTGTTCTGTGTTTTGATATGTACACTCCAAGAGCAGACAGTGAACTCAGACATTGCAGCAACTCTTCACATAGTCCCCCTGCTCCCTTTTTGTAGTGTTATCTGCCCTTCTGCCGCCACAGGTCCTGGGGGTGAGATTGCCTTCAGAGGCAGAGGGGATTCCCAAGGATAAGTGAGACATAAGAAAAGCTAGGAGCAGCAACAGCAGCCAGTGGATACTTGAGATGTCTGTCATGATAGTCAAGAGTCCTATTTTCTGCAAAACTCCCTACTGAAGACATCACCTCTAAGCCAGGTTGTAGTTTGGTGGTAAGCAGCAGTCAAGAGAAAGGGTGAAAAGGAAGATTATCTACAGAGTAAGTCCATTAAAAAAAAAAATTAATACAGTGTGTTGGAGAATTTCCAAGGTGATTTATACCAAGCATAGTGCAATCCATTGCAAAGACTTTGCTGTTCATTATGCTTTAAAACTCCTTGAATTAAACACTAAAGCCTGCAGCTCATAGTACAGTATAATAAACTTTTGTTAGAAAGATGGAATCAGCTCTTGATTTTACGAATTCAAACCCACCATTATTACAGTCCACTGTTATTACCGTATCACAAATATTACAGTTCACAAACACTGCAGTCTACATCTTAAAAATTTTTATCAAAATAGCTTGTCATAGCTTTTTTAATATAATGAGCATGTTGAGCATAATGAACATGCCAAATATTTTACTTCGCTAATATTTGCTTGTATATCTTTTTAAGGATACTACATGTATATAGAGGCATCTGACATGGTCTATGGACAGAGAGCATATCTTGTTTCAAGATTACTAAGAGGAATATCTGGAAAACAGTGCTTGACATTTTTCTATCACATGTATGGAGCTGGGACTGGATTATTAAGTGTTTATCTAAAAAAGGAAGGGGATGATGAAGAGATTCCTTTGTGGAGGAGGACTGGGGAACAAAGCATCTCATGGCTAAGAGGACTGATAGAATATGAAAGTGATAGAAACTACCAGGTAAGAAAAACAAGAAAGGAGCAATCAAAGTGGAAAACTGAAATGAACTTATTCAAAAAATGAATTGCTTGCAAGTATTAAAATAGTTATTAATTCAAAATAATTTTTAAAAATATTTAAATGTTATTTCACATCATTTCTTGTCAGTAGTGGCAGAGTTAATTTAGATCACTTGTGCAATTTCATAGAATCATAGAATCTTAGAATTAACTGGGTTGGAAGAGACCTCCAAGATCATCAAGTCCAACCCTTGATCCAACCCTACTGTGATTACGAGATCATGGCACTCAGTGTCACATCCAGCCTCATCTTAAAAACCTCCAGGGACAGTGAATCCACCACCTCCCTGGGCAGGCCATTCCAATGCCTGATCACTCTCTCTGGAAAGAACTTCTTTCTGATATCCAACCTGAACCTCCCCTGGCAAAGCTTAAGCCCATGCCTTCTTGTCCTACTGCTGGTTGCCTGGGAGAAGAGACTGACCCCCACCTGGCTACAGCCTCCTGTCAGGTAGATGTAGAGAGTAATGAGATCTCCCCTGAGCCTTCTCTTCTCCAGACTAAACAACCCCAGCTCCCTCAGCCTCTCCTCATAGGACTGTGCTCCAGTCCCTTCACCAGCCTTGTTGCTCTTCTCTGGACCCGCTCCAGCACCTCAATGTCCTTCCTGAACTGAGGGGCCCAGAGCTGAACACAATACTCAAGGTGTGGCCTCACCAGTGCTGAGTACAGGGGAAGAATCACTTCCCTACTCTTGCTGGCCACACTGTTCCTGATCCAGGCCAGGATGCCATTGGCCTTCTTGACCACCTGGGCACACTGCTGGTGGCCATGTTTAGCTTCCTGTCAATCAGAACCCCCAGATCCCTTTCTGCCTGGCTGCTCTTTTCCTTTAGTTGTCTATAGCTCTATCTAGATTTGGCAGAGCCACTGAAGTATGATAAAAAAAATGTCAGCTTCTTGTAGGGTGGTCTTTCTAAGGTGGCACCAAAGACAAGGGATGATGCAAATCCAGAGCTCTTTGGTTTCAACTTCAGTATTGCCAGAAACAAAGCCTGGTTCAGTTTCTCTGTGAAAAAGGAAGCTGAAATTGCTAATGCCTAAAACAGCACTGGGCACAAAATTGTGCTAATCACCATCCACAGATGTGGAGTTTTTTTAATCATTTTCCTTTAAGAGCCTGAAAATTACTAAGGAAAGGAAAGGGAAGGAAAGGAAAGGGAAGGAAAAAGGAGAGGGAGACCATACTTGCTTACTTCAGCATAGCACACACTGAATTGCTCTGACCAGGGCAACCTATCCACTGATGAACTTTCTTTCCAAGAAGCAGGCTTTCAGGACACACTAGATCCTTGAATAGGTTGCATGCCTATCATTTTTCTTAGTCTGTCCACCCGTGGCATTCATGAAAAGCTGTGTCTTACCTTTACAGATTATTTTTGAGGTGATCCGTGGTGTTTCAATGAGAAGTGACACTGCTATTGATGATGTTCTGTTCCAGGCAGGACCCTGTTTAGGTAAGTTTAAATATACCTCGTAAGAGACATCTGGCAATTCACAGTGCTTGTTGTAATTAGATGGATGATACTTCTTCCCTTGACTTCCCATTGAATGGGTTTGAATTTAGTATTTAGTGACTGCTGGGTCAGTGCAGAATTTTCGCTTTCTAATGCAATGTGAGATCCTGCTTAGACTTGACTAGTAAAGTGGTTTTAACATTTTTAAAAAACCATATTGCAGTCCCATTTAAATCCAGCATGCTAATTACATTCTGCTTTATGCATTCTTATGTATGAATAAAATACAAATAATTATGGTATTTCCTCCTTTTTTGTATTCTAGAAGTGGAAGAAATTCAGTTCTCATCAGGATATCCTGACAGCTTAAATGAAATTGAGTATTAAATACAGTCTGCTGAAAGAAAGTGCATAGAAGATGTGTATGTGAGAAACTGCACAAACTGCCTATTTTAAAATATGTTTTAAGTAAATACTGGACTGGTTTGAATATGCACCAGTATATAGGAAGAACTTGGAGCACTCATGTTCCTCACCTTTGCAATGAAATTATTGACTCAGGGCTTCTTAGACCGTAATTTTTAAAAATATTTTTTCCTCTTTTGCATGAGGTATCAGTTATTGCATAAATCTTCCCATTTTGCACAGATCATTCATATAATTTTTTTTTAACCTTTCTGGTATATAAGTAAAAAGAGGAAAGTAAAGTTGCACAATTAAAATCCAATATTGTGTTATCTTAAATCTGCATTCAATGAATGTTTTGTGTTGGGGATAGAATGGATTTTTGTTATGAAAATTATAAATATTTTGAAATAAGAAAGAAAATAGTGCTAGCTACTAGTAATAGCCTAAAGGTTCAGTGCAATTATTCATGACGACGGATCTCTCTGGGAAACTTAATACTCTGCTGGCAATTTTTTGTGATACTGTATTATTTTACTATAACAAATATATTTGTCATCCTTGCCAATAGCAAACTCAGTTTTAGTATTCAGTATAATCCAGCATAAGCTGGATATATGAAATTAAACCCTTTGAAGCTACATGTTTTCTGGCATGCAAGTCTTGTTGTTTGGGGTATTTTTATTTGATCAGTTTGTACACTCACAGAGAAAGCACTTATACTTTACCCAGCCACACATGCGTGCATTTATATTAATAGGAAACTTAATTCACACATCTTGTTATTTTTTAAGTTTTCATGTATTTGTGTGTAAGGGTTTTTTTGAAATTATTATAACTTCCTAATAAAATGTAACTTTGAATATCACCTTATTGCTCTCTCTAGACTTCACACTAATCAGTGTAAGGAGAAAGAACTCAACCTAATAAAATAGCCTGAAGTCATTATTTTGAACTTTAGAGAATGAGATTCATCCTAGAATCCTTAAAGAGCTGGTGATGTCATTGCAAAACCTCTGTCAATGATTTTTGAGAGGTCTTGGGAATCTGGAGAGGTTCCAGCTGACTGGAAGCTGGCCAATTTTCAAGAAGGGCAAGAGGGAGGATCCTGTAAACTACAGGCCTGTCAGTCTTGCTTCAGTACCTGGTAAAGTTATGGAGAAGATTATTCTGGAAGGTATTGAAAAACACCTGAAAGCCAATGCGGTCACTGATCACTGCCAGCACAGCTTCATAAGAGGAAAGTCTGGCTTATCAAAACTCATTTAGTCTTACGACAAGGTAACCCATCTAGTTGATCAAGGGAAACCAGTTGATGTAATCATTTTGGATTTCAGTAAAGCTTTTGATACTGTCTCTCATGGGATCCTTCTGACTAAATGTTCACTTGGATAAACACATCATGTGGTGGGTGAGCAGTTGGTTCACAGGTTGAGCACAGAGGGTAACAGTGACTGGGGTAACATCAGACTGGTGACCTGTCACTAGTGGGGTTCTGCCGGGCTCCATCTCAGGCCCTGTGCTCAACATCTTTGTAAATGACTTGCATGCAGGACTGGAAGGGATACTAAGCAAGTTGGCAGGCAATACAAAACTGAGAGGAGCTGTTGACTACCTTGAAGGCAGGAAGGTCCTGTAGAGAGACCTTGACAAATTAGAGGACTGGGCAATCACCAACCATATGAAGTTCAACAAGGGAAAGTGCCACATTCTGCACCTGGGATGGGGCAATCCTGGATGTTTGTACAGACTGGGGAATGAGATGCTGATAAGCAGTTCCACGGAAAGGGACCTGGGGATCAACAGCAAGTTGGATATGAGTCCGCATTGCCTTGGCAGCCAGGAGGGCCAACTGTATCCTGGGAAGAATCAGGCAGAGCATCCCCAGCTGGTCAAGGGAGGTGATTGTCCTGCTCTGCTCTGCACTGGGGCAGCCTCACCTTGAATATTGTGGCAGTTTTGAAAACCACAATATAAGAAAGATACTAGGTTCTTAGAGAGTGTCCAAAGGAGGGCAACAAAGATGGTGAAGAGCCTTGAGGGAAAGCCATATGAGAAACAGCTGAGGTCACTTGGTGTGTTCAGCCTGGAGGAGACAGAGGGGAGACCTCATTGCAGTCTACAACTTCCTTTTGAGGGAAAGAGGAGGGGCAGGCACTGATCTCTTCTCTTTGGTGACCAGTGACAGAAGGTAATGGCCTGAAGTTGTGTCAGGGGAGGTTTAGGTTGGATATTAGAAAAAGGTTCTTCCCCCAGAGGATTTTGGGTGCTGGAACAGTCTCCCCAGAGAAGCACCAAGCCTGACAGAGTTCAAGAAGTATTCGTACAATACTCTCAGGCACGTGGTGTGACTCTTGGGGATGGTCCTGTGCAGGGCTAAGGGTTGGACTAAGGATGGTCTTTGTGGGTCCCTTCCAACTCTGCGTATTCTGTGATCCTATGAAATGTGTGGGTCCCATCACCTAAGAAAGCTGAGAGCAATCTGAAGTGCTGCAAGAAGCCATGTACTGAGTGGTAGGAGTTAATCTTACAGCCACCACACTCTGCTCCTTTCAGAACTAAGTATATACTTTTCTTAACAGCCTGTAAGGATCAACAGCACCTTTGATGACCTAGGTCCTTGCTTCTTTAGTAAACTTTCATTTTGGTGCCAAAACCAATTAAAGAGAATGTTCAGTTCAATACATTTAGCACCACAGAGATTGAAGCAGTTTATTGTTTCCTAGGGACTGAGGAAGAGCCAAAAGAAATTGACATGTTAACTTCCTGTCCTAGCTACCTACAGTCTCCCTTGTAAACTGCTTATGAACACATCAGTCTTGATATTATTCTGAAAATGAAAGCAAACAGAAACAATGGAATTTTTCCTATTAATCAATGCAGTTTTACATTTGTTCCATAAAGCGTATGCTTTGGTATCAACATTCATCTCAAATTATCTAAGCAGAAAACAAGTGAAAATGAAGTGGGTAAAATAATCAGGTTTGGTGGCTCTCCATACTTCTGATGGGTGTTTTCTGTAGATGAAATGAAGCATGAAGTATAACTACTAGATTCCTGTTCCTGAAGATTTATGCAGCTGTGCTTCACTCCATCAAAGTAACCAGATTTAGGCTGATAGATTAAAAACATAAGGAAAGTACTCTAACCTGCTGTCCATTGAGTGTTCTGTATGGACCTCACTGCCACAACAATTTCAGCAGTACCAATGATAGTACCATTTGTCCACGGGTGTGAGGTATTGTCCTGACTGAAAAAAAGAAAAAAAGTCTAAGTTCTTCCTTAAGTAGGAAACAATATTACCTTTCCACCACTTGTGCTGCAGGAAATAAAATAGAGGGGAATTTGAAAGGTGGCTTTCAATTACTTCAGTGCATGCTGAATATCAGTTTCATGGCTAGGCTTCGCAAATGAAGATTTGAGAGGGCCTCTACCCACGCTTGCTGCAAGCGCACTGATGGCTAAAACGGCCAATGCGAGATAAACAAGTCCAGTTGCAGAAGGTACAGCAGAAAGACTCCCCAGGTGATATCAACGAGAGGCGATTCTTTCTGCGTTGTCTTTTCTCCTCGAGAGTGATCCTGTATATGTTCTCAAAAGCAGCAGCAGCGTTATAGATGGTGTGTCTCCAGGCCTCCCGACTGGAGGCCAGGGTAGGCCAATGGTGGTGATCAATATGACCAAGGCTGAGGGATTGTTTCAGGCAGTCCTTGTATCTCCTCTTCGGGGCTCCTCTCTTGCGGCAGCCAATGGCAAGTTCTCCATAGAGCACGATCTTAGGGAGGCGGTGGTCCTGCATCCTGGAGATGTGCCCTGCCCAGCGCAGCTGAGTTCTCAGCAGCATGGCCTCAATGCTCGTGACTGCTGCCTGTTCAAGGACAGAAATGTTGGTCGCATAGTCAGTCCAGTGGATGTTTAGGATTGTACGGAGGCAGCGCTGATGGAAGCGTTCTAAGAGACGCAAGTGGTGCTGGTAAATGACCCAGGATTCAGATCCATATAAAAGAGTAGACAGTACAATGGCTCTGTAAACGCTGAACTTTGTACTTTTCTTCAGATGTTTGTTTTGCCACACTCTTTTATGGAGTTTACCAAAGGCTCTGTATGCCTTTGCTAACCTGTTGTCTATTTCTGCATCAATCTTACCGTCCGAGGAGATGATGCTTCCCAGGTAATTAAATTCCTGGACTGATTTGAGTGCTGTTTCACGAATGGTGATATGGGGATGATGGGAGACTTCCTGAGGTGCAGGCTGATACAAAACTTCTGTTTTCTTCAAGCTGACTTCCAGACCAAAAAGCTCAGCAGCCTCTGCAAAGCAGGATGTTAAACGCTGCAGAGCTACTTCTCTGTGGGCAACAAGGGCGGCATCATCAGCGTAAAGCAGCTCACGGACAAGATGATTTAAGGTCTTAGTGTGGGCCTTCAGTCGCCTCAGGTTGAATAGGCTCCCATCGGTAGGATATCGAGTGTAGACACCGTTTTCATCATCAAAGTCTGCTGTGGCCCTTTAAAGCATCATGCTGAAAAAGACTGTGAATAAAGTTGGTGCGAGAACGCAACCTTGCTTCACACCATTGGCTATTGGAAACAGCTCAGAAAGTGTGTCCCCATATCTGACTTGACCGTGCTGGTCCTCATGAAGTGAGATGATCATTTTGAGGAACTTGGGAGGACATCCTAAATGTTCCAAAATCTGCCATAGACCTTTTCTGCTCACAGTATCGAAAGCCTTGGTGAGATCAACAAAGGTAACATAGAGTTCTTTGTTCTGTTCCCTACACTTCTCTTGCAGTTGTCTGAGAACAAATACCATGTCTGTGGTACCTCTGTTGGCTCGGAAACCACACTGGCTTTCAGGTAGATCTTCTGCTATGGCAGGCATTAATCTGTTCAAAAGAATTCTTGCAAGGATTTTACCAGCAATGGAGAGCAGAGTAATACCTTGGTAATTTGAGCAGTCTGATTTATCTCTTTTCCTCTTGTACAAGGTGACGATGACAGCGTCACGAAGGTCTGAAGGCAGTTCACCTTGTTCCCAGCAGTGCACCACAAATTCGTGAAAATATCAGTTTATGGAAGAGGAAATTCACAGACTAGGAAGAGAATGACTACAAAACATTTGAAAACTAGGGAAAGTGCATTGAGATTTCTCTGCTAGCAAAGTTCAGTTTTATGGTAAGAGAAAAAACATTCAGTCAGCTCTGTCCAAATAGGAAACTCCCCACGCAGTTAATTTCTGGATCCAGTTATATTCACTATTTGTTCCTTTGTTCATTGCTGCAGTAGCTGTACAGGGACCCACCAGGGCATTAATGAAATCCCCCCTCACTCTTCTATGGACTGAACGAGCCCAGCTCCCACAGTCTCCACATAATGTTGCTTATGGCTTATGCAGAAGTGTTGGTGAACGGGGGGTTTAGAGCTTTGTGACAAGCCAAACTAGCCCAATCCGGTTCGGGGGCTCTGTGGACACCTCAGTAACAAGTTTGCGCAACTTCCATAGCCAGGGTGAAAAACAACAGCACATATAGAAGGCCACCAGGGGTCCCTACGGACCCCAAAACCCACAGCAAGGTGGAAACAACCTCATATATGAAAGATGGTGGAAAGTTCTTTAAACTAAACACTCCTCGAGGCTCTGCCCTCTCCTGCTGAGAGACGCCGGGCATCTGACAGGAGTATGTCACTCCTAGGAGCGTTTTTGAACGACGCGTATCCTCGCTGCAGGTTGTCTGGTCTCTGGACGAACGCGTGTAAACCCGTGTCACTTTTCCCGTTATTTATGAACAAGTGGAGCGAACACACCCCCCCCGCAGAGCAGATCCCCTCACACGCCGGCGGGCTGCTGCCCCCCCGCGGCCAACCACCGGCGCCGCGCGGCCCCGCCCGCCGCAACGCCCCGCCCGCCGCAGCGCCCCGCCCGCCGCAACGCCCCGCCCGCCGCAACGCCCCGCCCGCCGCAACGCCCCGCCCGCCGCAACGCCCCGTGACCCTTCAGCCAATGGGCGCCGGCACCGTGCTCTCCCCGCCAATGAAGAGCTCCAGAGCGATTTAGTCCCGCCCTCCCAGGCCATAAGAGCTTGGCGGGCGCGCGGGCCTGGCGTTAGGGCCGCAGGGCGGGTAGGGGCCGGGGTGGTGGCGGTTAAGATGGCGACTAAGATGGCGGCGGCCGGCGAGGGGCCGGCGCGGGAAAATGGCAGCGCGGGGGGGAGGGCTGCGAAGGGCGGTAAGGCACCCGCGCCCTTCGTCCTCGGCTCCATCGTTCGGATCTTCATGAAGAACTTCCTGTGAGTGAGTAAGTGAGTGAGTGAGTGAGTGAGTGACGGGCACTCTCCGCCAGCTCGAGGGTGTGCGGCTTCTGCCGCCCGTCCCTCTCCGAGGGCCCGCAGCCGCGGAGCGGGGTTACCGCGGGTGGCGGCGGCTGCAAGAGGGCCTGCATGGAGCGATGCTTTCCTTGCTAGGCGATACCCTGTTCGGAGCGTGGAGAGAACCTGCCGTGTGGGTTAACTGAGTGGAATCTCCTGCGACTGTGGTACAGCACGCAGATGGAGTTAAATATGATAGAACTGACTGAGCTCACTCAGTTTTGTCTTTTTTTACTTTTTTTTTAGTACATGAAATTATGCCCTAGTAAATTCAAGAGAAATTGTCATTAAGTTTCTGGATTTCGTTCTTTATAATCAGTAATTTTGAAGGAAGTTCTTGTGAGTACTCTGGCTGGTAGGAATCTGACTGTTTGACGGAGTTTTATTGAAATGTTGATTTTCGCTCTTGAGGTTTTCTTACAAAATGGTGTTTGGGGATTGAGTTTAGATTAGGTAATTTACGTTTTATTCAGTAAAATCATAACTTGTTTTTAAGAAAGTAATCATTTTTCGAGGAAATATGGTGTCTGTAAGATTCAAAAACTTACTGTGTTTTTCAGAATATATGATGCCTGTGAAGTATATCCAGGGCCCACCCTGAACTTGGTTGTAGGTGCTAATGGAACAGGGAAGTCAAGCATTGTTTGTGCCATCTGCCTGGGACTGGCTGGAAAACCTTCTTTCATAGGACGGGCTGATAAGGTAACTATGAGCTTTTGTAATTTCATGTTGAATCTGAATTTGGTCAAGAGCACTGTCCAGCAGAGGAAGGGAGGAAAGACCCTTAGTTGATTTTTTTTTTTATTTTCATAAAAGATAGGTGTCTGAATTAAAAAATAACCTATTCCAAAGGCAAAGAGTTTTACCAAAAGAGTTTTTTCTTTCTTAATTACTCATTGTCTTGGATGAATTATGAAATAAATTCCACTGCAACCTGATGGACTAGAGATTATGTTTGAAGATAGCTAAGCATCCATGGTGAGAGTAAGAAAATGCCACCTAATGTCTAAATAACATTTGATCAGAAGTAACAACTAAAGGAGAAATAGACAAAAAAGTCTATATTAAATTTTTGAGGAGATGGTATCTGTAGAAATAAAATATCATTAATGTGTCTGAGAATTTCTCTAAGAGCATGGAGGCACTGATCTTAGGTTTAAATAGAATTTGGATTGCTTTACTATATTTACTTTTTTTTTTTTTTTTTCTCCCAAGAGATCATATATTGACTTTGTAGTAGGAAGTTTGTATAGTGTAATTTTTAAATTTTGCAGTTGCTGTCATGAATATTCTTGTTGGATGCAATATATTTGAGTAGATCTCTGGAGCAGTGAGTCTGAGTGCCTAAGCGATCGTACATATTCTCGTTGCAGCTGAGCCATGAGCAAATGTAAATACAGATTTTGAGTTCATGGCAGTAATGTGTGTTGGTATTGGCTTTCTTTGATTGTTTTTATAGTATTAGAATTGGAATTCTATTGGTACAGAGATATGGCAGTGTCTTTTCATTTGTATTGCCTTTGTTCTCCTAATTTGTGAGATCTTCCTCTCTGTGTGTCTGCTGATTATAATTTGTTTGGTTTTGGAAGTTGAAGTTAATCAGGAATAGTTAACTTGTGGAGGAAGTTTGAATGGTACGGGTAGATGTGGAAGATAAGTGTGTTCCTGTATTTTCAGTTAATAGTTTAAAAAAAAAAACTAAACTTTTTTAACTGTACATTTTCAATAAAATATCCCATTGCATCAACTCTATTATACAAATGCATGTTTTTGTGAAACATTACATTTTAATACTATGCTGTTATTTTGCAATAACAATTTCAAAATTAATTTTCTAGGTTGGTCTCTTTGTAAAGCAGGGATGCACAAGAGGTTTAGTGGAAATTGAACTGTAAGTACTAAAACTGTATTTCCTCATGCACTTTTAATTAGATCATTTCTCCGCACAGTCTTTCACAAAGCTGTGTAAGAAAATCAATATACAGAGGTCTGACTTTAAGCTGATGCGTTTTTCCATTTTTATTCCCCCCCCCCCGACTTCAAAATTTTAAGGTTAAATAATTACCACAGAAGAAGTAAACAGTGATGGCTGCTCTTAAGCTCACGTTCTGGAGCTTTTCACCTTGTCTTTGTGTAGAAAAGAATGTATAGATAAATACTGTTGTATATGGTGTGCTTAGGTTTTGATGACATTAAAGGTTCAGATATTTCAAATACAGTCAGCATTGCTATCATTATGTAGAGGTTGGAATTTTTTTGTTAAATTGAAAAAAGTCAAACTCGAAATTTTGAAACAGGTTGTTCTGCCTTCACTTTCTTATACTGATACTGGTAGTATGAGGGACTCTCCTACGTTCATACCAAAAACATTACATACTGACACAGAAGAAGTAAAAGATCTGACTCATTCTGGCTAATGCAGTCTTCTATGTAAGCTTTTGCAAAACTGACCAAGTCAAAATCATTTGGACTTACTCTGTAAAATTTATAACCTATGCTATAGGGCCATATTACATGCTTCCTTGCTTTGCTGTGGATGCAGTGGCACAGGTGATTTTAATAAGCCTTAACCTAGTCTGTTCGCCTGAACGAAATGGAGGATAATCAGCTGATTCATAACCTGTGTTAACAATTGGCCACCCTGATCAGATTGCATAAAAAAAAAATTGTATTAAGGAAAAAAATACTGGAGCAGGCCTTTGAACAAGACCTTTCCACTTTTGTTCTTGTGGGAGTGAACAAAGACATTCTTTGGAGACTGGCCAAGCAGTGGGTCGGGAGGTGGGATGTCTTTCAAGTAGATGGTGTTATTTCAACATCAATACATCCTGATGATACCTGAATGTCTGAAAAGAGTCTTGCAGTGTGAAGACTTAGCATTTTTACTCTAGTGGTTGCAATACAGTTGAGTCCTTTATGTAATTGGTAGGAAATACTAAAATACAACATTTAGAGTGAAAGACCAATGATGCAGAAGATGGCGTTTTGACAGGAATTGAAAAATTTGAATTCTGTAGGCACGTACTGCACTGTTTGAATTTGGCCCTTGAATTATAATTAAGATCAAGTTATAGTAGTAAGAGTCTTTAATTTGATAAAAGAAAAGGAGCATGGCTTTCTATGTCTCTTGAGGGAAGTCTGATAAAATAAGGTAAGGGAGGAAAGAATCAAGAAGTAGACTTATATCCCTATGGCACTTAATCCAAAAGCTGGCAGCAGATTCATACTCACTTTACATTCACCTGTGTTCTTAAGTCTCCTGAGATATGTGGCCACTGAACTTTTACAAGCCTGTGTTCTCCAGCTTTAACAATATGCTTAACGGGCGCTAGACAATTTCTAAATCAAAATTATAACCAAAATTGGACGTACCTCATTGCTTATTTGTTATTGGTGCATCTTAAACAGACTAAACTTGTGAAAAGAAGTATTGAATTAGAGAACTAAATGGACAATTAATGCGTTTTTACTGGTTTTTAAAAGCAGGAAATGAAAATTAGTATTTTTGTGCTGTATGATACTGTTTTTATTCCCGGGTGAAATATATGTGCACATTTTATTGATGTAGTTCTGTACACTAATGCTTTCTTTTAAAGCCTTACTGCTGGTGTGCACCTCCTTCATACCAATTTTTAACCTTACTAAATATCATACAAAAAAATTGCGTTTTCATAGAAACTGTTCACATCTGCAACAACTTCTGAACGTTTCCTACCTTCAGCATGAGAGTCTCATTTATATAAATTACTTCCTCTGAGTTAAGATTTGCAGTTGTTCTGGGATGTTTTCCGTATAAGTTTAATTCATCACTGAACGAAGAAATGAGAATCTGGTGCTACTATGCAGTTATTTATATTAAGTATTTAGCTGTCTAAAAATTCTAATAATACTTTGACACTTGATAAACTTCATATATTCTCAAAAGTGTAAGCACTTATTTTTATTAATCAGGTTTAAGCCACCAGGCAATGTTATTATCACCCGTGAGATTCAAGTGGCGAACAACACGTCGTTGTGGTTTATCAACAGAAAGCCATCAACCTTGAAAACAGTAGAAGAGCACATTGCAGCTTTAAACATCCAGGTGGACAATCTGTGCCATTTTCTTCCTCAGGTATGGATGAATCAGATCAGCTCCCCTGCAAGGCCTAGTCAGCTGACCAGAGGGTGGAGCCAAGCTCATTTCCTCCAGATTTAAACTGCTCCTGGTAGCATGATGAGCAGGAGTGGGCAAACGGGCCATGGCACAGCAGTTTGCACAGGCAGGGTGAGCGGGAAGGGCACAGCCACCCTCCCAGCTCTCTCTGGTGGATGTGAGGTGGGTGTGTGGCTGTGCATATTTTTCAGGTTGTTTTTTTTTCCCTCAACTCAACCCAGCAATGGTTTCCAAATGAGCAAAAGCCATTGCTGCTGCTATCAGGAGGAGTGTTCTAACCCAGACAGAACCCCTCTAGAAGGACGCAGCTGTTCAGGTCACCACCTGTACGGAGTGTCTGAGCCTGGTGTTAGTACCAGAGGACAGTGTGAGAGATGCCTGCATACGATGTGAGCAGGTAAATGATTTGCTGTGCCTAATGGAGAGCTCAAGGAAGAAGTGGAGAGGCTAAGGAATATTAGGGAAAGTGAAAGGGAAATAGGCTGGTGGTCCTTTCAACCCTAAAAGAAGTCCAGCAGGAGATGGTGAAGCCCTGCCTCTCCTGCCATCAGGCAGATGGAGCAAACCAAGTAGATGGGGGGGGAATGGAAACAAGTTCCTGATAGAAGAGGTAAAAGAATCCCTTCTCAACCCCCATCATCTCCCCGGGTGTCATTAGAGAACAGATATGAGGACCTGGACCCAGAGAGTCAGGCAGAGGGCAGTCAAGAAGAGGATCTGTCTAGAGGGGCTCCTGTTTGCACTCTGTCTAGCAGATAGGTTACAGCCACAGCTCTAAAGAAAAAAAGAAGGGTAATTGTAGAAGGCAGATCCCTTCTGAGTGGAACTGAAGGCCCTATATGCTGACCAGACCCATCACACAGGGAAGTCTGCTGCCTTCCTGGGGCCTGGGTCAGGGATATTAGTAGAGACTCCCTGAGCTAATCCGGCCCTCTGATTATCCATTGCTGGTGGTCCAGGCTGACAGTGATGACATTATTGAAAGAGGTACCAGACTAACTAAAAAGGACTTCAAGGCACTGGATCACTTAGTTAATGGAACAGGAGCACAGATAGTGTTCGTCTCAGTTCCTGCAGTAGCATGGATGAAGGAGGAGAGGAGTAGGAAAGCCCATCTTATCAATAGATGGCTTAAAGATTGGTGCCACTGGCAGAATTTAGCTTTTTTTGACTGGGGGAAAATTCTATGGTACCTAGCCTGCTAGAGTTGGATGAGCATCATCTATCTAGCAAGGGCAAAAGGGCTCTAGCCCATAAGTTGTTAGGGCTGATCAGGAGGGCTTTAAACTAGGTTTGAAGGAGGAAGGGGTTGAAACTGGGTTTCTAAGGGTGGAAAGCCAGAGTGGTATCAGCAGCCCAGCTGAAGTGCATGCACCAATGCACGCAGTATGGGTGACAAACAGGAGGAGCTGGAAGCCATCGTGCAGCAGGAAAGCTGTGAGGTCATCACCATCACAGAAACGTGGTGGGATGACTCACATGACTGGAGTGCTAATATGGATGGCTGCAAGCTCTTCAGAAGGTTTGGGCAGGGTAGGAGAGGTGGAGGGGTGGCTTTATATGTTAGAGACTCTGTTGACTCTGTGGAACTTGAAGTCAGTAATGATAAGGTTGAGGGCCTGTGGATCACAATCAGGGGGAAGGCCAATGAGGCTGACGTCCTGGTGGGAGTCTGTTATGGACCATCCAATCAGGATGAAGAGGGTGATGAATTATTTTACAGGCAACTGGCAAATGTCTCAAATTACCAGTTTAGGTTAGGACTTCTGGCATACTCTGCTAACATAACTTTATATTCAAAACAGTTTTTTCTCTTCAGTACATAAATGTCAGTTCAGTGATTAATACTGTGTTGATGGGGTTTATTTGTTCTCTGACACCATAACAGCAAGCACACCTTTTGCTTCAGTCTTGGTTTTGAGGTGTTCTTTTCTTCTACCCTTATACAATAACAATACTTCCTGATAGCCTTGGCTGCCACCTTTAATATTCGTTTCTACATGGCTTAACTTTTGAGTTAGTCATAGCATTCCTACTGGAAAGGTGTAGCTTGAGCAGCCTGAGAACAAATGTTTAGGGGAGCTGGGTTGCTACTCTGAGATGATAATGAACTGTGCCAGAGCTATCTGGCATGGAACTGTAAGGGAGGTAATGTTCATAAGAAGTAGGTTGCAGGATATAAATCCAGTATTACTGTATTGCACTGTTTTAGCTAATCCTGTATTTTTGTAACTTTTCTCTCATTTTGTAGGACAGAGTTGGAGAATTTGCAAAACTGAGTAAGACTGAATTGCTTGAAGCCACTGAAAAATCGATTGGTTCTCGAGAAATGTACCAGTTACACTGCGAACTGAAAAGCTTCCGAGAAAGGGAAAGAGAATTGGAGGTAAATACGCACTCTGTAGAGACAGAACAGTGACTGGAGGGAAATTATCATAATACAGCTTAATATGACATCTTACAGAATTAGAAAGTGATATTTATTTCCAAAGTGTATAAGTCGATTTTACCAAATAATGCTCATCTTGTCTCAGAATTCTTTTGGTCTGACACTCACATACTTTTAAGTACAAGAACATGTGTGCAAGTGATCTGGACACAGAGAACAAGGGATGGCTGTTGTCAAATACTTACCTCTTTGGAATTCTTGACTGGCAACAACTTTTCTGGACAGATCCTTTTATGTCTTGTCATCAGTTGTTACAGGATGGTCCTTTGCTTTAATCTTGAACTTCTGTAGAAAGGAACAGTGTCTTTTCTTAGCCATACAGGCCATTCTTTTAATCCTTTGTTCTGCTGTACTTTTTTGTGCTTCGACTCATGCATTTTCACTCAGATGTTACACTCAACTGCTAACCTTGCTATTTCTGTTGCCAATTTCTATATGGTCTTTTAAAAGCATTTTTGCTAGTAGTATTTATCTAAACTAGTTAGATGTTTGATGTTTAAAAACATATGGATTAATGAAGGCTTGAGCTTCAGGGATTAATTTCCTTAGCAAATTTAAAAAAACCCAACATGAACTTTCTTCAGAATAGGATTTGTGTTTAAATTAGATTTATTTTCACAGAAGGTATGTGCTTATCATGGTTTAGGAACAGTTCTCCTCAATTTAGTGGCCCCACTGAGACTCTCCAAACTGTGCTGCTGCTCGCTCGTTCCCCCCTCCTCTTCCCCATGCAGGTGGCTGGAGAGAATTGGAGGCACAATAGGTAAAGATCAGGGGTCGCGATGAGAAGAAGTTGCTGGAAACAGCAAAGAGATAAAATGAGCAGTAACAGCACGGATATTAATAACGAAAGTGTACAAAATAGAAAGTGATTCACATGCAAAAATGCTCACCATGGGGCTTGACCTGACCACAGCTGGCTCAGAACCAGCAGCCACCCAACTGCTCCCGCTGGCTCAGAGCCGGTGCTAGGCTTAGCTCCGCCAGAAGGAAGCCCTTCTGCCTTGGAAGACACAAGACAACTATTCTGAGCTGGGTTGTTCCCCTGTAGTTGCTGCTGTACTGAAATGTTCCCTCTAGTGTTAAATTTCTGTTTTAACATACAGGTGAGATGTTTCTGAGAAATGTTTTCACCAACTAGATGCTTACATTGCAGCACTTGTGCAGAGAAAAAACTAACTCATTGGAGAAAATGAAACAGAGCGTTGAACGATACAAGCAAGACGTTGAAAGATACCTAAAGCACAAGAGCCACATAGACTTAATAGAGATGCTTGAGAGGAAAAGGCCTTGGGTGGTAAGTTTTTTTATTTTCATTTTCAGTGTTTTTCTTGCCTAACCTATTTTTTGTAGTATTCCAAAATTGGGACTGGGCCAAAAGTTTGTTTAAAAGAAGTTTGACCAGAATAGCTTGAATATTGTTACAATTGTTTAATGCAGACAGCAAGTTGGGTCTTGAAATACTGTTCTTGGCCTGACTGTGATCAGATGTTTGCTTACATATCTAGCTGGACTGAAGAAGTTACTTCGGAAGTAATTTAAGTAGTTATTGCCCCTTTAGGAAAGCCATCAATACAGGCCAGGAGTAGTATTTTATTGCATGCACACAGTACTTGTTTAATTCACGTGCTAGCCAGTTCTACTTGCTTCTTCCTGCTGTATTTTTTTTTCCATATTTTTTGCTAGGGTTTTTATTTTTACAGATTACATTCTCCCTTAATTTTTTAGTTGAGGCTTAGTGTGCATGACATACATGACAGTGCATTTAAGTTGCCAATTTCAAAAATATTAGCATTTGGACAGATAGAAATTTGAAAACAAATTTAAAAGAGCCTAGAATCAAGAACAGGTTTTTTACACAAAGCAAAGTCCTTCTGAACATCACTTTGATAATTGTAGTTTAGTGTTGAATGGTTGGCCAGATTAAATTATTCTAAACAGTTCAAACTGATGTGGATTTCAGTTTACTGAAATGTTTGTCTCATTGGCAAGCTTTATAGAGTTACAGAACTTTAAGAAAACTTGCTTATACTATTTGTGGAGGATGCGGAAAGCTTTTTAAGTTATTTTGTTGCAATTTTGCATATAACAAATCTTCACGTGGCTATATATAAAGAACTACACAACCTTTGCGTCTTGAGCAGCTGGGTTCAAGGGATATACCATCACTGCCTTAGTCTTATGACTAATAGCACAGAGGAGTAGCAGGGATGGTGATAGGTGCTAAGGAAGTAGGGTGTACATTCTGTGATGTCAGCACGTGCTGAATAATGCAAAGTTTTCTTACTGCAGATGCATTAGCCTGGCTGAGTTAACAAGAGAGTTGTTTTATTAGGAGGGATGTAGGTGTTGCATAGTTGATTGATACTGGTTGTTCTCTAAGATATTTGTATAGACAGGACTCTGAAGGCTGGTTGTAAAATGGGGGAACTAAAATAAGAAATTTTGTCTGCTGTCAGTTAAATTGCCTTCCATAAGTTTGAGAACATTACTGCTAGTTACATGTTTCTTAAGCAAATTTAGTGAAACTCCTTCACACCTTACTCTCAGTGCTGTCCTCTAGATAGTTTGCATTGCTCAGTACGTTAAATGCTTTTGGTGGGTGTATTTAGATGAGATAAATTCAACTTTTTGGCCACTGAATCTGTAGAAAGAACAGTGTGTTTTGACACCTTTGTGAGACCCTAGTTTATAATACAGTCTCAGTAGTGTGTATTAGAATGTTTAGTAGAAGTTACTTCGTAATGCATAAACTACAGTTGAAATCAAAAGTCATCATCAACATAATTATTTTACTAGGTAAAGGATATTTGAACTATGTACTGCATCAAAATTTCATGTTCTGTTGTCATTTTGTGGTTTATCCAATTGTGATAGAACTCTTGGTATTCTCCTACATTGCAAAATATCAAGCTCTCTAAAAGAAGAAATACATTGTCTTAAAAGTGCGTGTTTCTTTGTTGTCTGACCCAGCACGGTGTAGTCCTAAGAATAAATGTTATTGGTGTCTTCAAATTGGGTTTACCAAAGTTGAGAGTAGTATGGGAGTTTATTATTCCTTTAGGGAGTGTTTTCTCTCCTCCATCCTCCCAAAAAGGGAGGTTTCTACTTGCAGACCGAACACACCTAGCTGTTTAGATTTACGTCTGTAAGAAAACAGAAGCTATAGGTGAGCCCCCCAGTCAGCTTAAGGCAGATGTATAAACTTTGCGTTGTGTTACGGAATAGGAAGACAGGCAGCCTGAAAACATGTTAACTGAAATAGGACATTAGCAAATCTTATGATCCTAATGGAAGAGGGGGTGTCTAATGCTGAATTTGTTTTATGTTCTGACCGCTGTCAAAGTGCATTTTTGGTCTGAAGACTCTACTGCTCTTCACTTGAGCAACATGTTTCTAATCAAGCATTTTTCTCTAGACCGTGCCAACTGGTTCTCTATGTTGAGAATTATGGGCCATTTTTATGAATGTCTGACTAGTAAGCTTTTGAACATCTACTTCAAATTGCATAGAATGGACCACAGGAGTACAACATTAAAGGATTTAGGGGATGCTTTATGTTCTTGTGTGTACCTTACTGGGGCTTGCATCAAGTGATGGTGTCATCTACAGTCATTGCTGCAGGGGCTACAGGGCTATGTTTGACATGGATAATCCTTCTTTTATAAAGCCTTAGAGAAAAGGGGTTTCTTACCCTTCTCCAAGCTTAAAGTTAAGGCTGTGTGGTGTACCATAAGGAATACTGGTTTAAGGTAGTTTAATGGCAGGAAGTGCTGTTCTGCCTGCTGCTGTAAATGTCGGAAACACATTTTGAAAATGTGTTTTGACTAAGCCATGTCCATTCTTTTCCTCTGACATTTACGTTCTTTCCTCTGACATTTACAATTAAGAAAAATACTGTTCTCTGATTAAGATGCAAATCTCTTGGGGGTGCTGAAGTGCTTTAAAAGTTTTGCAGATCTTTAGCAGGGTACATAATTACAAGGATCGCAGTTATTTGCTTAAAGATTATTGAAATATAGAGGTCTTGTGAAAGTCAGGTTTTCTTAAGGGATAAAGGGATCTACTGTATAAAAGCGGTGTCATGACAACTTCTAGGGAAACTTGTCTGTGCTTTGTGTCTGAAGAAGTGAAGTGTAATTGTATGTGTGTGCATTTGCTTTGACCTTGAAACATAATAACTTCTTTAGAGCAGAGCTAAATTTTAAGCTTTTCTTTCAGCCTAGTGAAAGTATGATCGCTTTACCTCTGTAACTTTGTAAGAGTGGCTACTGATCGTACTCCACATCCCTTACAGCAGCTTTCTTCAAGTAATTTTTGAATTTATGAAAAAGGTGCTATGAAGAAAGACCTTGGATTTTATAACCTAGATTGATGTATTTGTGATTAATCAGGGTAATTCATTAACTACGAAAACGTAGTAGGAGGCAAAAGCGAGTTAGCTGTTACAGGTAGAGCTTCCAGGCTGTCTTTATCTGTTATTATTTTAGTGCTCCATGACTTGAAATAAGCTAGGCATGTGCTCTAAATCAGGGGCTTTCTTTAATGTATACAAAATCCAACAGCACTCCCTTCCTCACTCCTGCTGCATACATCAGTCTCCTCCTCCCTCTTGTCCTCTGAGCATCTTTTTTCCTCACAAACCCTTAACAGTCATGGAGCAGTAATGTTATTTTGTTTCTTTGTTTGTTTGGGGTTTTTTTCCATCCTTTTTTTTCCTCCAGACCATAACACATAAAGAAAATCACTGAAAATGACTCAGTTTTAACTGCTTTCTCCCCAAAATTCCTACCTTCTTGAAGTGGAAATTCTTCTCTACTTAAACTTCCTAGATAGTTACTTCTTTGATATTTGTGATGTATGGTGGAGTTTTTTGTTTGTTTTCCAAAGTTCTGTTCTACTCTGTCCCCTTGGTTTAGTTCAGCAGGGTTATGTGTGTTACTAGGCCTGATGGTCTGTCCAGCTCCTTTTCTTTCTCCTGAAGTTGTCTGTGGTTATTTGCTCCTTAGCTTGAGGACTTCTGCTTAATTAGTCTCAAATTATGGACAGAAGGGGCTAAGGAATTACTTTTCCACACCGATCCCAGATGGACTTAGAGGCAAGGTAATTGCAGACAAATTGGTTGTTTCTTCTGCTACTTGAATTGCATATTTTTTAAGAACCATTAAATGTGTGTGCTTGTTCACTGAATGATCCCTACAATTCCTAGTCATTGTGACTAGCAGCAGAAGGATTACTTAAGTAGTTGTTCTAATACTAGTTTCTGAAAGAGGTCTTTCTTCTAAAACTCATGAATAATTAAATAAAATATTAGGGCAGTATAAAATACTGGAGTAAAAGACAGAAGTCTTTAATTATTTTACTTTCAACTCCTCCAAGGAATATGAAAGTGTTCGAATGCAGTATATGGAAGTGAAACAAAGCAGAAACAAAGCCAAGAAGGACCTGAAGGTTCTGAAAGAAAGACAGTTCCCAAGGGCAAAGAAAATCGAAGAAGCTGAACAAAATTTGAACAGTCTGGATATTAAAACAAGAGATAATGTAGGTATTGAAATTCTTTGTTAACGTGTTGTATTTCAGGTGTTCTCTCTTCGGCTTTGTGAAATGCCAAGTAATAACTGCTTGTTTTCTCATGTGTCATAATGATGTATTTCAGAAGAAAGTTTTCTGAAGCACCTGTGCCATGGATTCTTGTTGCCTTCATATCTCTGTTCTAGGCATACATTCCTTGGTAAATATTCAGAAGCAACTCTGAAAGTCTGCTCTTGGTTTTGTAGAAGCAAATTTTATAATTCTTTTCACAGAATCTTCAAAATCTTCAGGGATACAAGGTTAACAGTTTCCACAAGTTAGGTATCCCTGTTGAATTAGATGCTTATTTTCATCTGTGGTTTGGGTTTGTGGATGCTCTTACCTTCTTAAAATGTAGCCAGTTTGGGTAGTTAATTTAAGCTAAATTACAACTTTTCTGGCCTAAAAGCATCTCTTTAATATTGAATGGTGTTCCGTGAGGAGACAGTAATCCTCCATTGGTTGTGAATATTTTTATGCATAAGGGAATTTACTGATAAACCTACCTACATGTTACAGCCTACTACCTGTTTTTTGGATAGCTGCTGTCAGGGTTTATGGAAAATTACTATTTTTGTATGAAAAATAGTACTGTAATTCTCTGCAGAGTTTTAACTACTGTGTACTATTGACTCTGCAGAAGTCGTATACATGAGCTGCGTGAGTTTTTAGTGGATAACTGAAGATAAATAATAACATGAGAATGTTCACTGCAGTGAGTTCTGTTTGAAGATAACTGATCAGATCAGAAGACTTTAATATGGAGACATGTGACATCTGTAGAGAACTGCTGCCTTGAAGCATCTTGTCAAATCAGGGTCTAAAACTTCAGTGGCATTTACTACTCTGTGAGCTACTGGACTATGCACATGGTTGCTTAAAAAAAAAAAAAAAGGGGCACTCTTGCCCCAAACAAAAAGCGGATCCAAAACCAAACCAGAAAGGACAAACAGACCCCACAGATTGTTGTTCACAGTGTTGCTGTTTTGTTGTGATACACACTGTACCAGACAGTATGATTTACGCAAGTACCTCTATTATGATTAGGAAAACCTTTTGCTAAATGTGGTCTCTGGATTTTTTGTACCGCATTACTACAGAAGTTTATTATACTGTGGTTCAGAATACTTAAATGTTTAAAGATGTTACAGTTTTATTTAAGTGGACTTTTTTTGCTGTGGCTGGGTTTTTTGTTTTGAAGGTTTTTGTTGTTGTTTAAAGTCTTGCTCTTCTTTAGAAGAAAGTTAACAGCTGGAAGTTGGAAATTACTTTTCATATGCGGTAACAGCCTTCATACTGGTGAACTGCTAAGCTTTGTTTTCTCTGTTTCATGTTATCCTGCTAGGTTTTACTCATCTTTGAATTTAATGAATGTTGGACTAATAAGTTTTCTTCAAACAGGAAAGAATTCTACTTAACCATTGTCACCACTGTTCTTGAAAGTGTTGGGATATAGTCATATAGAAGTTATCCTATGTAGATCTTTTATATTCTGTATGAGAAACCTAGAACAAAAGAGGGATCACTTTAGTTTTAACTTGCAGAGAGCTTGCTCGGCATAGGCTACTTTGTACGAAGTGGAAGAGAAACTGGGGAACGTACTGGCTGATTTATACTCGTGAATCAGCATATTTTTCTGCTCAATCTAAACTTGTGGAGTAAAGTTTTCACATACAGAATATTCACAAGGTTAACTGTATGCTGATGTGATGTTTAGTTTGGGCCCAGAAAATGGATTAGGTACAGTATTTGCAGTATTTCAGAAGCCAAAAGTGGAAAGCAGTATTAGAATATTGCAGTAAGTCTTCTATAATTTATTTACATCAAGTGCAATATTCTAGTACTACTTTCTAGTGATTGGTTACTATTTTGTAACCTGAAGTAGTAGATCTATGGCTGAATGGTTCTGAACATGCCATTCTAAATTCTTCACAAATTGCTGAAATTACAGATTTAGTTACGGATATAATTACACATATAGTTAAAAATAATTAAAAAATGCAAATTACTTTGTCGGTAGTAAAATGTGGAATAAATGCTTAGTTATGTTATACAGAATGTTGCTTAAAATATGACTGCTTGTCACAAGTATAACTGAATTTATGACTACAATTTAAATACCTTTCTGTATGCAGACTACTAAAATCATGGAGATTTCCCAGAAAATTAAACAGAAGCAAGATGCTTTGGAGATGAAAGTAAAAAAGGTAAAAGTTTTGATATTTGTGACTTTCTTTGGTATTTCTCTCGGGTTTTTTTGTTTGCTCTTCTGTTAGCAGAGAGGCAAATTTCCATGAAGGTGCTGCAAGTGCTTGCACGCTTCACTTCTTCAGTCCACAAGGAATCTTTAAAACTCCTGTTAGTCAAACAGGTATTACTAAGGGACATGCGTATTCTACATAAAATGAGTTGCCTTGGTGCAATGAATTTAGGAATAGACAATATGCATATATAAATATATGTATATGCACACACTGTATATGACAGACTTTCCTTTAAAAGCTACAGTCTCTGTAGTGATGCCTTCAGCATTATGTATGCCCTCATTCCCTCTATGTGAGAGGTGAGATTGTTGCTTCTGATAAGTATATACATCCAGCATCTTGTTAAAAGAAAATGCAGAGGTATAAACCAGTGCTAGAGCTTAATCTAAGAACTTGGTCAAGAAATGCATTAAGTAAAATGTGTAAGTATGCAGAGTCAAAATTTCCAAGTTGTGTTTGTGCTGTAGGTTTTATTTAATCACAGACTAACTGTTCAATGTGTTAAAGAATATGTTAAGCTTTAGGCTTCTGCTTTGGTGAAAATGAAGGAACTTCAACAATTGTTTTAAAGGCCTAATTGTATTTTTGCTTATCTACTTCACCTGTCATAGTACTATTGGAATTGTAACAGACGCTTAGGGGTTTAGTGCATGGTTACATCAGCATTTAATACCAGCTGCACAGGTATCCTAGGTATTTATGTATATATATCTGTAGACTATATACTAGTTCTATACTAAACTCCTTTCTTATTGAAAATGCTCAAAATTTTTAGATTGAAGAAATTAAGCAAGCACTGAGAATGAAAAAAGATGAAGAAATGGACAGACAGAGCAAAATATGCAAAACTCAGGAGATCATAGAGGCATGGAAGAATGAGCTGAATGCAATGGCAGTATGTGAGAATCTTCAGCCACAAATTGATGCTGTTAATAATGAGCTGAAAAAAATACAAGAAGAAAGGACAAATATCGATAATGATGTCAGTGATCTAAGAGCAGAGAAAAGGAATCAAGAAAGAGAACAGAAAAGTAAGTTACTTGAGTTTTTGTTTGTTGCTTTATTTTACTGTTTTAATGACCATACAGAATCTGCTTTTCCCCCGCTAGTGAAATGATTTCAGGTGTCTACCTCAAGCATATGTCATAGTTGGCATATGTATATAGCAGTCCTCTCTTCTATTTTATTAAAAATAACAGATAACACTTTCAAAATAGAATGAGAAGATTCGAAAGAAACGCTTGACCTTAAAATGATTCCTCAAAAAAATGAATATTTCTGATCTCAGGTAAGGGGACTCCTTTTAGGATTTTTTTGTTTACTAAAGGAAGGTATGTAGTTAGTAGGATGCAAAAATAAAAGCAGTTTTTACAATTATCTCTTTAGTAAATGGAGATATATGTTTATCTCTGTATTAGCTACTGATGGAGAATTTGTCCTTTCTAGATGAACTACAGAAAGCTTGTTTAGCCTAGGATTTATGTTAACTTCTTTCTGAGAAACAAAATTCAAAAATTAAAGCTTGTCAGGTAGGAGATGTTGGATATATTCCTCAGTGAATTTAGCTCATTTGCACATACCGGTATATCTGGCAGTTAGCTTGCCATAGAATCCAAGAAGAAACTGAGGTACAGTGAGTCCAAGAGATCTCAGGAGGGAGACACAACGTATTTTCTCTTGAGCAGTACAGAAACTGTTTGATCTGTTTCTGCTGACTAGCACACACAGTCTGTCATACATTTTGTTTTTTGCAAGCATGAAATAGCACACAGGTATTCATGTTACTAGTCCCACTGCCTCTTTTCTCTTGGGATGCTTTGTTTTATCACTGTATTTAAAAAACAAAGTCTTGAAGAAACACACTTTTAGGGTGAAATGGCTGTACTTTAATGTGCTACCACATTTTGTTATTCTTAAAGCTTTAGCTTTATTTTACTCTTTAAGCCTTACTAGTTCTTAAGATTTCTTTAAACAGCGTCTCAATTCTGGAAAGAGAAATGTAGTTCTTAGCATTTACTAACAACCTTCTTTTTGGAGTAGTGTAGTCAGTAAATACTGGAAAATGCTAGTTATAGTGTGTACTTGCTATGGACTCTGCTTAAGAAACTATCTTAAATTACAGGAATAATGGATCACCTTGGACAACTTAATAATATAATGAAAATGAAGGAGGAGAACCTTAAAGGGAGATTCCCAGACACATACTCTGCTCTTATGTGGCTAAGAAAGAACAAGGACAAGTTTAAAAAAAACGTTTATGAACCCATGATGCTTGAAGTAAGAAAATTTACTTGTGTATCACTCTGACTGGTTAATGGTTAGATTATTTTATGTGTTGCAAGACTTAGAGAATGACTTTAAAAACTTTTAAGACACACCTTGGAATGTCCTGCCAAGTACATGCGGGATACATTAACATGGTGGACTATTTGTAATTATAATTCTGTAGGTAATACTGTAGTTCTTAACTTTGATTGAGATAGTATAGTTCCTTTGCTTCTCAAGAAAGTGTCTATTGCTGCTTTCCTCTAAGGGGCATCCACTTATTTAGACTTCAGTAGCTCTTACTTGCTGCTTTGAAAAGCAGTGGTATTGGCATTGAATATCTCCTGTTATAGCACAACCTGCTCGGCTATGGTTACACATCTGTGGTCCCCAGGTATCTTTCTGGTTTGCTTTACACAGCCAGCTACAGACAGAAACATGTGACCTATCCCTAGTTGTGGTTTGGTTTGACAGATGCTGTACTCGCTAGGAGTAGCAGGGATACATTTTCAAAGAGGATATAGATTTTTTTTGTGTGTTTATTAGTCCATCATTATCCCAGCATCTTGCTATATATGCCCCATGTAATATGATGAGGATGAAGATCTCCAGTGCACTTCTCGTCAGAATTGCAAGCTTTTTTAATAGTGTATTGCTACAATTTAAATAAGTATGTTAGCATATTTGTATATCAGTTCTTTTATTTTGTCCATCACTAGGGCTGTTCAAAATTACTTTTGTTTAGTACAGAGTCCCAAGTATTTCCTGTTATTACCAGAATTTCAAATCTTCCTGGAAGACCACATCAAGTTATTTTTACAAACACTTTGATAGGGTGCCTTTGGTTTTACTTTAAGGCCACATTACACTCTGTAACATCCATTGATGTCTAAATTTTTCTTTGTGTTGTGGTTCAGCCCCAGCCAGCACAAAGCCTCAGGCAGTAGCTGCTCACTCATTCTCGTCCCCCCCAGCAGGACCAGGGAAGGAATCAGAAGGGTAAAAGCCTAAAGACTCAAGGGTTGAGATGAAGATAGTTTAATAAAGAAACCAAAAGGTGAAGTGAAATAGAGATAATTCACTGCCTCCTGTGGTCAGGCAGGTGTTCAGTCTTCAGGAGAGCGGGTCCCATCACTTGTCCTTGTTAGCCAGGACACCAAGTCACCATTACAAGGTTAATTTCTTGCAATAGCTGAGAGGAGGTGTGGCTAAGGGGCCAGACCCTAATGTTGTTGATCCCACCTTATATCATAGAATCCAAGGGTGTGGGTAAAAGGGACTCTTGCTGCTTCTGAGAGGAAGGGTGTCCCTTTCTGGTCAGGAGGAAGTGTGGTGGGGAAGAACCAGTCAGTATTTGTTGCGAGCTTTTGGTGTAAATAGTGTCTTATGCTTTTTGTAATTAGTATTGGGGGTGTTACTGTTCATTTTCTTATCTCATTACTGTTCACATAAATTATTCTTTTCTCAACCTCTAATTTTCAACTTTTGTACATCCAGTTCTCAATTCCATCCTGTAGGAGCTGGGAAGGGAAGGGAAAGTGGGAAGTGAGTGGCAGCATGGTTTTAGTGGGACTACTAAATTGGAGAATACTGTTTGTAAACCCAACACTTGGGAAGACAAAACACCATTTCTCCAAATGCCCCCCTCCCCTTCTCCTTCTTTCGCCTACTTTTTATACTTTGTGTGCTGTCATATGGTATGGAACAACCTATTGGTCAGTCCAGGTCAGCTGTCCTGGCCATATCTCCTCCCAGTCTCCCAATGCGCTTTCCTTGCCAGTGTGGCAGTATGAAGAGCAGAAAAGGCGTTGGCTCTGTGTAAGCCCTGCTCAGCAATAACAAAAATGTCTCAGTATTATGAACCCTGTGTTCAGCATAAATCCAAAACGCAGCCCCATACTAGCCACTGTGAAGAAAACTAACTTTACCCCAAACAAAACCACCACATGTGGTATATAAGTTAGTTTCATGTACTTAAAAATTCTAGCTTTCGAATTGCTGTTAACTGTACCCAGCCTTTGGCTGACTTGATGTTATTAGATTGCCTAGGTCTGTCTAATTTTGCCTTTGCATGTTATGTAAAGTGACATAATGTCTAATTACTAGTGAGAATTAACTGAAAAATACATTAATATTTCAGATATGACAAGCTTCATCCATTGAACTTGGATTTTTTTTTTTTTTAAAGAATTCAAAGACAATTTAGTCAGTCTCAAAATCTGTCTGGCTAGTGCTTCACTCTTCTCTACTTGTAGTTGATCTTCATGGTATCCAATTAAGGGGAACTGCATATGAGTAATTTGTGGAGTGTGGTGTTTTCTGTTTGTTAATTCATCAGTTTGATTGTTTCTGAACCGAGAGAAACCTTTAGTAGTACTGGAGCAGGGCCATTAGACATCAGATGGGAGTGGTTGCAATTGTAAGGTTAGGGTGAAGCAGAAGAGGGAGAGGTGATATCGAGAAAAGGGTTGATAGCTTTGGGTGTGCTGAAGAAGGATATGGATGGCTAAAAACTAAGCACAATGACCTGTGAATTAGATTTCTTCCCAAGAGAATTGGTTGCAAAAAAGGCGGGGAATATGTTTTTGGAGACATTTTCTTTGTTTTCATTAAATGTAGTCTTGGATATCATCTTGATTATTTACAATGTTTTTGGGGGTGGTAAGTCCAGTTGTATTAAATCACTTTCTCATTACCTATCTTTATTAGATCAATCCAAGAGACAGTAGACATGCTAAATATGTTGAAAACCACATTTCGAGTGATGACATGCGGGCCTTCGTTTTTGAGAGTCAAGAAGATATGGAAGTATTTCTTGTAGAGGCAAGTGTGGAGCTTTATGCTTTGGACTTTACCAAGTAAATATTAAGTTTCGATTGAAAAAAATAGCTAATGCAGAGTGTTTAAAGGTTTTCTTCTGGATTAAGGTTTTATTAATCAGTAAGATTTTTTTAAATCTTAGACTAACTGGAAGAATGCAAAAATATTAAGAAAATGTCTTTTTAGAAATACCTTCTTGTCTTTTTTGGCAAGGTGATAATTGCTAAGTATAAAATACTGTGTACAAGAAAATGGGCCAGAGTGGGGATCTACAAATTGAGTACTAAGATTTTGCAGTACCTTCTCACCAAAGGGACAAGAGAGCGTCTTTTGTGAGATGCAATGGTCCAAGTAGCAAATCAGGCTTGTATTTTCTTAGTACAGCTGCTTCCTGAATGAATCAATGAGGAGATTGTTCCTTTTGAAAGCCAGGTAGATGATGCAGGAGGAAAAAGCCAGAAGATGCAGTGTTGAACTGTTATAATCTTTCCCATCTACTGTCCACAGAATAGTGCGCTTAATGACAAACTGTTCTGCAATTTTTGAAGACCTATCTGCCCTTCGCAGAAGCTAGTAATTTTTATATGCATGAACAATAGTGGTGATATCTGAGGTTCTGAGGGCTTGTCTTGCCTGCAGGGTTGTGGAACCCAGTGCAAGGCTGCTTTAAGTAGCTAAACTGATGTTTCATTTATATCCCCAGTCTTTTCTGTGCTGTTAGGGTTAGGCTTTTCAGCATGTCTGCAGTCAGTGGTCTACTGTTTGCTGTGTAAAATGGCTATGCAGCTTGAGACCATGGGCTTCCTTATTGCATCCAGATTAGCTGTTTCAATTGAGCACCTGGCCCTGGATTTGATTGCTTTTGTTTTCCTGTAATGCATAATACTTAGAGACATTAACAGAGTCTGCTTTTAGAGAACTTAGTTATGCCTGCGCTAGAGTTTATTTGTGTGGGTTCTTCCAGAGGTCATCAGTTTAAAAGAATTCTGATGCTGTAAATTGATAATAAGTACTTTATTTTCATATGGTGATTTTTTCTGGTCATTTTTACCAAATCTAATGTAGATCCGGGATAATCAGAAACTAAGAGTGAATTCTGTATGCGCACCTGATGAATCATGTGCCGAAAACCTCCCTTCAAGACCTATTGAGGAATTACAGTATGTATCAAGTTGTGTTGGGGGAACGGTTTTAAATGCAGTGGTTTTTTACTATTACTATATATTAGAATTCTCTTTGCAAATCAGATTTTTAGACCAGTTCAGTTCTGGGTTAGTGGGGCTTCATTCTGACTTAGTAACTTCAGCTTACTTACCTGCTAAATTTGGTTTCTGATGGATGCTTGTTTTTCCTGCTCTTCAGCCAATATGGATTTTTCTCATATTTACGAGAGTTATTTGATGCTCCTCGTCCTGTGATGAGTTATCTTTGTTACCAGTATCGTGTTCATGAAGTTCCTGTGGGAACAGAGAAGACCAGGGACATGATTGAAAGGGTAAGGTATCTGAAGTAGCACAAACACCTATGGTCTAGAATTTTATTTTGGAAATTCTTTGTTGGGTTAATGGGGAGAAAGCAAAAAAATTGCTTTATTGATTTTATTTCTTGGTTTATTTGTTCTTTAGAAGTGGGATCAGTTCATTATAGACTAATATACTGCAAGGCATTTTAACAAATTCAGTGATCTTAAAACAGTACTTCACAGAAAATTAAATCTATCTTTCACCTGTATGCTCTTCCAAGTCAGTGTCCTGGTTTGGGCCAAAGACAGTGTTAAGTTCTTGCAGTAGACAAGAGGGGATGTGGCTGAGTAATCAATCTGCCATACCCCCTGTATTTTTATTTAGTCCATTACTCCCCTTACCACAGAGGCTTCACCCATTTGGCTGCTTGACTGCAGTAGGTGTTTCACAGTTGTGGATAACCTGGGAAGAGTGTCCATGATTAAGTCCACCCCTCTGTCCTGAGTTCACCTATATGGTGCATCTCTTCCCTAATGACCTGAGACACCTGGACCATGACCCCTCAGCCATGCCTTTTCTTGGCTATGGCAGAAAATTAACCCTGTCTTGGCTGAAACAAGGACAGTTGTCAAACAGAATCTGAGTGGTAAAGCAAAATAAACACTCTTTACTGAACCAAATCAACAGAGTACAGCTGGTGCTGTGTCTATAAACTGAACAAAATTTTTAGTCGGATTTATCTTACCCTGTGGAGGCTTTTTCCTGTTTTCTGGTTTATTGAACACTTTGTCTTTATAACTTTTTGAAGGACTGTGTTAACTTGCATTATTAGAAATAACGAAAAATTTACCATATCCTTTTTGACATGAGTAACTTAAAAGTAACAACTAGTATTTTTATACCTCCTTTTTTCTCCAGATGTGTTTGCTTGACTGAAGATAATGCATTACAGCTCACTTTATGGCTTCATCTTTTAATTTCTTGAGTACTTTATTTCTGTGTTACACAGGCTACATGTATAACATGTATGCATCTGCAGCCAGTACAGACCTTGTTCATGATACAATACAAATAATAACAGTTCCCTCTGGTGTCTGTAATATAGTAATAGCCATAACCTGTTCAGTTCTGTTTGACAAGAGTAACAGTTAACAGTTCTTTGCTCACCATTCTGAATTACAAGTATAATACTGCATTAAACATAGCATCGTCTTTTTGCAAACGTTGTTAACAAGTCAGTCTTGCATAAGCTGAAGTTTTTTACTGTGGATTTTAGTTTATTCGTTGCTCTGAAAAGCATTGCCTTAAGTAATGCTTTTATCAGATTAATATTTTTGTGTGTTTTTTAGGTTATACGAGAAACCAAAATGAAGCAAATATACACAGCGGAAGAAAGATACGTTATTAAAGTATCTGCTTATACGAATCTAACCTTCTCTACTAACACATTCCTGAGGGCAGCACAGTTTCTCAGTGCTTCTGTGGATACAGATGAAAGAAGACAGTTGGAAAGCCAGCAACAGGTAGGAATTTATTTCTGTGCTGTGTACGTTGTGAACTACTACCCATTTTACTCTGCAATAAGAGGAGCATACTTGCATGTTGTTAGTATGGTATATTTGTAGTAAGAATGCTAGTGGTGTATGTTCTTTTATTTCAGGACATCAATAACATGTTGAAGTCGTTGGATATGCGTTTGATTACATTGTTTGAGAGACAGAAACGTCTGGAACATAGAGACAATGAGCTCAGGCAACAGAAGAAGGAACTTTTAGAGAGAGGAAACAGAAGGAGAGAGTTGGAATCAAAAATTATTTTGAAGTATGATAGGTAGGAAACAAGCCATATTGTCTATTGTAAAATGAACATTTTAATAACAACATTATTTTTAGCTTCTCCTTACTACAGTGTGCTTTTACAAAGTAACCAGTAGTTGAGCATCAGGTAAGAGGTGATAATCAAGACAAGGAAGATGTTTAGAAGTTAAGATTCAAGACAATATCTGAGATACCAGGTAACAGTGTTCTAGATCGTTTACTGTAATAAAATCATAGGATTCCAGTTTGAATAATTCAATGCAGTGACCCCTAATAGTACCATATTTATCTGTTTTAATGGCACATATCTAGATAATACCATAATGTACATGAATGGTACTAAGTAACTGTATCAGGGTTTGAGTTGGACCTAATTGTCCATAGCATTTTTCATAACGTTCTTTTTTTTTGTGGACCTCTGCAATTCGTTCTTCCCTTATGCTTTGTCATAGGGCAGAACCTGGGGGCATGGCTGAAGAGGTATTTTGTTTAAACTCACACTCCCAGAAGGCAGAAAACACTGACATCCCGTCTCAGTTATTTTTGTTTCAGCTTTGGACCACTGTCATTCCCTGACCATGTGCAATGCTGAGAAAAGAATCACTCAGTCTGTCTGTTTCCATTCATAC
The DNA here is from genome assembly GCF_003031625.1 of Empidonax traillii. NCBI lineage: Eukaryota > Metazoa > Chordata > Aves > Passeriformes > Tyrannidae > Empidonax > Empidonax traillii. The sequence continues at coordinate 2,076,599 of NW_020955200.1, forward strand.
AGCCAAGGACCGTGTTTGCTGCCTGAGCACACTGCCTGCTTACGCACACCTCACTGTTTCACCCGTACCCCAAGTCCTTCCCTGCAGAGCTTTGCTGCAGTCAGTCTGTCCTGAGCCTGTATCACTGCCAGACCCACTTGCTTCTCACTACAGGGCTCTACATTTGTCCTTGCTGAATCTCATGAGCATTCTGTTGATCCCTCTGAACGAGAGGCCTATTCCCCCAGTTTAGCATAATCAGAAGACTTGATGACAGGTGTCCTCTGCTTGTTGTGTCACTGGCAGGAGTGTTAAACAGGACAAACCCCAGAACATAGTCCTGTGGTACCCCACTTGATACTGGCCTCCAGGCAGGATACAACAAACTCAGTAGTGACCATCTAACCACTTTTTTACTGATCTAGTCTTCCATTAATTCAGACTGTCGTTTTCAAACTTGAATACAGTTGTAGTGTGGGAGACAGCATTGAAAAAGTTAGAAATTAGTCTGGTTCCAGCAGACTTAGGGGAAGATGGAGCTGATGCAACTTAGTCCTCTTACATGTATCCAGTAGTGAGGCTAATCCTGACTTCCAAGCAGAAACTCTCACAGAGAACACATCTGAAGAGCTTGTAAACATTTATGCATGACCATACAGCACAGATGGACACACAAAGCAATGGGGCAAATGCAGCACCAATGGCTGCCTCATGTTTCTACTCTCTCTGAGCAGTGTGGGGCTCCCCTAGTAAGGCTTCTACATGAACCTGTGGGTCCCATCAGCAGCTGAGTCCAGACACTGAATCTGCACAGTAACTGCCTCTGGACCTCAGTCTCCCTTAGTGGCTGGTACCTGGGAATGCAAGCCCCTGAGGTTCTAGCCCCGCTTCTGTTGCTTGGACAGATTGTCTCACCCATGTGTACACACGTGCTGAACTGGGTGCGACACTGTAGTTTCCCAGTAGCCCTTTCTATGGTCCTTCCCTCAGAGACATTGAGGCAATACAAATGTACAGAGGTAGCCGTGACTGCTCCAGTCCCTGCCCCATAGCCATTACCATTACCCCTGCCATCTTACCCTTAAATACATACACATGCCAGCAGGTCCTACCAGTAGAGACAGCTGTCTGGCAGCCTGGCTGGACTCACCCGCTCCCTCCAGTAGCCATTTCTTCCTGCCATCTCACCCTTAGTGACACACATACACACCTGCTAGACTCCTGTCTAGTGTGGCTTGGTCTTTGTTAGGGATCAAACACTCTTGCACACTTTGACTTGTACCAGAGGCTGGTACCGTGTCCACTTCTGACCTGTGCTGCGTTCTGGTGGCTGTCATTTACGTCCTACTCACTCCTTTCCAGCCAGGTGCAGCCGTCACAGACAAGCAGGAGCCTTCCTATTTTGTGTAATTTCATGATAATTGGGTGGGGTAGGAGGTGTGACTCTTCCTTTGCCAGGAGAACTGCCGCCAAAGGTAGTGCCAACAGTTGAATTAGGGTTGGGGACTGCTGTTTGATCTTGCAGAGGGAGGCGCAGAGAGGCATGTTCTCGTTCATCTTTGGAGCCCCTTGTACCGCTGTAACCTTAAATGGCAGTAACTTTTTCAAATTCATTTTTGCATTTCAGAGCCTGAAATTACATGAGAGCTGTATTACTGCCTGTCAGAGTAGCTTTTTGTTTTGTTTTGGTTGGTATTTCAGTTTTCTTACATGATGTGCAGATGTGGCTCTTAGTGATGGGTGTTTTTGAGGACCTGGCAGTGTTAGGGTAACAGTTGAACTCAGTGATCTTAAAGGTCTTTTCCAACCTAAACACTTTTATGATTCAGTTCCACCTCAAGCCCAGAGGGTGCTGTGGTATTGACTTACCTGGTTGGGTAAGTCAGGACACTGGTGCTGAGGCTGTCTAGGGACAGAGTGTCTCTTCCTCGGAGTCCTGAATTTGCATTCCGATCTGCTAGGGTGCCCCTATGGTGCTATGGGCTTGTGGACATGAGCATTTTGTGGACTGTTAGCTACTGTGATGGGCCTGTGAGTAGCTAAAGTGTAGGATATTACTTGGGTTTCCCTCATCTGCTGTTCTCTCTCCTTTATATGTGTGCAGGTGAGCTTTTATCAGCTTTTAACAGAAAGCCTTGCTAAAATTGAGGTAAATGACAGCCATTTGATCTCCTGTCACCCTGTGCAGTTAAGGACTCTGCTTGTGGAGGCATGCTGGTGCTGTTAGTAGCCAAAATTGGAGTTTATTTATTAATTTTTTTGTCTTTTTTAATGTGTTCAGTTTAAAAAGCCGAGATTAGGAATGCCTCTAATGTATTTGGAATGTTTAGATTTAAAAATTCATATTCTTGATAACTACTGGTTTATCATCAAGTTGAAGAATTTTTGTATTTTCATTGCAATTCATTTTTAATCATGTTTAATCAAATATTGATTCCTCCCATAGTTTAAGACAACTGGAACAAGATGCTATTGATCTAGAGAAGGAATCTCAACTGGCAAACCTAAAGATCAAAGAAATAAATAAGCAGAAAGCAGAACTTGTTACTGAGTTTATGCATCTCACAAAGGTATGTATTTGTATCTTGATGTGTATTCCACTTTTATTCACAGAGTTCACCCACAAGGATCAGTAAGTCCAACTCTTAGGTGAATAGTCCATCCAGGGGTTGAATCCACAGCCTTGCTTTGTTAGCACCATGCTTTAATCAGTTGAGCTACTCTCACAGTAATATGAAAAGTCCAGTTCTTTTAGTTTAAGTAGGAGACAGGCAGCATTTGGATGTGTTGCTGTAAATATTTACAAGCTAGTTTTCTTCAAGAGAAAGTTCTTTTGAAGGCTATACCAACTTGAACTTGTTCATCTGTCACTGATCTGTAGATCATTTGCTTGTGTTGATTGAGACTGTGACTGAAGTCTTAATAATCCATGGTTTGATTCAGTAAATACAGGAATGAACTGTGTAACCATTTCAGACAGTATGTTTTCAAAATACTTTCTGGCTCTGAGCTTTCTCTTACACCCTAGTTCATAATCTTTTTTTTTGTGTGTGGGTGTTTTTTTGTTTGGTTGATTTTTTTGTGTGTGCTTTTTTTGTTTTGTTTTTGTTTGTTTGTTTGATGTAGTTTTGTTGTTGTTGTTTTTACTGAGAATAGTCATTAGTTATGGGAAAAAGTTACCTGAAACTGTAAGTATCTGTGATTGTGGAAAATGTCAAGAATGGGAAAGATACTCAGGTCTCAGGCTCCACCGTCATAAGGTTTTTCTTTAACTCAAAAAACAGTCTGGACTTAATTGTTGCATTAACTTAAACGTGCAAGTCCTAGTGATGGAAAATGCTATAAGGTGAATTTTCTTATGTGGGACTTTTTTTTTTTTTTTTGACAGGGAGAGGGTTGGTGGGGTTTGGTTGGTTTGTTTTAGTAACTGGAAGACATTTAGTTCCAAGGGAATCTGCTTGTGCGCTCAGAAAGAAATGATCCTCTTCTTGCAAACAATTTGAGCATGCGTATTTTCCCTTTGCCGTGACTTACTAATAGGGAAACATGTTCTTGCTTACCCCTAAAAAGAACTGAGTGTTACCTTCAAAGTGAGGAGGATTTCTAAACACTTCAGTTGCTGACATTTATATAATACAGAAAAAATAATCCAAATGGGTGGGTTGTTTGTTTGTCGATAGGTGTGGACTTGGCAACAATTGCATTGTTTCAGAGATTATCTTTGGGTCAGCCAGGCACAGTAATTTGAAAATGCCAAAGAATTGCAGAAGACACCTGCCATGTTAAAAGTATTACTTAGACTGTAGATTGCTTCATAGAAATTACAGAACTTGTACAGTTAGTAACTGTTTTGAAAAGTAACTTCTCAAAACTTGTGCAAATGTTCTGTATTTAGAACAGGATTTTCTAGAAATAGGCTTTTGATTTTTATATTTGATGCCCATTTCCCAGTACATAAACGGTTCAAGTGCATTGTTGTAAAGTGCAGCTGAAGTTGTTTATTGAGTGCTTTATGACCTGCCTGAAGAATGTCTCTTAATTTGTTTTTCACCCAGTACAGGAAAAAAGATCGGACACATACTGTGTGTTTCTCAGAATACCAGGAGTGTGGGGAAGGATGGATGGTATTTGCCTGAAATAGCTATTGATTGCAAGAGGGATTTACTTCAGTTGTGTGTCAACTCAATTTTCACACTTGGTGTGCTGTAACAAATACATGCTAGTACATACTGAAGGGAAGGAAAATGATCTGGTACGAGGGAGATATATTTCATTATGTGTTTTATCGCAGTAGTTGAAATCCATACATATCTAGCTATTCCCAAGCCAAACTTCATGAATGCTTCTAAAGTTATGTGAGTCTTTATATTTTCTTTACTAGATTCTGTAGTTATACTAGCTGTAGGTTATTAAAGTGAGAAAAATTTCAGTAGTTATATGTTTCTGACATACTCATTTCTTCCACAGTGGGAAATTCAAAATAGGCTTGGGGATTTGTGTGTGCATGTGAATGGTAATATGATCTCTTTTAAAAAGGAGTTGGTCAGTCAACTAAGACAGGCTGCATGTGTATTTACACAAACACACAAGGCAGAGTGTGCCTGGCACGTACCTAATACATGTCAATACTTTACAACCCGTTGACAGAAAGAGCTGTGTTCCACAGTTAGTTCTGTTTGTGCTGTTGTTACTGAATAATCTTAATGTTTTCCATTTTTCGTCTCCCTTTTTAATTTTTTTTCCAGTTTGAATCTCTCATAGTTGTTTTTAAGTTGTTTAAGAGAATTGGAAATACACATTTTCCTATGTCCAAGTTCACATTATAGAAATTCAGATATCAAACTTTGTCAGATCTTGGCTCACCATTGTGGTCAGAAGCTAACACACTAAATCTTCATCTTGTCCTCTGTGTTGACAGCTGAAACTTTGTCCTCCCTTTCATTAAGAGAGAAGTTTCCTTTGTATTTATATGCCAATCATATAAAAACCCAAGAGGTAAACAGGTGTTCTCAATGCCCCATAATTTGAAGTTTGAAGCTACCCTTCACTCAGTCAAGAATCTGATGCTGATTTTGAAGCGTCTAGATCATTCCTGAGGCTGGCGTGTTTAAAGAAACAAGCATTTTAATGTCAACACTGTCACATCAGGTTCTGGGAATCACTAAAACCTGTTAGGAAACTTCTCAAATCGAACATCCTTCTGTTGTCAGACATTGTTCCAGTTAAGAAACAAGACAATGAAGTCATTGTACATCTGTCAGTCAACTTGTGTTGTCATTAAGAGATGTATCTGTCTTTTGTGTTTATTTTTTGACCGTTTTTTGTCTCTATGTGTGACATGGCATCCACCAAAATCTACCACGTTGTCCACCAAATTCTGTCTGTGAGAAACAACTGAGGTTACCTTGGCTTTTCTTACATTTCACATATGGAGAAGGGCAAGAGAATGTGGAGTTTTTCTGATGTAAAATTGTTTGGTTGAAAGTGATATGTGTGTGTGTGTGTGTGTGTGTGTATACACATATGTGTATACGCGTGTGTGTATACACATATTTAGAGATGAAAGTACTTGGGTACTATACATGTTGAAGAACTTGAGTCACCAATAAGCCGCCTTTCTTTTTCATTGAATTTGAGGCAGTGTTGATGAGCTGAACACAGTGTGAGATTGTGTTATGACTAAAAAAAATGGATAATTTCTAAAGCCCGTTAGTGATTATATTGGTTTTGAGTCTCTGATGGAAAAAAAATTGTTCTGTTTTCTTTGTAGGGTATCATCCCACTGAGCATCCTCAAAGGAGTTCTGACTCTTCAAAGGAGTAAGGTGATGGCTGAGAAGACCAGACTAGAATCAGAGTATAAACCAGGAACTGTACAGCTAAAAGCGGCAGAGGTAACAACTTCTATGAATATTAGGATATCTAAAATGAAAACATCTTACATGGAAGCCTTTATGGTGTTCAAAAGGGTACTTTTCTGTCTTTGCTTAGGAGTGGGTATTAGTACTGCTAAATATTTACTCTTGATTTCTGTAGTTTGACTTCTGCCTCTTCATTTAAAGCTGAATAGGAGCTTTGCCTTCCTCAATTAGGACAGATAAGCTTCTGTGAAAATGTGCCCTAACAATCATACCCTTTTTGTTGAAATGCATAGTGTGTCTAAAAAGGCTAACTGTTACTTGGAAGTATTACTTTTCTTCTGAGTCTGTTCATGGACGAGTAGCTCTGACCCACATGAGAAATACAAACTCAAGATGAACCAGAAAGTGCAACAGCAGAACAGAGCTATTTTGCCTATCTTTCATAGTTCATTGCCTCATACTGTAATTAAATGCCTTTTTTTGAGGACAGAAAGGAGGATGTACAGTCCTTGTATTGATCATATTAGGAAGCTATGCTGTGTTCAGGTAAAAAGTCTGTGGGGAATTAGTTCACAGGCAGGTATTCATTTGAAGAAGAGCAGAGGATGCTGTGATGCTCATGGACTGCTGCATAGAGGTCAGTTTTTGTATTTGTGTAGTAGTACAATCTTTAAATGCTCTAGGGAATAAACTATCAAAGCAAAGGGGGGTAGGTTTTCTGGTTTTTTCACTAACCTGCTGCTAATTCAATTGGATCCATAAAAATAAAAATTGGAAAGCAGTTCAAGAGATAAGTGATAGTTATTTTGTGTGTATATGGATACATATTTCCAAAAACAATGACCTTGGCATGTCTTTAGAAAACCACTTGAGGTTATAATTTCTGTCAGTTACATGAAAACTGGGCAGAGAACTTCCTAAGAGGAGCAAAAAGTAACTTGAAGACAGAGACAAGTCCAGCATGTTATTTGAAAAATGGCTGTTGCATGAGTTCTCACACATGATGCACCTGTTATTCAGAGTTTATCAAAATCCAATGCAAATGACTACTTCTGGAGCTCAGTAAGGAGTAAGAATGTATTACAAAGCCATGTGAGCAGTGTGTATTTTCACTGGGAAATTTATTTAATGCTTTTAGTTGTCTCTGCCCACATCTTCATTGTTTGGAGAGTAGCTTGGACTGATGCACAGTTAGATGTCTAGTCGGCTTAGCAGACAGTATTTGTGAGGTAAATGTTCTGATAGTTCTTAAACAAAAATTGCTTCTCTTGCTAGTGAAGAGCTATTTGAGTCAGGTGGGGTCCCATTGGTTGTAGTTATTGGGTTACATACAACCCCATCACTAGAAGAAATCAGAACTTTATTTTTGGTGATTGGCTCAAGGAACATTAAAACAAACAAACCCCTAAAATTGGTAATCACAGTGATTAGAATTTTTAGAAGTTTACCTGCTCTAGAGGATAACTCTTCTGACCATGCAAGGGCATCTCAAGTTTTCATGTACATAGAAATCCAAAGCTATACTTCCCGGTATGCTGTGTAAGTGTAGAAGACCCTTCTGGAAGGTTTTACTATGAGGAGATTAGGGTTTTTTTGCTTAACAATGCTTTCCAGCCTGGAAAGAGTAATCTTTCCAAGAGACAGGTTTAGATGTTTCCTCCTCCTACATTCCAGAGACGCTCTCCCTGGTATGAAAAAAGACAAGTTCTTGTGGACACATATGAAGGCCATGGAGGAGCAGGGATGATAAAACCCCCTGAGAGGAACAGGAGGCTTGTCTTTCCGAGGCCCAGTACAGATTTGGACCAAGTTGTTAAGCATTTGTAACTTTGGAAGTCAGTTCTCCAAAGTCTTTCCGCTGCCTGGTATTTTGGGTGTATCTCTGTTGCATTTGACCCCTACATGCTGCATCTTGAGTCTTTGAATTGTCTTTAGCCTCATTTTTCCTAATATTGGCTTGTGAATGATTTATGTTTTAGAGTCTTTAGTTTATTTCTTATTTTCTGCCTTAAATGATACACTTCTATGGGGAAAACTCTGAATTTCTTGGCTTCATCTCAAATTACTGTTGCTGCATGTTTTTATAAAATAACCTGCAAAAATGAGGAAGCCAAACAGAAATAGAAATAAGTTGGTTATACAAAAGCTCTGTAGTGAACTAAACTGAAGCCTTAACATTACAATTATGGAACCATTAATTCTCTGTTTATCATCAAGTATCTTTGTAGTTTATATGCTGGTCATGATGCATTTATTGAAAATGGTGAAAAGAGAGTGCAAAAGTGTAATTACTTAGCACTTACTTTTGGTGTTTATGTCCCAAGAAGTCTTAGGCTCACAGAATGTTCTGAATTGGAAGGCACCCACAAGGATCATCAAAGTCCAACTCCTGGTCCTGTGCAGGACCATCCCAACAATCACAAACACTTCTTGAACTCTCGGACTTGGTCCCTCGACCACTTCCCTGGGCAGCCTGTTCCAGTACCAGCCACCCTCTGAATGAAGAATCTTTTTCAAGTATCCAACCTAAACTTCCCCTGGCACAACTTCAGACCATTTGCTTGGGTTCTGTCACTGATCATCACAGAGAAGAGATCAGTGCTTGCTTCTCATCTTTTCCTCATGAGGAAGGGGACCACGATGAAGTCTCTCCTCAGTCTCCTCCAGGCTGAACAGACCAAGTGACCTCAACCACTCATTGTATGGCCTCCCCTCTAGACCTTTCACTATCTTTGTGGCCCTCCTTTGGATGCTTTCTAATGGCTTGAGGTTTTATAGTACCTGAGTAAATATCTGATAGAGATTTGAACCAAACAGAAACCCCACTTTGTACATCTAAGAGGAGACTTTTTTTGAGGTCTCTGCAGTAGGACACTGTGGAGATAGAGCTTGTTTGTTGCTTCATTTTTTTTTAACAATTTAAGTGGAACAAGTCCAGTTAGCAACAACAGATTTCTGGGGTTTTTATTTTGTCACTGCAGTTCAAGCAGGCACTGTAGTATTTTATTTATTTAATTATATCTTTATATATGTATTTATATATTTATTTATAATTTATATCTTTGTATTTAGTTTATTTAATGAGCACAGGAAGTAAAACCTGTGTTTGTGACGCATATTGAACATTAAGGAGGATTGCTAGCCCCATTTGCTCATTAGGTAATTGCTGCAGTTGCCTGCATGTTTGTTTATGGTGGTTGTTTCAAAGTCTTGCTAATTGACTTGCTTTGATAGCTTGTTCATTTACAGGCGTGGGTTGAAACGCGAATTCATAAGTCGTTCACTACTGCTAGCTATATTTTCTTCAACCAGCTTCTTATTTTGTATAAAACCAATTGCAGTACTGATGAGTGCAACAGAGTACAAGTTGCTTGTGCATACAGAACAGAATTGATTTCTGCTATTTGGTAGATGCCTTTACGGAAGCTGTAATTGCAGCTCTGTACTAGTACAGAACTTCCCTGAAGTACCTGGATACAGCTGTTTCCAAGCTGATTCTTACACTGTTGGCTGTAACAAATTTAAAGTTTTCTTTAGACTTACCATTTTTTATGGTAGCATCTCTGTTCAAACTGGCAATTCTTAGAGTTACTGTTTTTTATCTATGATTGTTTTATTGAAGCACTTCCAGGAAATCAACAGGAACCTTACCATTTTATTTAGTATGTGACCATGACAGTAAACTGGCAAAGCTGAATGAAAGTTGAAACTTAACTGTTGTTAGGTTCAATTTAGAGTTGAGATTGCCCACTTGCAATGATTCAGAATTGACTTGAGCTCTGGAAATGGTCAAGCACATAAAATCAATGCTTCTTACATTAAAAAGTATGGGTGCTGCTGACTCTATCCTTTGCCTTCATTATTATGAAGTCAAACACATATCAGATTAAACCTTTAAGGCTTTAAATTTCTGGGTCCCATTTTAATTTGGAACTTTGTAAAACATTCCTATTTTTTTTTATTTAATGTATTACGTGGCATATGCAGATATGCAGTGGAACAGAAGTGTTGTGCTGTACAGATTTGTTTATGCCAATTCAGTGTAATGTAAGATGTTGGCTGTAAACAGAAAAAGGGACATCTTCCATTTACTGTTGTTTTATCTGTACAAGTCTAATGCTAGTCCTTCCTTTCCACCCCTGTGACATTTCTCTCCTCCTTTGCAATAGACTTCATGAAGTAGAGGGGATGACCTTAAAAAGATCTTTTGTTTTCCTCAACCTTTCTGAAACACAATGTAGAAAAACACAGTGTGTTTATAGAGACTCTGAAGTGCTTATCTCTAATGCAAAATGTAGTGCTTGGTGTGGAGAGAAGGAAGAACAGGATTTTTGATTTGATTCATGCTGAGAGCAGCAGCCTTAATTTTTGAGTTGAGTTTAAGAACTCCATGGATGATCACTCAGAGTCATATCTATTACTACTGCTTCTGTTGTATTTAGTGAATAAGGATTGATTAAATTACCCAAAAGTAATGAGAGTTGCTATCAGTCTGCATCCTGTATTTCAAAATAAGTGTTTCTCTAGCTGCATAATTTCCAAAGGAAAGCTTTGAATGTTTTGCACCACTGGAGGGCTCCTATTTTTAACTGAAGTGCACAACAATGATAATTGGGAAGATAAAGCTCTCGTAAATATAGGGAACATAAGTAAACTTTGCAAACTGCCAGAAGCAGCTCTGAAGGAAAACACTGTGCGTATGGATTTTTGGACTAGAATTTTGCGCCTCTGAAAAAGTTGGAAATAGTGTATTCCTGCAGTGTACTGGTCAGTTGAAAAGATGGATTGTATGTGTAATCACTGAGCAAATGTATAGTAAATTAACATGGATTAAAATCCACCAGTATGTTTGTATGTAGTCCTCTTCCCTTCTGAGTGTAAGCTGTAGCGAGCAGTCGCTCCCAAACACTGCAGGCTTAGCAGTTGGAAGCAGCATCTTTCTACATGTAGAGAGATGAGTGAGTGAGATTGCTGGGATCAGGTGGGGAGAGAGACTTCAGACTTTCCAAGCTCTTTTGTCTGAATACTGCTTATTAGACACAATCTTTACCTCGGTGTTTTGTGAAGGTGCCAGATTTATGTACTGTATTTTAACTGCTGTAAACGACTTGACATACCATTGCATTGTAACGGTCATGGGCCAAGTTAGCTGCTTACCTGTAGTAAGTTCCAAAGAGTTAAGCCTTGAGACCACTGTGAAACCAGAACCATACCTGCATTTCACTTACTTTTAACACTAGTTTAAAAATTGTGTGTGTTTTCCTAGCTCTATTACAGAGGTAGAATATGAGAAAGCAAATTAGGTACTTCTGATTGTGCAATGATGATGTTTACTTTGTAGAATTTCAGCTGAAAAAATCATTCAGGGTACATCATGTCCACTGTGCTTTCCTAATGAAATAAATGCATTTAAGTGTGAGCTAATATAAGGCTCATAACAGTTGTATTTTGGCTTATAGGTAATTTCTTGTAAAATAGTCTCTTTTGAGGCATCTATTAAAACTACATGCACAATTGTTTAGTTAAAAGAAAATAAATTTGCCTGTGTTAGAAGAATTTGCTTTTGATAGCTTTACCTTGACATCTGTTGACTTCTAGCAGAGAGATATGATGAGTACTCTTTGAAACAAATTTTTTCAATATTATAACAGTCAGTCTGATTTCATTTCCACTGCAGATGTGGTTTGTTGCCAGTGTGCTGGTGTCATCTCTGGAAATTCATAATAAAGTTTCAAAATAAGGTGTATTTTTTTAATATTTTCAATGTTTCTAACAGCAATGGTTCCATGAACTGGATGATAAGAAGCGAGTTCTTTATGAGAACTGCAAGGAGCTGTTGAAGCAAGCTCAACATATCTGCAAATTGAGTCCGGATCAAGATTTTCCAAAAGAATTGCAAAATGTATGTACAAAAACAAATCTTCACACCTGCCTTAAACTTATAGTTTCCTCAAAGAGTATTGACTATTTTATTTTAGAAGACTCCCAGTAAAGAATTCTGTATATTTTTTTTATTATCACTTAACCTTTTAAAGCAACTTGAAATAGTGCTGGGATACCCTCTGACTATCACTTTGTTTTGTGCACAGGGGAGAGAAAATTTGATCTGGGATTTTAATTAAAATCCATAGTATTGTGTTCACAGAAATAGTTAGAGGCTGTGTTTTCCTAGCTTCCTTCTCTGTGCAGAGTAGTTTGTAAAGTGAATTTTGCTGTGTTAAATTTTGAATATGCTGATTAAAAGTTATAGAATATTTAATGGTTTATTCAGTTTCTTTTTGGGAAACTTGAGTCTTTCATTTGTATTGCTTTGTAACAGTTACATCCTTTCTCTTGTAGAGTTTTAAGGCTCTTCCAAACACACTGGAGGAAATTGATGCTCTTCTGAATGAAGAGAAGACCAGAGCCTCCTGTTTCACAGGCCTAAATGCTTCGGTATGTTCAGTGCTTATCCTCCACTCTCTCTTCCTCCCTCTCTACTTGCATTGTACTTGCTTCCCATTCTGTGCTAGATCCTTTGGTATAGGTATAAAAAGCTAGACAGCAGGAACAATGTGTTGTAAATGCCAGATTCTGCATCTATTCAGATTTTAAGTAGGTTGTTCCAAGAGAACAGTGTGTTCTGTGCCTTTTAAAAAAATGTGGAAGAGGCAATGCTTTAGAACTTCTTTGCTTTAAAGCTAGAAATGTTCATTGTGCAGTACAGTAGTGTATATAATTGTGTTTGAACATCATCAGTGCAGTGTGATATTATTACAGTGAAGGTTAGAATTGGGAAATGTCTTGTTGATTACCTTTTTTTGTTCTGTCAGGTTGTTGAAGAATACAATAAGCAAACACAAGAAATACAGCAGTTGATGGAATATCTAGAGGAAAAGAAAAATGAATTGAATAACTATAGGCAAAACATTTCACAGGTAATAGCTCGGGTTATCACTTTGGTATCATTATAATCTTATGTCATTATACATTGTAGAACAAATGTATATACAGAAATAAATTGTCTTGAGTGTAAACTGAGATGTTAGCTTCCCTAATCATGATGTTTCTTTAAATGCTATCTCTAAGGGAAAATTCAGTTATTAAACTGATTTTACATGTGTATGTCTACTTCTAGGTCAAAGAAAGGTGGCTAAACCTCTTGAAAGACATGATTGAACAAATTAATGCTAAGTTCAGTGAGTTCTTTAGTTCTATGCAGTGTGTTGGTGAAGTTGACCTTCATGCAGAAAATGAGGTAAGATTTATTTTTCATATGGAAGAGTAACGTTTTTTTGCATCATCTTTTGCTCATATGTTGCTAGAGGAAAGTAACAACAAAGTCATTTGGAGGTGTTATTTTTAAAAAAAGTTTACTGAGCACTTTGTGAACTGAACTGACTGACCAGTCTCATTTGAGGAGTAGTGGATCTTCATGCAAATACATAGGACTTCAACTCTTGACTTTTGGAATAGGCTTGCAACTTACAGAGCCTGGTTAGAGGCATTGTATTTAACTCAGATTTATGAAGGTAACGATTTGATTCTGCGTTTTCAACTGATTTGTGTTCCTATATTATCATCTGTATCTACTATTATTTGGTCTTGATTTGTAGATTCTACTGGAGTCTACTGGTATTTTGTCTATTCTGGAAGCAGCAGTCATTGGATCCATCCTGTTATGTTCTCAGTAGGGTTTACCTCTGATGAAGAGTTTAAAGCATAAGTAGAACTTGGGGAGAAATAGTGTGGTGAACAGAAGAGAAATTGGGTATTTTGTTCTAAATTGATCTCTCTAGTGATGATTTCAGAACTTTCATGTGTTAAATGCATAGACTCCATGCAATAGTGAAAATAAAGACTTAAAATTTTCTCTTTTTTTGCTATTGTAAATTAAGTTGAGCAGCTTTTTTTTGAAATATTTGAAGTGGTAGCTGTTACTTGGGGCAGAATAGTGTCTGACAAGGCTCTGTGTATGAACTGCATAAAAAATTTTTACATGGAGACTAGTATTATGAAACAGTGGGACATTAAAACACAGACTTGTCTGGTCTTTTGATAGTTACCTGGAGGGTCAGATCTGTTTTACACAGAACTGACTTTTATCTAAAAGTAAGTTGGGAGTGAGAAGCCAGAAGGAACATTAAGGCAGTTCAAAAGCAAAAGGAATGTGGACTGTCTTTGTGAACAACTTGTTTGGAAGGTCTTGCTTTTCTGTAGCAAAGATGTCACAAGTGGTTTTAAGAGGTTACCTGGTGGTATTGTGCCAGTGAGTTAAACTTTCTCAGGGTATCGGTGGCAAAAATGCAGAAAGGTAGATAATCTGTTCCCAGTCTTGGATTCCTTACCTTTCACTGAAGCAGGGTCTCTTGCCTGACGTGTAGATATAGACACACACTCTTGAGAGAGAATTCTTTTCTTAGAAATATTTCTGTGACACTGAAGTTCAAGCCTCTGTTAGCCTGCCTTGCAGGTAACTTTAGATCTTTTGATGTCTTTGGTGACAGTAATAGGATGTTGGGAGAGATTTAACAGAAAGGGAGATTAGACATTGGAACTAACTGCCTAAGGAGGTGGTGGAGTCACCATGCTTAGAGGTGTTTAAGGAAAGACTGGACGTGGCACTTGGTGCCATGGTCTAGTTGACCCGGTAGTGTTCAGTCTTAAGTTGTACTCAATTATCTCAGAGGTCTTTTCCAACAAAAGTGATTCTGTGATTCTGATTCTGTGATACTGCGTGGAGCACTTCACTGGGTTCTTCCATGACATCCTAGCAGAAGCCTCAGTAAACATTTTGACTTCCCTTGGTAACCAGAATTCCACTAGCAATGATAACCCTCACATCCCTTGATTTCCCCACAAGGAGTTTTTAGCATCATTCTTGTCAGGTCTTGAACGTCTTGTCAGTTATGGAAACTGGCATTCCAAATAATCTGGCAACAAAGGCCTGACTTTCTGACACCATCATGGCTGACACCACCATTGGAGGGTGAATCTTTCTTACTCAAGGTTTTGCTAACCTGTGCCTTGTTCACTTTCCTGAGCCTAGCTTCAGTCTGTGCGAATGGATCTAAAATTATAGTGAGCCTAGAGACCTTAGATTTTAGTTTTTATTTCTCCTTACATGAAGTTGTGATCAGAACAATTGAATACAAGTTCAGAAATATTATTGACTACTCAGAAGGTTTCTTTTTTCTCTGAATCATGAACGAATTTCCATGCATGATGCTTCTTTTGAATCACATCTGTTACCTGACACCTTTGCATTGACTCAGGCTGCTGACAAGTGTCACTTTACTGTTAAAGAAAAGCCAGGGTTGGAATCTTTGTGTGGTTTTCCTGTGTTAAGTATGAAAAGAAAATTGCTATTGTGAATTTTGGACTGCTTGTACTTGAAGAGGTTCAGATGGAATCTTAACCTACGCACACACCATCACTCCTTTGTTCAGTTTGGTAGTACCATGTACCTTAATGCCTTAAATTTTTTTTCTGATGAATGGGACTTACAGGGACATTGTTTTCTTTTTCTAGCCAAGAATTTTTTTCCTCCTGATATTCTGAATGTGTATGAAACCTTCTTACCAGGGATTCAGAAGTGTTGTTGAAAATTCTCTATATATGAGATTCTCTATATATGAGCTTTAAGATTTAAGAAAAATAGATGAAACAGAATTAATATAAGTGATTTTAAGGTTAAACTGAGTAGTTTGTAGACCCCTAGATATTTTGGGTTCGTAGACCTGTAGATATTTGTCATAAATTTCTTCAATTTACATGTAATTATAAAATAAGCTGTAGTACAAAGAAAATGAGTCCGACAGGTACTGGCTTTTACAGGAGGAGTATGACACGTATGGGATTCGCATTAGAGTAAAATTCCACAGTGGCACTAAACTTCATGAATTGACTCCGTATTATCAGAGTGGAGGTGAGAAGAGTGTTTCCACTATGTTGTACCTGATGGCTCTGCAAGAACTCAGCAGATGTCCTTTCAGGGTTGTTGATGAAATAAATCAGGTGAGGATCAATTGTGCAGTATTGAACTTATTATATACAGGTACTTATGACATCCCGAACCTTCCCCGGTTCTTCGTTCGCGAAGACTGGCCATTACTTATGACGTAGTGAAGAGAACAGTACTTTTGTTTTCCCCTTTTAGGGAATGGATCCAGTGAATGAGAGAAGAGTTTTTCAAATGGTTGTGGAAACTGCCTGTAAAAAGGGGAACTCTCAGTACTTCCTCATTACACCAAAGGTACGTGACAGAAAATGAAATGAAAAACTTAGTGTAGGAGATTTAAGACTTGTGTGATAATATCCCTATAAACACTGTATAACTTACCTCTGTTTTACCTAAGAACTTTGTATTGAAGCCTAACTGAGAGGATATGTCCATTTTAAGGACAGTCCTGGCAAGAATTGAGACAAGTTGGACCAAGGCTCATGTCCTCAGAAACCCATACACTGGAGGTATCATGTGTTAACCACCCATGGAACGAGGCCTCTAGCTAACACAGAATTCAGACTGTAGAAGAGACTAATTTCCAAACAGGTCAGATAATGATACTGAAGAAGGAGCAGGCTAGTGCTGCTAACATCAGAAGAACTAGAAGAGGTCCACATTAATACAGGAAAACTGTTCAAGTGATAATCTGAGACATAGAAGCTGAGAAAAGGTGAGAACTAGGCTCCAAAGGTGTTTAATTGTATTCTTCTGTTAAAATGAAAAAATTAAAAGATAATTGACTTAGTAGGTGATGTGGTGATGTGATGCCAAGGCTTGAAAGGACTAAGGTAAGTAGGGTAGCTGTTCACCTGTACCTTTAACAGAGACTAATGTTATTTAACCAGTAAAGGTTATTTGTGCACCAGGGAGACAAGCAGTAATGGGCTGGTTTTTATTAACATACCAGGTCTGCATCCTATTACTCACGATGTTTTAGAAAATCTGGCTGGTTTATGCTATTCTTTTCTGTAAATAGCAGCTGAAGGGTCTGAGTAAAGGCACCTTAACAGCATTTATCTGACTGAAAGTGGGTGGAAGGTGGTGCTGCTTGTTCCTTCTGATCTTGCTGTATACTTACCTCCACACAGTTTTGTGATTTCCTGACCACATTACTTCTTTGCTGGTCTGTGTGTTACCTACTCCCTTTTGTCTTCTTGAGATTCCCCTCCTTATTAGGTCAGCTTTTCAGTGCTCTCTCCTACTTTGAGAAAGAACAGAATGATTTAGATGTTGAAAAAATAGAGATAACTAACTATAACACTGCCCAAATCTAAGAAACTGTAGAAAATGATTGTCTGGGGTTTAGAGTTGTGTTCTGTTCTAAAACTTGTGCTCATTTTCAAATTACTAAGAATAGAGAAAGGGGAAATGGGAGTTGTGCAGAACTAACCAGAAGGAAGAGAATAAAAATAAAGTAGGATTAAAAAAATCTTAGAAGCATTATTCAGCAGCAAGAGACAGGGCTATGAAGAGGTAGCTGAAGGTATTACATCTTTCTGGCTCCCCCTTCTTCCCACTCCCCACAAATAGGTGATCACCACAGCAAAGTTGTAATGGCCTATCACAAGAAACATCAGTGAGAGAGCACATCATATACAGGTTTTAACCCATGACAGTGTTTGAGTGGGCACATCAGAGGATCATTGAAAGGCTGCACAGGGCAGGCTGAGGAGAAAACCAGACTGCCGTTGCAGTGCCTTACCTGCAGTTCCTGAGCCTGTGCTCTATGTTACCCCTTCCTAGAAGGCAAGGATGTAATCACATACTAGGAAGTGTGACTAATTGTCATTCTAAGTTCTGTGTATGTACCCATGGATACAGGGAAAACTGCAATCCTTTTTTGTTGACACCTTCCCCAGCCTATATTTTAAAGCAAGCTATTAGAGGGGAAAGGATATAAACTAATATGCAGTGAAGTTGATTAGGAAGATTGTATTCTGTAATTCATGGTCAAATGAGTAATGAACTGTGTTCCTTAGGAGTGGATTTGAAAATGAGTGTTTGTAATAATATGGGCTGAAACAAATTACATTTGTTAAACATACGAATAATCACCGTGTTGGGAGTTAATCCTTTTTTGGCCGTAAAGCAAGATTTGAATTCTAAACAATCTTAGGTATCTTTATTCAAAAGCAAGATTCATTTCAACACAGATAAGCATAAAATTTAGTACTTAAATGGGAAAAATCAACAGCAGCATCTGGTCTAAGGCCTAAAATGACTATGGATTAAGTTGCTGTGAATAAGAAGTTGAGCATCAGTTACAAGTAAATTGCTAAGCATCATTCTGAGCACTGCACGTAATCCTACAGCTCACATGGCATCTCTTTCCTAGGCTTGTGCCTGCAAGATTTGGATTGTTGTGTCCGGCTTTGGCTGTGACTGTTCAAAAAAGTGGGGAGGCTGGAGTTACTACAGGAGACAGCAGGGCAACTTTTAAGTAGTTTTGATTATTTTGAATTTCCACTAATGGAAATTTCTAAGCTCAAAGGAGCACAAGGTTGGAGAGAGACATAATAATTGTACCCAATTAAATCTACTTACTGTCCTGCCCTAGGAAAACAAAAAGAAAACCAACCATTACTCTTTCCCCATTGTGGTTACAGAAAAAAAGGTATTGAAACTGTTTCTTCCGATAAGGATAGTGACACATAGAAATTGCCTGAAGAATGAGTGGAGTCTCTCTGAGGCAGTTTCTAGGAACAAATGTACATCATCTGTCAGAAAGGCTGTAATTCTGCCATATTGACCTTTTGAGATCTAAGGTGTCATGTAGACTTCCCCTTTTAGAAAATGGGGAACATCTAGCTATTTTGACTTTGGTTTTTGTGTTTTTCACTAGCTCCTGTGGAATCTCTCTTACAATGACAAGATGACTGTGCTGTTTGTCTACAGTGGACCTTTTATGATGGAGGCAAAAGAATGGAACATGAAGCATTTCATGAAGCGACGACGGCGACTTTCAAGGATGGATGAACAGTGTATATAAAATATACATATATAAAATGTTTCTATAGACCTTTTTTGGAATATCTGGCTTTCAAGACTCCAGAGGTTGTCAAAGAGGAGATCTGAAAAGAATTGATAATTATGAACCTGAATCTTAAAGTTTACACAAATGTATGACTTGAAGTGCATAATTTCTTTTTGAAACCTTTCATAGTGGTCATTTTCTCAATGGTAGGTTAGAATAAAAAAGGAAATTTCTTGGGTTTTTCCGGGTTTTTTTTCAGTAATGCAACGTCAGAAATACAGTTAATTTTTCTAGGTTGTACTGGACTAATTCTGTGACTGTTTTGGGGACTGTTTTCCCCCCAAAAATAGCAATTAGCTTTTGATAAATAATCTTCCTTTAACACAGATATGGATGTTATCTAAAGTTCCCTTATTGAAATGTAACCTTTTTTTAGTTACTTCATATGATCTGCAGGAAGAGAATAATTTGTAAGTAGCTGAGAATTGGTTCTGTGAAAATACACCTGAACTTATAAGAATATGATTCTATGAATGTATTACTGTTGAGTAAATTCTTTATTGTCATTATTTATCATTTTTGACATAATGTTTAATTTTGTAATCCTCAAGGGGTAAGGTCACAAAATCACAAATATTTGACAGAAGAGCTAAAAGAGTTTGGAAACTTGCGCTCTCGTCCAGGGTTTGAGTTGGTCAGCAGAGTATCCTCAGCATAACTGAAACTGCAGGTCCATCTCTCTGTCCACTGTATTGCAGGGTCTTTGTTTTGTATGTGTTCTTTGATATACAAAATACTTAGCTTCTTGTAACTCTGAATTTCTAAGGTGGTTGTTTTGTTATGTTTTTTCATTTTTATTTTTATGGAGTTGTAAACACAGACATTTTATTTAGTCTCTGAGCATCACTATATGAAAAGTGCAGTTTGTTTTCAGTGTCTAAATAAGTGAAACTACTTACACAAACATTTAAGACTTGGTTCTTCTGGGAATAGAGAGAGCACTATCTGTTCTTAATGATTTCATCTTAGAACTTCATGGGATTTCTTCTAATATTTCAGTCCCTTTCTCATGTTTCAAACTGAGGTAGGAAATAGAAGTGACTCATTTCAAGAGGTTGACACTTCAGATACTGTCTCAAAATTACCTCTTGTGTATGCATGGCTGCCACACCGCACAAGTGAAGAGGTGTTTGCTTTTTCCTTGGAGCTGTTGACCACAGGTGCTGATTTCATTGTATCTTGCTGCAATCTTAGTACAATACTGTTGTTCATATTAACTTATCCCAGACAGTATAATGAGCCTCCAAACTACCACTGTCGTGGTACTGACAAATAGATCTGCAGTATCCAGCAGCTCTGCTACCTGAGGCTCTGAAGGAGGTATGTATATGGAAGCAGCCATTCCTGTTTACAGTGGGCTCCCATACGCCGGGTCCTGTTAGTCACCTGCTCACTGGTGTGAGAGGTGCATCCAGAGACCACCTGGTGTAAAAGGGAGCCTTTTGGACTTGGTAGTGTATTCAAACTCGAAAAACATGGAGTTGCTGAGTGTAGGTGCGGTGTTACAGAGCATTCCCTACCAGCTAACAGGGCCCTTCTGTGCTGCCAGCTTCCTCTTGCTTTGCTACTAACATTCAGCTCTCACTATAAAAACCCATGGAACTGATTTCAATGTAACTTTGAGGAGGGGAGAACAAGTGGGAGTTGAGGTTAAATATACATGTGTTATCCAGCTTTCTCTGCTGACTAGACAGGACCTCTCAAAAATGTAGAAGTGGAAAGACCCCAAATAGTCCTAACAGCTGATGTATAAATTGAGCTTTTTCCAAAAATAGGTACTTTTCCCTGTTGTTTAGACCAGCTGAAGACTATGGCAAAGATCCTCTACCACCACCATCTGCTGTTCTAACCAACATCTGTGTCTGCTAATGTATTGCAACAGAGAGAAACAGCATGGAAATTGTGACTTACTGAGAAATAAAAAGATCTTGGGAAAAAAAAAGTGTTTAATACAACATGTACTTGTGCAGGTGTGTTATTGTTATTTAGGAGAGATTACTTAGTCAAACTAGAATGAGGAGAGACTCTTGCACCACTACACTGCTTTTAACATGCTTAGATGAACCTTAGTTTTGTACTGGAAGAAAAATAAATGTGTTCTGACAAAGTTGTTGCTGACTGGGAACATCTGTTTTCCAGGCTTTTAGAGCTACTGAGATGACAGAGCTGGGCTGGGCTGCAGGACACTTACTGAGAAGTACGGTAAGTGCTCTTTAGGAGCCGGGATACGAACCTGCTCCAGGCTTCATAGCAAATGGTACTTAGAGTTAACACTACTGGAGGCTTTTGTCTATGGTTTATTACAAGTTGCCTTCTGTTACGAAGATCTCTGTCCAATGCTTCCTACCTAGAAGCTTCTGGACCGTATTCAGATGCTGCTTACTGTAGATTTAGGAAACTAACTTGGGTTTCTTCCATGAAACTGCAATTTCCTACTTGTTCCCTTGGAAAGGTCTCTAAATTTTCCAAATACCTTTTACTAAAAGGCCTAATTTTTCACCTTTCTTGCTCTTCCCATGCCATTCCATAGCGTCTGCTTGAAAACAAAATGTAAGAGCAAACAGATAATCAAGATGTGAAATCTGTCTGTTTTACAAACTCTTGGCAAAATATTAGCATGTTGTTTGATGCTATCCATACTGTCCACTCTGGACAGTGGGGTTTACCTGGGGCATGGAAGGAAATGTGAGAAAGAAGTCTGTCATTTAAGTTACTCTGCATTTGCTAAATGGAGCAGGGGTCCTGTGGCTGGTTAAAGGAGTCCCACATTGTGCAGAATTCCTTCTCTTGTCTTAGCACCCCACAATCCTCAGTACCACCTGTACTGGCAGAGGACCACCATGCTGAGGTGAAGGGCTGTCCCAGCTCAGCAGTACCTGGTAACTCTACCTAAAAATGTGTCATAATTTCATAGAAGTTGTTTCAGTGTTGCATGCATCATTTCCTTGTCTTCTCCCCTGTCTTTATTTGGCCTGCTTTTTGAAAGATGAGCTGTAGTTATTTCTGATTTGATTGTGTCCTAGTTCCATCCAGGACAGGGTTAGTTAATTTTTATGGTAGCTGGGAGGGAACATGACCAGGACCTGGATGCTGTTCTATACCACTGTAGGTCGTTGTCGGGGGTGGAGGGAAAGGGACTCTCCTTGGGAGAAGGGGCTCCTTCTGGTGCAGAAAATGTCACAGAGAAAGGTGTCCAGTGTTGTCTGTTCTCAAAGAGTTTGAGTGATTTTTTTATTATTATTATTACACCCTCTGTCTTTAGTATTGTTGCTGTTACTTTTTGTTTTCTTATTGCTGTTTCCAGTAAATTACTCTTGACCAATGATCTTTGCCTTTTGTGCCCCCAGTTCTCCTCTGTCCCGCCACAGCAGGGAGAGAAAACAGAGCAAGGGGGAGCAGCACCTGTTTTGGAAAGTCTCGGTGAGGGCACTGAACTCGGGAGTACCATTCACAGTCCCTAGAGATTTTTAAGACGAGGCTGGATGTGGCACTGAGTGCCATGATCTAGTAATCGCAGTGGGTTTGGATCAAGGGTTGGACTAGATGATTTCAGAGGTCTCTTCCAACCCAGTTAATTCTATGATTCCTAAACCAGGACAGATTGGCACAGTATCTTATGGCAGATGTCTGGCAGAACTACATTATGGGAAGCAGGGGGAACTTTGACACGCTGGCTTCACTGTGAATAACTGAGCTACGCTTCTGACTCACTGAAACACAATGTCCAAATAACTTCTCCTAGAACCTTTTGTTACAGAAGCATTTTTCCCAGTGCCTTGATAATCGAGAATAAAACCAAGATTCAGTACACTGTAATTTGGAGAGGAAGGAGATCAGGAAGGGAATTAAATCCACCTCTGCTCCAAGTAAAATCCTCCTCCTGTTCCTGCCTGCACATCTGAAAATCATGGGAGTATTTCTGTGCTGTTGCAATCCAACTAGGCTTGCCAAGAGCCAGGCTTCTATGAGGCTCATTGGTCCAGCTGTCCTTTGCATATTGCAGTAGCCTGGGAGAAGGGCAGAGTTTGTAGCAGGGACTCATTTAGCAGTTGCTATACCTCATTTTATTTTGGTGCTAACTTTAGCCATTGACAATGCTGAACTATTAAACAGGGAGAAGGGAAATGAGTGCAGGAACCAGATGTTTCTTCACTGTTGAAAGCTTTTCAGGCATGACTGTAGCAGTGTTGGAAGTCAGCAGTGAAAGCATGGAAAAATAAAGGCCAACAGCAACAGCAGAGGCAGAATGGAAAGTGGTGATAACCAGCACTATAGCAGCCACCCTCTCCTGTGGCTCAGCTCTTTTCCCAGTGGTGCAATCTCCCAGACACCATCTCTTTGGTTTCCACCAAATTCCACCAGATTTTCTCCACTCATCTCTCAGCTCCTCTTGAAGTAAAATTCCCCAGTTGTCTAGTCTTTTTTCTGTTGATTTATTTGTTAACCCCACCAGGCCAGTGGTTTTTTTGGGTGTTTGTTGGTTTTTTGGTTGGTTTGTTGGTTGGTTGTGGGTTTATTTTGACAGATGTACTGGTTTGGGCTGGGATAGAGTTAATTTTCTTCATAGTAGCTTTTCTTCACTTTGGGTCTGTGGCCAAGAACACTGTTGGGAACGTTGGGATGTTTTAGCTATTGCTGAGCCGTAATTGCACCGCATTGAGTCCTTTTCTGGTTTTCACACTGAATTTCACAAGAAATTTACAAGAAGTTGGGAGAGGACACAGGCAGGACAGCTGACCCCAGCCCCCCCGAGGGCTATCTTGTGCTGTATGACATTGTCCTCAGCAGTGAAAGCCAGGGGAAGAAGGAGGAAGGGACATTTGGAATTATGCCTTCTCAAGTAACAACTGTGTGTGATGGAACCTTGTTTTTCTGGAGGAATAGCTGAAACCTGTCTGTTGATGGGTAATAGGGAATGAATTCCCCCTTTTGCTTTGCTTGTGCACGCAGCTTTTGCTGTACCTCTTGAACTGTCTTTATCTCAACCCATGAGTTTTCTTACTTTTATTCTTCTGAGTCTCTGACCTATCCCACTGTGAGAGAGTGAGCAAGTGGCTGTCTGGCACTATCCTGCTGCCTAGGGCTAACCCAGAGTGTATCTTAGTCTCAAAACATGACGTTATGCCCTTCATTATTGCACCTGGAGTTACATGAAATCGTGGCAAATACCTTTGCTCATTGTATACTCATAGAAGAGCAAGTCACCTGCTCACAGGGAAGCATGGATATGAAAACATGGCAAGTTAGCTGGAAAGGAACGTCAGAATTCACTTTTTTGGGGATAAGGAACCATGCACAGTGGCAGTCAAAGCTGATTTTGCAAGAAGGAGGGAACAGATGATAACTCAGAAGATATCAAGGAGTCTTGGAAAAGAACAGAGAGCAGAAGAGGGCACAGGTAATGTTGGAACATGAATGATTCAAAGCAAATCAGGATGATGTAATTTAAAGGGAAAACTCTCCAATTCCCCCTTACCCAGTTTGTAACCAGAGCTGTAGACTGTGAACAGTATGCAGCTTGATCTTAACTGCTGTCTATTAGTACTGGTTTACCTCAGTTTGGGTCCTGTAATGGCTTTTTCATGGAAAATAGAGTGGGTTTTGACTGTTGATTTTTAGTTTGTGGGTTTTTTTCAGGTTATTTTGTTGGTTGCTTTATTTGGGTTTTTTGGTGGTGGTGGTGTTTTGTGTTTGGGTTTTTTTTGTTGTTTTTTTTTTTTTTTTTTTGGTTTGTGTGTGTGTGTGTTTTATTTTTGTTTTTTAATAGGTATTTTGTTGGTTTTGTTGTTGGTTTTCCTGAATTACAAATACAACATAAATCCAAAGCAGATGATGGGCAGAAGGAGAGCAAAGGGACTTGCTCTCAGACACCACTAACAGTATCAGCCTTTGTGCTCCTGCACTGATGCTTAAAGGTCTTTTCAGGTGAAAAACCACTGATGTTACAGTTTTCTGTGGGCTGTGGTGGTTGAGGAATATGATTCCACTTTGTATCTGCTTCTGAGCTGAACTGTACTCTCCGTAAAGAACTTTTTTGGTCAGAAATGTAGTTTTTAAAATACACTTTGCTGTATAAAATATACTGGCTTGATGCCAATATAATTAAGTGGTACAGTCGCCAGTGTGTATGCAGTTCCTTAAGCATCAGTATGTCAAAAATCAGTATGTTCATGAAAAATCATTGGAGTTAGTTATACTGGGAGAATCTCCTTTGTTTCAGTATGGGTAAATTTACAGTAAGGCTGCCCCTCTTGATATGTTTCAGTTTAAAAATGATAGCCCTAAGAAATATGGTTCATTAAGTATAAGAGCTGAATGTAGCTTAGCTGCTAGATAAGGCCTGGATTATCTTCTGTGATTCAGAAAAGCAGAGGCAGTGATTTGCCACCAGCATCGCACAGGCTAGTAACACAATTGTGGTTTTCCCTGACAATGTGTTTTCTGACAGAGCAGTTATACATGGCTTTTTACAGTCTCTCAAAAGTGTTTTTTGGCTTGGAAACACTATTCAAGGCCAGCAAAGCAGTCATTAACAGCAGAAGGGCCCAAACCCAATGTGGTTTCTCCAGGGAGCTCTAATGCAACTTACATCTGTGTCTGCTGAAACTTCTGCTGTTGTCTTTCTGGCCCCTGCCCATTAGCCAAAAGAGGAAAAAAAAAAGCCATTGGGAAAAGCCCAAGACTTTTCTGTGTACCTTTTTAGCACAGTGTCAGAAGGACTCTGATATTGTCTCTGTTCTTTGTCTTCTTTTACCATGTGTTCTGAATTCCAGTAGGGTTTTCTTGGATTTTGGCATGGGAAGCTGCCCTTATCTACTTCGTGATTTCTCCTCTTGCTGTGGTTTACACACTCCATTTCCTTGGTACCTTGTGTTTCGCTGTGCAGACACCCAGGTGTTAATATGGCCTAAGAGGCAACAGACAGCACTGAAATATAGAGACTGATGGGTTTTGATATGAAAAGGGATAGGATGTTTATCCTTGTGAATTGGAGGCCACAAGCCAGTAAAAATAGAGTAACAGTAGCAATTTCAAGAATACAAATCAAAAGCAGTAGGGATTCTTTTCTCTCTCACCCGTAAAGCCATACATGAGTTACAAAAATACAGAAAAAAGCATCTGTTAAGGATTAGAACTGATGGCAGTCAAGACCTTCTCTTTTTGAAATGGGAAGATTTCCACAGTACTTGTGAGGAGGTGTTTTAGAGGTCAGGGAGTTTCTCGTTTGAGGAGAGCATGACACTGAAAACGTGGTAACTGCAAAATTCTTGCCATTGGGAAAGCTTCCCCCTCTTTAAGGCAGTCCCTTAAAGAGTAGTTGGGTAAGTACAGTCGTCTGACAAGTGTGAGTTCACATTAAATTACTGCTGATGAAATTTGTCAGATGTGGCTGGGAAGTGCAAGGAGCTCAACCTGGAACAGATTGTTTCCAAAGCAAAAACCATTGAGAAAGCTTTTGAGAAAGCCATTGAGAAAGCCTGCAGAAAGGAAACCTCACTGACTCCTTAGCCCTAGAAGAGGGAGTGCTGAACAACATTGTTCTAGACTCCTATGGAGATCAAAGTCATTCATGTCACCTAGCAGGCAGATTCAGAAAGCCACCCTTCCTTGTATGGAGCTTTCTGAACCACTCTGCAGGCATTGAGCCAGACTTTTAAGACATTTTATGGCACATTTCCCTTATTCTGTTCTTGGCAGAGAGGAAAAAGGAAAATACAAGAGACCCTCACAACCTTGTAGATGTGCTCTCAGAGTCAGCTAATCTGTGTTCAGGGTCACTCTTCCCTGTACCACTGTTGAAGTCTGCCAGCACCACTGTGGTGCACCCAAGTCTTCGCATGATGTACAAAGTCAAGTCAAAATTTACACCACTCCTGGCAAGACTGCTCTGTAGAGTGTATGAGATCTCAGTCGTACATCCTCCTAAGGCTAAGGCCTTCTCTGCACTAGAAAGATTTTGGCAGCTCTTCCAATTACAGCACTAAAATACTAGGGATTCAAGGTGAAGAACGGTAAATTTGTGGAAAGTCTTTAATGATGGGTTTGCAAGGGAATGAGGCCAATGCCACAGCCCTCTGTCCCTTATTCTTAAAATCAGTGACAAGCTAAATGAAGAAAACCTTATGATGAGTTTGTTTTATCTATCCTTTGGCCATCCAACCCAAGAAGAGGAAACTCCAACTCAGCATCAAGTCAAATCTGGAGGCTACTTAAAAGTTTAGTTCCAGATGCAGATGGCATGCTTCCACTTGACCGTCTCTGCCCGCATTGCTGGAAGGTTATGTGTTCCCTTGGGTCCAGGGCTTTTCCTTTAGCCATACCCTAGCACTGTTCCCATGCACCAGGTTAAGTTAGTTCATCTAAGTAGTTGCTTTTAGCAACTGCAATGTCAGTGACTGTAAATGTCAGTGAGCTTTTTGGCACAGGGTTCCTTGCTCTTCTCTCCTTCAGAGGCTGAGCAAATGCTTTTTATTCCATACACCACCAACCCTCCCAACACCATGGAAAGCTCAAGGCAGCAGTGTGGCTGCAGAGGCTTGAGCGTCATTAGTTTAAGGAGCAGCTGTGTGAAGGAGAGCACCAGTCTGATCTCAAAAACCATGGAGCAGTAGGAGACAGATGTCTTAGGAGCTGGAGCATGCAGGTGATGGGACACTTTGCCCCCACTACAAGTTGTGTCTCCGTCTCCCTGCTGTACTGGCAGGAGGAATACCTGGGAAAACACTTGGGAAAAACAGAGAAACAAGACCCAAGCCACATAATGACTAGCAACACTAAAACTTTCAAAGCTGGTTCATACAGTACTCAAGCCATGGATTTCATCATGTGCAGCAAGATTTTTATTGTAATCAGTGATTACAAGTCAATGACCACTGCTTGACTCCAATCATTCAAGACAAAGTTGAGTTTTTTTACTCTTTTTTCTTTATTTGGACAATATATATATACATATGTACAAAAACATCTATGCCTACTTTTTTTTTCTTTTCCTTTTTTTACAATTTCATGTGATTTACAAAACAGGACAGCAAAATAACTTATAAAGAATACGAATACTGTACAAAAATAAAACTGATTAAACTGTTGGAAGTTGGTATTTTACAGTGTTACAGATCACTAGTTTGTAAAACAGCACTTTGAAGTATGTGTCCAGTCTGGGCTAAGTCCTTCTGTAAGCTGAAAACAGATCTGTAATACAGGTAATGAAAAACTGTTCAAAAAGAAGAATGTTACAGAGCTATACCTTTAAAGCCATGACTTCTCTATACTAATTGACTTTCTTAACCAAGGAGAGGAGCTGTCCTAACTTCAGCACTATTAAGTACTTCCAAAATAGTACAACACGTGCATACGGTATTAGAGAACCTGATTTTTCATTTCTTTTCCAACATTTGCAACACTCTTCAAAACTTAACTTCAAGATGCAAAGAACTAACCTGCAGTTTATTTTATGTGTTAAAGACATTATTTGCTTTTACAAAAAAAAAAAAAAAAAAAGCACAAACCACCATCAAACCAAATTAACAAAACATTAATATGAAATCCCCAAATCTGATTATTCCCAGCATATTATGTTAGTGGTTAATGAATCACATTAATCCTGTCTGCCTGCTGAAATACAGGATACATTACCATTTTTTCAGAAACAGTCACCGGCAGTGGTGACACATGCCCTGTATGTCCCATTGTCCCATGGACCGAAGTATTTCCCTCCTGTTGATTCTTTCAGACTTTGCAGGAACAACAATATTTCTTTAAATGTGCATTCTACCCCAAAAAAGCAAGGTGGAAACTGTAAATCTGGCCCTTTTTCTTCCACGTATTGGTTAAACCCGGTAGCTAAGTGACCAAAACATCTACGTACTGATTTAGGAGCTGCTTATCAGCTGCTTATCAGTGGCTTCCCATTGTGGTTGACAGAATGTGAGGTTCTCTTGTATTTCACAGGGTCAGGCTTAAATTTTCCAAGTGCTGCATTTGTCCCACAAAATGGCAACAATCCAGACTGCAGGATGGACTGGAAATCTTGCTTGATCTTCAGAAAGAAGAAGGAAGATGAACGTGCATGCACCTTTGAATTTCACCGGGCTACTTGTGGCTCTGACCCCACTCAAGGCAGCATGAACAGTACTGGTAAGCAGAACACTTTTTGTATTTCTAGATCAATAGAAATACCAGTGCTACCAGTTTTTATTGTGAAGAACCTACGTCCCTATGACTCAATTTGAATACGAGAAATTAAAGTTTGGTTTCTAAAAGAAATGTTTCAAAAAGGTGAAACGGAGGTAGAAAGTGTGCTTGGTTTCCTGATGTCTTCACTGAAGAAAACACATCCCTTTTTATTCCACAGACTGTTCAATATCCCCAATGCTTTAAAAGCAGTTCTCTTCATATAGACAGAATTTATCACGAACTACACAGGTAAAAACACAGTATGCAAACTGATTTCTAATGCTGAAAGCCATATACAACTGTAGAGGAAAACACTCTAGTCTCTGAGTTCATTTCTTATGTTTTTTTTCTAGGAAGCAAGCTTTTTATCAGATAATAAGATACTGTAATTGCAGGTGTGCTAACAAGAGTTTTTATGTACAGAATTTTACAAGGTGACCTAAATTCATCTGTAGTGGAAACACTTCGGGTTTCAGTGTGATTACTCAGAAGATGAATTTGGCCCTAAGTCTCTGTAGTAGGGATAAAAAAACCAAACAGAAGAATGTTTCTGGAAAAAAAATAATGTGTAAACAGTATTCTCCCATCTTTACACAGCTGGGGAGGAAAAAAACATATCACTGAAAACCCCTTAAATTTCATGCTTTTAACATAAAAAATTTGAAATTTTCAGCTAATCACCACGTCCGAGAGTTTTCATTTAGTGATCTTTTTGCTCCTCTTAAAGAGCAAAAAATAGCTTTCAAACAAAAGTAATACTGCCTTTATCAGTATTTGACGTGCCATGCATGAAACACGTACAAAGCAAGGTACCAAGAGAAGCTTGTGTCATAAGGAGTATTGCAACACACCTTCCATATTTCAAATTAGCTCTTGGTTTTCCCCCATACTCTAGAGAATTAGCAGTCGAGACAAAGGAGCCCATCTGAAGTGCTCCTTACAGTAAAGTTTCAGGTGTTTCCATTAGCAGAGTACTCTTAAGGAAAGATCTACTCTCCCCATAAGCACACACAACTCCCGGAGGGCTCAAAGGGAGTTAGGCCACGGTATGAAGAGAATAAATCTTTAAGGCAAGTGTAGGAAGAGAAAAAGCCTTTAAAAAAGCAGCAGTTTGTAAAGATGGTAGCTGCTATTATGCACCCATTCAAACAAAACACAGCAGAATAAAGCACTGTTAGTGGCATTTCTACAGTACAGTACTGTATTATTGACAAGTAAAGTGTAGGATCACATGAGAGACATATGCTCAGCTCCCACATGCCCACCACGTTATCTAAGCAGACTTGTATTTTTCCAGATAAGTGAATAACAGAGCTAAATACACATATGGTCAGAAAATGACTGAGCTGTTGTGGGGTTTTTTTTGCTTTAAGTATCTTCTTCGATTATACATGTTTTTACTGGAAAAGTCCAGCTTATATTCAAAAGTATAGGTAATGCAAAGAAAAATTAAAAAGACTCATTTATTTGATGGGCCTTCTTGAGTATAAATTCCCCTTATCTCAGTATATCAATCAGATGCTATTAGTAACATATGTAATGTTCTCCTAACAGTCTCTTTAAGTGCAGGATCACTCTGACACAGAAGTAAACCCACTTCTACAATGTGCTATGGAGTTTTTATCTGAGAGTTATTTATGTGACTCGGAAAGTGTTTTTACTCGACAAACTCTAAATACAAGCAGCATTACACTGTTCAACAAAACATGTTCATGACACAGCAATCACAAAGACTTTGGGGTCACGCTACTGTGGTGGCACAGGCCAGACCACCCAGTCATATGTATGTACACCAGTATCAATGCTTTATGTTTGAGGAGGTGGTCACCTCCTCTGCTGGCTGTCCCTTCCCTCTTCTCACCTTGCAGTCCACTTGCTCCAGACTGTTGTTCTCAGAGCAGAGCAGGGGAGGTGGAGGACAGGGAGGGAGGTGCTGAGTACTTTTGTTTTTTTTAACATCGGCTACATGTGCTTTTGGACAGTGAGGGTGACCGGCACCATAGCAGATGCTTGTGCTCTGGCACCACTGCCTGCATCCCCGCCCCAGCCTGCCTCTTCCCCTCTCCCCTCCCAGGGCCAGCCCTGCCTTCACAAGGAGCTGCTGGAGCTGGACTTCTTGGATCGCTTGATCATGCTGGGGTGGAACTCAGTGTGGCGGCGGGCGTGCTTGGTCAGGTGGTCGCTGCGCATGAACCGCTTCTCACAGAGGGGGCACCGAAACTGCTTCTCTCCAGTGTGGGTTCGGTAGTGCCGGGTGAGCTCATCGGAGCGGGAGAACTTCTTAAGGCAGTCGGGCCATGTGCAGGGGAATGGTCGCTCACCTGTGGGGAGGAAAGGATGCCAAGAGATTTAGGGAGGCAGGGATAATGCAGGTCAGCACACACCAGCTTTGCCAAGGAGCCAGAGAACATGCCGCTGAGGGGAAAAAGCTGCTTTTGTTTCCTGCCATGATGCCAGTGGAATCTGTGGACTTGCTGATGACTCACTTCATCAGGTTACAGTCTCACCTCCAGTAGAAGCCAAAAACCCCTCCAACCACATGAAAATCACACTCTGGTGCAGAACCTTACATGACCTGAAGACTCAAAGCAACAGATGAGCACTGCCTGTTCCTGTATGCTTTTCATGTTGGGCTCACTACAGTGGTTTGGGAAATGAAAGCTAGAAGTATTCCTCTGACACTTACATTCTACTAAACAAAAGTATTTGGAATGGTTAGAAAATAAACAAAAGAAAACCCTGCACCCAGGACAAGTCATCCCAGCCCACGGACAACCAAGTGGGGAGGCGTCAAGGAGAGCACTGAAGTCTTGGGGCTGCAAACATGTACAGCAAAACCCCTGCAGCCACAGAGAGAAGTCCCGTGCTCCCCCTACATGGTATGGGTACCCCACAGGCCAGGAAAGCCCTAGTGAGCCTCGATTAATACCACAGCTGCTGTCACTATTGAGGCTCCTGATGGTTTGGTGCTCCCTAACAGGCAGCCACCCCATTCCGGACCAACTGGTGTGCAGCGGAGCTGCACCTGGATGAGTGGGACTGCATTAGTTACAGCAGCCTTGGAGCTGCATCCTCTGAGCTTGCCTCCCTTGCCACATGGCTATGCTAGTCCTCATTCAGGGAAAAAGGAGCAGAGGAAGCCAAGTCAGCTGAGTACCTGAGCCTGGTGGAGGCACAGCTGCCAGCCATCCCAAGCTGGGACTTTGGTGGGGTTTTTTTTTGTTTTACATGCATTTCTTAGCTCTCTGCTACATGCTTTTGGACATGGTTGGAAGACTTTCTGAACAACCACTGCCTGTATAAAACAAATTAATCAAAACTGTATGTAGGCTCACATATGCGTGAAGGTCACAACTGCAGTTACACAGCAGGGCAGGACCAGGAGCTGTCCAGAGGCCTCACAACACCGCTCTGCCCCAGCTTTACCCTGTCCAGCACCTGCCCTCAGCATCTGAGTCAAGTGTTTCACTTGTACTGCTCTTTTGCTATCTATCTCATGGTTTCTGTCTCAGCTCGTGGAAGCAGGTGGCAGTGGGAGGTGCAGAACAGCTTTCTAGCTCCCCCCAGGAGTGTGGGAAGACAGTGCTATACACCCTGCACGTGTGGAGCCATCTAGTATATGGTTTTGTGTCAGGCATTTACAGCCCAGAGCAGCAGGAGCAGCTGAGGCATCCTGCCCCTTGTGAGAGGCTGAAATGGTTAATGGCTCAAACATTGTTTAGATCACCAAAGGACTTTGCCCACTGTATCAAACTGTGCTAAAAAGCAACTGCTCATCTTCAGCCACCAAGACTACCCCTTGAATATGCCTCCCAAGTGGAATTGGAACTGTGGGTTAAGCCACTTGACAGAAACTTGAGACAAGGTAGCTGTAATACTACTGTCCAATTATCTCAGGTCTAAGGAGAAGTACACAGTGCCAGAGGAGGCCATAGCCCAGAGTCTCATTTGCCGAGGCAGGGTTTGCACACGCTTGTCCCTCAGCCAAGCGGGAGGAGAGTTTTTGGGTGTGTGGTGGCGATCCACATAAGACAGAGGGGGTGAACACCCACCACTGGAGGCTACAAGTTTTTGAGGCAGGTAAGAGGCAGATCCTTTGAGGTGGGATGGTGCTTCTAATCATGCCAGTTGTCCTCCCTCATGAAATTCACTGTTGTAAAACTCCCCTCCCTCCCCCTGGGGAAGGTCTGATGGGACATCAACTGGCTCAACCTCACTGATGTGAGAGGCAGCTGTCATGTCTTAGAAGGGGTCATACACCATCAAAGACCCCAAAGCGCCCCCAGACTCATTTCTGAGGCCTTCCAACAGAGAACTGAAACAACCCCTTCAGGGGAGGTACCTGGGTGTTCCCAGCAAGCATTATATTAACCCCTCAGACTTTGTGTTTTGTGGGCTTTTTCCCCAGCCCAGACAGATCAAGACTGAAGATCACATCAACCAATGGACATCAAAACTGCAACAGCCAACTCTTGTCACGAGATCCACAGGTGGCGATATGTTTCTACTCTTCCTTCCTTCCCTTGTACATTTTCTTAAGTGATATTTTTATGCTTTCCTATTGCTGTATTACTACAGTAATGATAGCAACTAAAATGGCTACATACCTGCCTTCCATTGCAACCAAATTGTTCTAAAATAAACCCTAAAAATATATATATCTGTGCAAACAGCAATCATTCAGTGCCATTTCACCCTAATCCACCTCACAGGATCTATTAAGAAGAACCTGGGTTACCCTTGCCTTCTGGGGTGGGTTGCAACACCCCATCTCCAGAAAGCACGTTTCAAATCACCCACCTCAGGACAGCTCTTCAGCTCTCAGCCTGCAGAAGTGCCCAACTGTACAGCAGGGAGATGAGGTGCCTAGGCAGGATAAAAAGCATCATAATCTTTGGGGTGCAGCACCTGCATTTTAGGCAAGGCAGTATCCAACCTGTGTGCCTAAAAGCATTGCTTAGTATCTGGCCCTCAAGACAATGAGCTCCTCCTCCTTGCTCCCTGGAAATTGCACGTGGCAAAAGAAAATGAAGCCCTGCTTCTGGAATTCCCTGTGAAACATGATGGGAGCAGCATCACCTCCACCATGGCTACCCCACACACCCATTCCATATGCCAGGGGAAAGCACTCTAAGGTTATGCAGCACAACCACAAAGCTTTAGGGAAAGCAGGGTTTGCTCAGTATCCCTTGTGTATATTTGGCACTGCAGTCCCCGGTGAACTAACTCAGGGCTTGGCTGGGGGAGCGCACCAAGGCTGCAGGAGACTGCTGTGGTGCAGCACGCCTTGCTACCCACAGGAGACCTAGTTTGCAGGGATGCAGGACAGGGAATGCAGCAGAGATCATGGATAGGAACGAGCAGCTGTGTTCCCTGGATCACCAGCTGCCACTGGCATCCACCACCCCCTGCTGAGCTCCCAAGTACAGTGGCTGAAAATGGCTTCACCACCTCAGCAACACAAACCCACAGAAGCTGTCACAGCCACTTGGAAAGTGCCCGAACGAAAGTAGGCCAGGCATAATCCCTGGCACCTGAATGCATTAAACTCCAGACTTCTCAGAGCAGAGACACAAGGGGGAGGGAGGCTTTTCCGGGCCCTCAGGGGTTCTTCCCAAGCCTGAGGATCCACCACTCCCCTCGATCACAAAGCTGTAAGGGATGACACCAGCCTAAAGGGGTGGTGTCAGTGACAGACTCAATAGGTGCAAAGCAGGGGTGGAGTGTTCCTCCAGGAGGCTTTTAATGCAAGGCATAAGATAACTGTCCACCTAGCAATGCTTGTAGATGTATTTGCTATTTTGTAAAGCAGCAGAGATGTTTGTGGAACAGTCCTCTGAGAAAACAGGTCTTGCAGCTCATATGTTTGCTGGGCAGGCAGTGCCCACAGAGCTGCAGTGCAAGTCAATGCTGCCTCCATCTGGAGGTATGGATTTTTTGCCATGTCTCAGGCAAGAAATATCTTTTCTGTATGATTTTTCTACTCTAGTTTTGGGGGTAATAATACTAAAGCTTGAAAGAGCAGAATGAACCATCAGAACAGAGTGCTGTTATACACTGATTCCTTTGCTGGTCACATGTTACTAACATTTTAAGATATGCCTTAGATGAGATTTCTATCAAGAGATGAATTTAAAAATTAATTAAAAAATTACCCCCAAAATTAAAAAAAAAAAATTATCAAGGGCAGCTTGCGGAATTAAGAAGTGAAATAGGTGCATCTGCAGACTCCCATTCTTTGTGCTCTGTTCCACCAGGAATGTAGTGAGAGACATGGTTTACTCTGACTACAAGCTAATGGTGGTGCTTCACTGGTCTTCTCTGCAGTCTGAAGAACTGCTCCTGCAACCCTGTCTTGTTTGAAATACCATATGGATATAAAGGCCATTGCAGATCCTTTCAGTCTTTGCCCTCTTGATTCACCTGCCCTTTTCTACCTTTTCCTTCTCCCTGCCCACTATCTCAATGTTTCATTTCTTCTTCCTGTGCAAGTTTACACTTGCAAGCTACTTTGCATGACCCAAGACAGGCCCACTTTATTCTATTCCATTTCAATTTTATTCTGAATAGATGATAAATAATTTCGCTTTTCTTCCCTACCCCAGGAGATTTCAGATTTTTCCCACTGTGGTCTTGCGCAGGAAGAGTTTATGAAAAAGAATACAGAGTGGGCATTAGCAGACTCATTAAACGCAAGTACAGGTGGTAGTGGTACCCTCATCTGTCATTGGTCTTATCACCTCAAAATGCTCCTTTGTGCAGGGATGACTGAAATTAGGAGCTGCAGTTCACAGTGGCTTTAATAAAAATGAGTTTGTTTGGTCAAAAAAGGGACAGAGAAGTCCTTAGTGACTTTTTTTTCCTGGGAGGGAGGGAGGCTTTGCATGAGAAAGCTGGTGACAGTTTATGATCACCCACTTGGGCAACTCTCTCAGTGTGTAACAGGACATGCAGTAAGACTGGAGCACAATGAACTTCTGCAGTGAATGAAATACTAATTTTATGTGAATTACTAAAATTGCTTGAGCACTGGTTTCATGGAAGACATTCAAATATTGCTGTTGGTGCAGACAGAAGTCTGGTCAAGATGAATTGTTTCAGTAGGCTCAAACCATCTTCCTTGCTGACAGAAGAGGGGTTGGACACAGCCATGAGTCAAGAGCCTGGTACTAGCACTAGCTAATGCAGGACAGTTTGCTGTCCAGTAGTGTTAATGATGCTGCTTCACACATTGTGATGGTTTGGATTTGTTTTTTTGTTAAATGTTTAATTTTTTAGTAGTAGTTCTGTTTTTTGGTTTTTTGGGGGGGTTTTTTGTGGGTTTTTTAGGGTAAAGAAAAAAAATTCTGTAAATTGAAGAATTTGAAAATTAAGTTAGTTATATTAAAAAATATATGTTGTGTATATAGTAAATGGAAATTTAAATATTTTCAAAAAGGGATAGGGAAAGGAGAAAAAAGGGATAAAAGGAAATAAAAAGGGATATTGAATAGATATGTGTAATTAAACTTGAGAATTCGTAAAATAATTAGTAAAATAAATTTTATTACATTTTTTAGAAAGTAGGTTTGGTAGATATGGTCAGTATTTTTTAAGTTTTTATGTGGCAGGCTAGTGGATGTTGTAGGCTTTAGCCTTAGATAAGTGAGATTAATGCAGGGATTCACTGTTTCCGAATTTCGGCGGAAGGGAAGAAGAACGAAGGGAAGAAGAACGATTTACGTAAAAATCGTATGGAATACTGGGAACACTGTCCCTTCCTCGGTTACAAATTGGTAACCAGGGAAGGCCTAGATTAAAACCACCACACACATGAATTAGAAGCCAAATAGGTATGGCTGCATGAATGGATGGACACCCAATTAGACCAATTACAAGGGATTTAAAACCTTCACTGACCTGTGTTACTGAAAATGAAACCACTGAGTACAAGGAAGGATTGTGCTGCCTGGTAATGCAGCCACTGTTTAAAGTATAAAAGCTGAGGAATGGTTCAGAGTTTGACCTCTGGGACATGGCTCCAGCTCAGCCACTGCCATGACACAGCCAGTACCTCCTGCTGCAGGGATGCCCACCCTGCCTGCAGCACCTGCCCTGAGGCCCAGCCCGACTGAATGGCAGCAAGGTTGGCCTCCTGCCAGAAAACTGAAGCAACTGATGGAGAACAGGGAGAAGGGAAAGCACACAAATACAGAAAGCCCAAACTGCAAAATCTCTTGCCATCAAGCAAGAGCAAAATAGTTCTGGCATAATTAGATCTGCATGGTTCAAATGGCAGAATCCAATCCCCTCTTTCTTCTTCCAAAATCCTCCTGTACCTCTGGCACCTGGGGCTTGACATTTTCAAAGAAATCTTGGTACCCAGTAATAACTGAAACCAGAACCACAAGCCTTAACTTAAAGATGTCACTGATAAACAATTCTTTATTTTTTTCCTGTGATCCCACTCAGTCACCATTCTTGTGTGTCTCAGTGCCTACTGAAGTATGACAGGTTCTGTAGGCAGATGTCAAGAACATGGTCCGGCTTATTGCAAAAGGGGAAAAATATAACATGAGGCTATCTTCCTTACCATAGAATCCCTGCCATCTCAGATCTCTCTCATTTTTCTCCCCAGTGTGTTGCTTGTCCCATACATCCTGAACGAGCAATTTCCTGTGGGACACTGACTGAGTGTCCACATGCAAGATACGCTGGTGAAGATGGATCTTCAGGGCAGAAAGACTGGAGACCTTTCAAGCAGACTTCTTCCTCTTCAAAGATTTTCCAAAATCAGATCATTAAAACACATGGCAACAAGGTACAGATACTGGTGCAGAGTGAGATCAGTGATGAGGATGCTATATACCATGTGCCTAAACCAAGGCTTTCTGGAACACCTAAACTGTGGCTGTCCAACTTGGCAACAGATCACACAGACACTGCCTAATGGATAGGTGATGGATGGATGGGTTCCAGCAAGGGGTTTATTCTGCCAGTATTTAGGATTAAACAAACAGCACAGGCTGATTCAAGTTCTGCTTTCAGCAAGTATTTTGAAGGTTCTGACATCCTCAAAACCCCACTCAGCAGCTCCTTCAAAAGTCCAGAAGCAAAACTACCTGCTGGAACCTGCTACAGCTGAGACTCTGAATTTCAGGGAAACTCTGTACTACTCATATCCTGCTGTGACATAGTATCAGATGCAAAGGATAGTCTTACAGCTTCTCTGTCAGAGCAGAACCACCTTGCACCACATACAAAAGGCTTTCTCTGGGGGACTGGGCCTCCATATCCATGTGTAAGTATATATAAAAAGTAGGTTATCAGTCAGAGAAGCTACTTGGGAGAGACCTTTCCAAACCTCACAAGAGAGTAAAATCTGCACTTTCATAGCTGAGATCAGTGCCCTCATCAGTGCTTTTGGGTACATGGGACAAGCACCACTTCTCCTTTCTTGACTTCTCTGTGTGTGAACTTCCTCCATTTTGCAGTAATACTTAAATATTAACTGAGCACTGGAGGGAGACCAACTCCTAGCCTGGTGCTTAGGGCACTTACTTGGGATCAAAGAACATTGGATTTAAGCTCCTGTCCTATCTAAATAATCAAATGCTCACTAAGAGGAGACAGCTTGGACTGAGAAAGGAGGAATGCACTTCTATGTGCATTCAGAAAGATAATGTAACTTTTGTTATTTCACTCTAAATTTATTAGCCAGTGTTTCAACTGACTTTTCCATCAAGTTTGAGGTACTTATAGAGTGCTCTCAGGCTATTCACATTCATCATAAACAGATGTTAACTGTAACACAAGTTAACAGTATTTGAAGTGTGCTTTGCCTTCACTCCCTCAGATCCTCTTTGTTTAATCTTAGATTGGCTCTTGCCTGCTCTTCCAGCTGCAGGTTGGTAGCTGTGCAAGGCCAGAAGCACAGGAGTAGCAGCCTGATGCACAACACAGCAGCCAACAAAGGGGAGCGATTGTTCCTGCATGGATCCTGACAGCTGGGGCTGCAAGACACACAATGACATCCACCACATGGTCTTCAGTGCCTCAGCACAACAGTGTGCAGGAAATCCATAAAGCTGCAATTTCAAAACATCCATCTGGAAGCAGGAGTTGTGCTCTTATGGGTGGTGATGCCTGCTCACTGCTTCTGTCCTACCTGTGCACTTCTTCATGTTGACTCAATTGCTAAACAAACCTTTCTGGAGTGCTTTCCCACTGTGACACATACACCTGACTTTTTTTTTTTTTTCCTCCTAGCAGAAAACAAAAGAAAACAACTGGGAATTAGGCAGCATTGAACTTAATCTTGAGAATTTTTGCGAACCTTACTCAGCTGGCAAAACTTCCAATCAGAATGATCTTGGAAATATGCCCATTAGAACTCCAGCAATTTGCACATTTTCACTAACCCTTGAGAATGGGTGTTCCAGATGGCATTCTGAATTTAGCAAAAAATGTCCTGCTGGCTCCACTTCTTGCTCTTTGGTCCTATTCTAAAGGATCTGGCAAAGTGACATTGCATGGGTTGGATAAGAGGGGCTTAAAATGCTAAATTTCAGATTATATTCAAACAAAATCCCCAAAAAAAGCTCTCAGTGAGCACAGGACTGTCAACATACCAGCATCTGTACAGTCTGTTGAGCCAGTAATAATCTAGAACACAAATAATAAAGCAGCAGAGTAAAACCCAAACTGATACAGGGGCTGGTCTGACACCATGATATCTAGATAGCAGCTGCACCACTTGTTCTTCCTCTCTACTGGAAATGTTCCTCAGCTTCACTGTGCAAATCACCAAGCTATGGGTCCACACCTTTGCCTAAGCCCTGCTACCAAGCACTGGTGAGAGTCAAATGCCTAGAGCACTCAAGGGTGCATTAGCTGTCTGGTGTAGCAAAACTATTGGCATTGTTTGGATTTAGTTTACATGATGATGCAGAACCTTTCCCACATTTGGGTTTTGGTGCATCTAAGCTTTTAATTAAGAGCACCTGAGGCATATGTGAACTTCCCATCAGTCCTCAGCCTCTCCAGCCAAGTAAACTCCCACAGTTCTGTAGTAGGAGGCATCTCCAAAACTAGTTTTATGGTACCTTCTGTCCCTCTCCTTCCTGACCAGGAGGATCTGGTCTCAGTGGCCATGTGCCCTTTAGCTGGATTATATTCACACCATCATAACAAACATAAATTCCGTAGAGCTTGTTTCTCCCGCCAGCTTCTCTTCTTGCCCTTTGCTCTGCAATCCCTGGCCAGGACTTCTGAGATTGCTTGTTTACTCTTATATGCCTTCATATTCCGTGGAAACCCTCCGACCTGAAATTCCCTCTGTGCTATGATGCTCCTCCTACCTTTGTCTTTGAGGCTAGTAGTAAACCTATTTAACACCTGATACAATCAAACCTCTAAAACCATCTGTTTAGAGAAGTCTGTGCATTTTAAAGGTAACTCCCTGGGTATCTGCTGTTGCTTATTATTTTCTGGTTCAGATGAGTCCTTCACCCTTTCCTGACCTCTGTACTGCTTCCAGGGCTCGGGTCTCACCTGGGCCTTTTTCTGTGCTCTGAAGGGCAAGTTTGCAAGACTTGGTCATGACAATTCCCTGTTCAAGACTCCTATGCAGACACACAACTCATAATCCCTCCTGCCACCACCAGACTCCTGAGTTTACATGCCTGTATTTCCGTAACACTATCCTTTTAAGGGATGGGCAAACTTAAGGCACAGTCATGTTGTATGAGCTATTCCTCCACCTGCCTTCCTGAACAATAGCTTTCAGCTTGCGAGCCATCAGGCATAATATCACCTTTTCCCTCCTACACCAAGCACTGTGAGCCTCAGAGATTCTACTGGACTCAGCTCATGCCAAAGAACCACCTTTCCTGTGGTGCTCTTCCTGCCCAAGACAGCAGAACTAAATTCACAAATTCTACTTTTTTTTTGGTAGTAAAGGGAGAAGAGAGGCAATATCTCAGTTTCAATTATGTGGTTGACCTTGTGTCCCTGTACCTTTGCAAACTGCTACATTTTGAATGTAGGTACACATACATGACAAAACAAACAAGTGCCTGATT